>NC_140195.1:1543913-1678913 GCF_965226575.1 Pagrus pagrus
GTCTTTCTTTAGTCTCAAAGCCATTTTTGACAAACATGTAAATGACACGCAGGTTGAAAGTTTTGCACTTCCACATTGGTGTAAAGTCAGTAGATACATTTTGAAGTAACATTTTGAGGTACTGTACTTGTACTTGAGTATTTCCATGTAATGCCACTCTGTACTTCTACTCCACTACTTCTCAGAAGGACATTGTAAGCAGCACTTTAATCTTGTGTCTGATTAAGGTGCAGCTTGAGTTTAAACTACTCCTACCTCTACCTCTAGAAAATGCCTCGTATTTATTTGTTTACAATATGAAATGTACTCAGACTATATGTCTACATATGTCTATATATGTATACAACGCTCACTCCAAAGAAGTTGGGACGTTGTGTAAAATACAAATTAAACAGAATCGGGGAATGTGATCATTTGCTGATCCTTTTTGACATAAACTCAGTTTAAAACAGTACAAGGACAATTTATTTATTTCATGTTCAACTTCACTGATTTGTGTAAATATATGTCTATTCTGAAGTGACGCGTTTCAAACAAATTGTGACGGGGCAACAAAAGCCTGAAAGTTGTTGTGTGGGAACCTTCCACAGGTAAACAGGTTCATCGGTAACAGGTGATAGTATCATAATCGGGTATGAAAGGGGCGTCCTCGAAAGGCTCAGTCGTTCACAAGCAAGGATGGGGCGAGGTCGTCAGACACATGATTGTATAAATGATTTTACTACATGAGCTCAGGAACAGCAGGACTGAAGTCAGCTCTTTGCAAATGTTTGCATTGTGTCTTTATTCTACACAGCGTCCCAACTCTTTTAGACTTGGGCTGTGAAGTGTTTTAATATAAAACTCCCTCGTTGTGTTTCACCAGACTGAGTGTCCCTGTTGAGCTGCAGTGGATGGAAACAAAAGGAGGGAATGTTGTATTAGAAAGCCTGTCACTTTGGAAGATATGAACTGGATCTGTGTCACTCAGACTGCTGAAGCCTCAGATTCACCTCTGAATGTAGTTTTACTCAGGATGAGGACTGTGGATTTTGACCCCCGTCACTGACAGGATATTGAAAGAATATTACCAGGGGATAATATGGCCAGTATGAACAGGAAGAATGATCACAGCATGCAAATCCTGTTTCAGTGTACATGTGGGCACCTAGATATAGTTTTAAGAAAGACTTTTTTTGCAAATTGTTGTGAGAGTTGAGCCAAAGTCGTTGTAAAGTAGAGGCAGTATCAAGACTGAACATGTTACATGAAAACATTTCCTTTAGCAGCTCAAAGCTAGAGCAGGGTCGAACGCTTTATATTAAAATTCAGCCTAAAGAAAGATACATTAAAATATTTCTTTCAGGATTTCTGGATCGGGCTGTATGATGACGTGAACAGCTGGAGGTGGTCACTGTCAGACACCAGTTTCTACAAAGACGGGGAGACTGAGTTCAGACAGTGGGAGACTGGACAACCAAACAACGTTAAAAGTAGAGACCACTGCACAGTGATTTATGATCATGGACGATGGTATGACAGTGATTGTAAAGCTCGCCTTAGGTCGGTCTGCATGGATGTCAGAGGTGAGAATATTCAGCAGTGAAGTTTAAAACACACCAGTTCAGGTTCTTGAGCTCTCCCTCATTATTTGGGCCGATACAGGATCAGTCAGTCAAACTTTATTTACAGCACCTTCCATCAAAGTTTGTACAATTCAAAGAGCTTCACAGACGACTTACAAGCCAATAAGGCAGCAATGAATATGGATGATTTGACAGCGATGCAGATGAGAATGAGAAAAAGAAGCTTGTCAGTGATGAAGGACTTGTTTGGGTGGAGCAGATAGAAGAGCATTGTAATAGTCCATCCTGCTGGATTTAAAAACATGCTTCAGTCTCTGAGTCACTCAGACGGAGACGTGGCCGCAATTTAGCTGTTTCAGACAATAAAAGGCAGATCTGGCTCCACAGCCCACATGAAAGCAACTGAGTACATGTACTCTATTACTACGCTACTTTATTTACTGTGTAACTTTATAACTCCACTGGATCTCAGAGGGAAAATGATGTATTCTTGAACTGACTTCATTTACTCAACAGCTGTAGTTACTTGTTACTGCTCAGATTAACATAAACATTAAAAACATATGAGAAGCTTATAAAATACAACACATTGTTATATATTGAACTAGTTCCCAACCTTCTTGCTTCTTTCTGCTGGTGACCTCTAACACAAAGCTCTGTCTACTGGAGCTTCTTGTCATGTTTCACATGTTCATGTGTTGTTAGTTCCACCAAAGAAACATTTCCCCACTAAACTTCTCACATGGTGAAGTCCAAAGAAGTCAGATGATCCAATGTTTTATGTGAAAGCAAATATTGGAGGAAAATTTAAAGAAAAGAAAAGCTGAAGACAGATTTGTGTATCAGAACTTTTTTCTTTTCTTTCCTCTCCCATCAACCATCTGACGAGCCCTCAGATGTATCTGGTGACCCTTCAGAGGGGCCCGTATGTTTGTGTGTCATAAAGCTGAGAAAATATTCACATGTAGAAAAAATAATGTGTCGATCTATTAGATGTAGATTTTAAGGATGTGATTATTAATGGGGAGAGACTGAAGAAATACTCAGTAACATTTATTAAGATGATCATGTCTTCCATCTTTATTTTACAAAGTCATTAATTCAGTGGATTTATAATGCTGTGAATACTGCCACAGACACGGCATGGATGGTAAACTGTATGTTATAGTACCTCTGCACAGCACTGTGCTCTGTTTTCAGGGCTGAATGTGACGTTTGTCCTCATCGGTACTCCCATGACCTGGACTGAGGCCCAGAGCTACTGCAGAGAACACCACACAGACCTGGCCAGTGTGAGGAACACAGCAGAGAACCAGGAGGTAAAGGACGTGGTACCTTCAGGACAACTAGCCTGGATCGGCCTTTTCAGAGACTCCTGGAAGTGGTCGGATGGAAGTAACTCCTCATTTAGGTACTGGGCTCAAGCTTATGGTCAACCTGATGGTGGGAATCAATCTTGTGTGGTGGCAGCCTTGGGCAGAGATGGAAAATGGTTCGACGTTCCCTGTGACAAGAAGAAACCGTCTGTTTGCTACAGCCCACGTGAGTGTTAACTCCTGATTCAACTTGTATTTATATTTTCTATTTTGGTTTAATTTAGCATCAAATGTCCTCAATGATAATGTAACAAAAACAACACAAAACATAAAGTTATGGACAGAAAATAAAATGTAAACACTCCTGATGTTTATCATTGACATGAAATTATCTGTAAAGTTAGCAAACAGATGCCACAGATGGAGGACAGAGCCACATGTTCCCTGTCATTGTTCAGACTGATGAGTCAATATTTATATGAACATATGTTTTCACAGTCCCTACGACTACAAAGCAAGTGTTCAAAGTGCGTCTGGAGAGAAAGGACTCCTCTCTGGATCTCAACGACCCTGCTGTGATGGAACAAATGCTGAAGGAGGTAAATCATGTTGGACCTTTCTAATTTTATACACAAACAGAACAAATTAAAATAAAATCAGACTTTATTGATCCCTGAGGGAAAACTCAGCAGAACAAGAAACAGTGTGAAGAGGTAGGAAACAGATAAACATGACGTGAGCTGAGCATTGTGTAGGAAGCTGTGCACGTACATATGTGCAGGATTAAAGAGTGTAGTCGTGCCACTCTGCAGGCCTGACTGAGGTACAACTGTGACTCGTTAAGAGTCGACGCTCAGCACAAACTTTACTGTCAGTTTTAGAAAAGCCAGAGCCTTTACAACAGAAGAAAGAGGAGGAGAAAGTCAGAAAGGACAGCAGGCCAACAGGGCGACGCCATCTCAGGGAACACAACATGTGAATATATAAACGTGATGCAGAGCGCTCCTGAAATAGAGGAACATATAAAGAACAGTGCAGAATGTAATATCTCTATGTGAGTGATAATGCTGAGGAGGTTTTATCAGCTCAAACAGAGGCTGAAGGACCAGGGGGTGGATGGAGACGTCAAACTGAGCTGGAGGAAGCAGTCGGATGGAAAGGTCTTCCACAAGGAGGAGGAGACAAAGAAGAAGAAGAGGAAGGACGAGTTTTAAAGGGGCACTACGTAGTTTTGGAGAAGAAATTCAAACTCATCATTTTAATATTTACAATATTAATCAGGTAATAATACAAACTCAGAAATATTTATCTTTTCCATCAGTGAATAAACCAGCTGTTCTCAGAGGAGAATAAGGTCCCAAAACACTGTTTGAAGCTAGAGAGGTGGCAGGGTCCGCCACATATAAACAAAGTTAAACAGTATAAACTGTGTCGTCCTTTAAGGTCAGTTTGTTTATTCAGTCATGAAAACAAAGAGTTTGTTTATTTAGTTTGTTTAGGCAGAAAAAAAAAATCAGCCAATGAAGATCTTTCTCTGCTCATTAACATTTCTTCACCAAAACTACAGAATGCTCCTTTAATGTTGAGTTTGTGTGTTTCTTTCCTCAAAGTCCTCATGTAATGTGTCAGAATAGACCTGCAACATGTGGATGAATCGATCAGTCACATCAACTATTTTGATCATCAGTTAATCCTTTTAGTTATTTGTCAACTAAACATACCAAATATTCTCTGGTTCTAGCTTCTTCAATGTGACGATTTGATGTTTTCTTCTCATATATGATCATAAACTTAATATCTTTGTGTTTCAGACTGTTGGTCGATTATAACAAGACATTTGAAGTGATCTCATTGGGCTGTGGGAACTTATAACAGACTTTATTCACTCTTTTCTGACATAGATGAGATAATATACTGTGTGATGAGATAATAAACTGTGTGATGAGATAAATGACTGCAGGTTAGATCAGATAAGAACTGACTGGAGGAAGCTGCAGTGAAGAAAACATTAAAAAGATGAGCTTTAATGTTTGAAGACTCTTTAAAATGAAAAGTCTTTGTTCATTTCAGAGTGATATTCAGCACCTCACCTTTCAGTCTATTGAGCCAATCTGTGTGTATTTACAGCAGCAGCCTCTAGTTGGTTGATTCAGAATGACTCTGATGTTGTTGCTACAGCTAACAGGAGCTAACTGGCTAAATTAGCACTCGTTCAGTTTGCTAGTTGAAGTGAGGCGGGCGCATGTGATTGGCTGACAGATGACGGGGGCGGTGTCAACACCACTGTCAATGAAATGTGAAAAATGACAGAGTGAAATAAAGTGTGTCCTTATAAAAAGTGTGACATTAAATAAAGAAGTGTGGTTTGAGAAGAACAACTCTGAGTTTTTTTAAAGTCTATTATGAAATGAAAATAATATCCAGTTGATGTTTTTATGAACGTGATGATGAGTTAACATTTCATAATGAGTTGAGCTCAATCATTTCTTCAGTTATTAAACTGGGTTCATTGATGAACATGTTCGCCTCCCATAACGGCCTCTGTGATCTGCAGCCCTCTTCTAGAGTCACAGGGTGCAGAGGTGGAATGTAACTTAGTACATTTACTCAAGTACTTTACTCGAGTACAAATTAGAGGTACTTGTATTTAATTTGTCTTTGCATTTATACTACCTTATACTTGTACTCCACTACATCTCAGAAGTAATATTAATACTATCAGCTGTATTTACTAGTTACTTTGCATATTACACACCTGAAAACCACGTATCTCCAGATGTGTTGCTGGTGAGTGTTTGTGATGAACTGAAGGATGAAGTGTTCCTTCATGTGTTCAGAGAATCCTCCTCCTCCTTAAACCAAATGAACTCTTTAAAAACCCTCTTGGATCAGCTGCAAAATGCATCATCACACAGCTGAAAACAGGCTGTTTTTCTGCCTTTGTACAGATACGTGGTTCTCACAGGACAGCCACAGTACAAACATGGTGCTCTGCTGTAGATTAAACGAGCCGACAGTGTATGAAGGAGTTAAAATGAGCTCATCGTTAAAGACGTGAATGCAGCAGTAATATTAATCCACAGACATCAGATGTTAAAACACTGACAGGGAACATTTTACTTTTTATTCTAAAAGTGGTATTGTCTTTTTTTTTTAGCAAGAGAGGGAGAAAAAAAATACATATACAAATATATACATACATACATATACATACATAGACATACCTATACACACACACACACTTTCGCACATAGACACATACACGCATGCACATAAACACATATATAAGGCCTGGGGTGATTATAGTCATATTCCGTCTTACTGCTTTAGTATAATCACAATAATAATGATAATAATAATAATATTGAAGAAATATAAATTAAATTATATAAATACAACTGATTAATTCCTCGCTCTGAGTGTGGCATTATTGCTAAGTATATATGTATATTTCTTGTATTTTTGTTTTGTTTTACTACTATTACTATAACTATTATTATTATTATTATTATTATTATTTCTGCATATTCTGAACTGTGAATGGGAGCAGCTGTAACACAAACAATTTCCCCTAGGGATAATAAAGTATTTCTGAGTCTCTGATTCTGGTATAAAAGTAGTATTTTCCAATAATATTTACATACTTGTACTTTAGTAGGAATGCCTGACTTTCACCATGAGTGGAGTATATCCACAGTGTGCCAACAGTACTTTGTATAATTGGTTTTGTTGAGTGTCATCATCTCTGACAGCCCGTGAAGGCAACATAAGTGATGTCATCACGTCCTGCTGTTACCATGGACACGGAGTCAGCGTCAGTTAGCCAAACGGAAGAAGCTGTAGCTCTGTCACTGGGCGAGTACATGGATCTGTAATAATACATCCATGGGTGAGTCCCACTGTCAGGTAGTTTAATCCCACTGTCAGGTAGTTTAATCCCACTGTTTAATAGTTTAATCGTTCAGTCAGAGTTTCACCGTCACTCGTGTTTGTCCTGTTTTAACGAAGATAACTCTGGTAATGTAGCGCTAGCTAACGTTAGCATCATTAACGACAATCTACCGGCAATTAACCGAAAAGGTCGGAAGGTGTTTTTAAATGTTTTTCCAGCCTGACTTGATCAACAGAAGTTTCACTCTGTTAACAGCCTCGATATTATGATTTATCTTTACTTTATGTTTTAATACCCACTGAAAGAGTTTGCTAGCGACTGGGTACAAGTGAAGAAGTGAAGGAAATGAAGCAGCAACAAAGCTGCATTTAGGATCGACACACAAAGCACCGAGTCACCGCGACTGATCGACTAATCGACTAATCGACCTAAAGATTAACCAGTTGAAAGCAGACAATCAGAGATGGGAACAAATCCACCAGAAAGTGTCAGGTTACAATAAAAAATACTTCTGTATCAAATATATTTCAACATAAAACATATTCTGGTGTGAGGAAGTGTATGTAATTAAACAAAAGTAAATTGTAATCAAATTACATTTGAGTAGACATGCACAATATGGATTATTTTCTGCCAATATTTAATGATTATTGATTTTTACACCGACAAGTTGAATAAGTTCACATATTTGTTTGTTTTTTAAGATCCAAACCTGTAGTTTTCCGTCTCTGAGGGTGAGGACGGCTCAGATGTAGAAAATGGATGATATTAATATAGTTTGTCTCTGTAGTCTACAGGGTGGAACGACAACAACAACAACAACAACAACAACAACAACAACAGTGTGCTGCTCTTCCTCTTCTCCTGTCTTTATTGGTGACACCTACTGTGTCGGTAGGTGAAGTGATCCCAGTATGTTTCAGTGCCATTTTAAAGGTTTAAGGTATTTGGATTATTATCGGGATAACATCATTAATTGCATTTTGTTTGGGCCAGGATAATGGTGACATTAAATTCTCATATCGTTCCATTCCTCATAGACTGTCTGAAAATGTTGCATAGTGAACCTTTAAATAAGAGAGAGACGACCTGGAGCAGGTTGAGCAAACAGACGCTAACTGTCTGTCAGTGACAGGACAGCGAGGCTTCATCATGAGCTGCTCGTCAGGTTCACTCTGTCCAGATGTGCAAAGATGATAACATCTGTGTTTCTGACTGGGTGTTTTGTGTGTGTGTATCAGCTTTATTCAACATGTCTAACACTTGTATGAAGGATGGAGACTGTTCAGGAGTCAGACAGTGAAGAGCGAGTCAGAAGTGGAGAGACACAGGAAGAAGAGGAGGATGACCAAGAGCCGACGCAGCTGGAGGAGACCCTCTGTAACCCTTCAGCTCCTCTGGAGCGTCCGAGTACGAAGTTAGTATCTGTGCCCACAAATTACAAGTCATTACTACGTGGTGTGTTCAGTGTATCTGTTAACACGTTTAGGGCTGAAACAGTCAATCATTTAGAGGTAAGATCTGAAAATCAGTCGGAAACAGTTTCATCAGCCGTTAAATAATCGTCAGATTAATCGATAATGAAAATGGTGGTTGATTGCAGTCCTGAATATGTTGCTTTGTATTTGTGGTTTCTATCCTCAAAATATGAACTCATGCTGTTTGACTCCCTTTTATACGTTCTCTCACTGTTATCAGCTTTATTGGTTTGTCTTTGACCTTTGACACTCTCACTATGGATCACAGTAGCTCTTTTCACACAGGATTCAGCATTATTGCCACGCCAAAGGCTCGCCTTTACACCTGAGCGCAAGCAGCACCGGCATGAAGCCGCTCCAGTGCGTCATTTCATACAGCATGCCGGCGTTGCCGAACCAAAAGAGGCGCGACACGTTTACCCTGGTTTCCACCTGTTAATCTAAACATGCACTGTTTATAATCATATGGATGCTGTTATAAAGTCTTGTGATTAAGACCCTAATCCACCATGCATCAAGGAAAGTGACAAAGTTAAGTTTTTAATCTAAATGACGTCACATAATCACCCTCGGTAAATAGCCGGCCCTTTCTGGCTCTCACTCGCGAGGAGGGAGGCTGTTTTCTGGAGGAAAGTTCACTGAAGTCTCGGCCAGGAGGGCTCACTGTCACACTGAGTTTTTTCTATGCAAGGTGGAATATCTCTATAATATATAACATATAAGACAGCGAGGCAGTGTGAATGGGGCTATGGACGTGAGATACATCGATATATTTCAGGTTTGGTTGTATAAAACAACACTGTGTAAACCTTGATGTAACTGCCACTCAGGGCTGCAACTAATCATTATTTCATATTCACGATCAGTTCATCTAAAACATATTTTGTGGTCAATCGTTAATCTTCACCTGCTGTCCTTCACCAGCCTGAACTTGGAGGCAGACGATCTGTGTCCTGAGTCTTACAGGGTTAACTCCCCCGACGAGATTCGACTGTCGGCCATCGTGGACAACTTCCAGCGTCAGTACTCACACTTGTATCCTGAACGCAAACCACTGCTGCTCTGCCCTGTCAACGAATGTGGTGTTAAGGTAACTCCAACTACCTGATTCAACCTACTAGACGTGTTTTTTGCATCCTGTCTTCTTTCTTCTTTTATTATCTCTCAAGAAGAGAAATACTTCATCAAACAGCCTGTATAGTGTATCTCTGTCTAATACCTGTGTATGTGTTTCTCACATTCAGAAGTTTGTGTCGATGACTCTTCGGCCCACACCGACAGCCTACCCTGAACTTTTCACCTGGGAGGGCTGTGCCTCCTTTGTGGCCGACTTCTTGTCTCTGGACCTTTTGGAGCCGCCTGTGGACGTGGTCAGAGAGCCAGCACTCGTGCAGACATAATAATTTGATCAGCTTATGCCACGTTCATATCATGTTAGAGTAAAACTGTCCACATCAACGTTCAACTCGTAATTATGTCTGAGAAACGTTTCTTCTGAATGATCTGCTACAGAGCCCGACCGATATATGTAAAATGAGTGGAGTGCTCCTTTAAAATGACAGCTCACGTCAGGAACATGCTTCAGCTTTACAGACGGGGATAGAAAAACAGATTGTGTAGTGGAGACACCACGTAGCTTTGAACAAACTGTACATACACACATGCACCTTCCTCTCAGTGTGTGAGTGATAGTGACAGTGATGTGTGTGTTGCTGTTCCAGCCCCGGTACCTGTTCTCCTCCACCTCGGTGCTGCAGACTCAGAGAGCCACATGTTTTGAATTTGCCACCCTTCTGTGCAGCCTGCTGCTCGGCGCTCACTACGACGCCTACTGTGTCAGCGGCTACGCTGTCGAGGAGATGTGCCTGCTCGACCAGAGCCTGCAGGAGTGCCCCCTGCTGGACACTGAGGGGGAGGTAGGTGCTTCTCCTGGAGCAGTCAATGCTACTGCACACCTACTGTTTGTAGAAACAACAGTAAACGGCTTGTACCAGTGGGTTTCCTCCCACAGCCGGCGGTCGGATGGATCTTTGGCTCACAGATATGAATGTGTCTGCTTGGTTGTGCTTTGTTTTTTTTATTTGCAGACTGTGATGTCAGAGCTGCAGCCGCAGGAGAACAAATACACAGTGAAACCTCTGAGGGAGCTGAAGAGTTACTTTGTGACACAGCAAGAGAAGAAGAAACAGGACGCTGAAGCCACATTGCTTCAGAAACAAAAATTACAGCAGGTAAAATTTAAAGCTGCAGTTGAACTGTAGGAACAGAACAGAACCAGCCTGTTCAGACTTTGTACAAAGATCCATCCTGAGTGATCTGATCACAAGTGAACAGTCCATCAGTTCACACCTCGACATGCATCTCGAGCGACCTCTTATGATCGGATCACATCGACTCGCTCTTTATGCAAATGAACACAAACAGCACTGGGCTAGCAAGGGGAAGCAGAGCATTGCACTGCCAAACAGCACGGACAGCAAGAAGCCACCTTAAAGAAGGCACACCGAAATAATATATATTCGTTTCAGTGTACACTATATTTTGAACATTTGAAGTGCTTTACGTCCGTATTCCTGCCGCACACTTTATTACACTGCAGATCAGCTGTGACTTTCAGCGGCTGTCTGAAATATAGCACACCAAACGGATATATGGGTTATTTTAGGTATTTCTTCTTTTAGGTGGCTAAAATACGTCTTGCTGTCAGATAAGTACTTCATACAACCACACAAAAAACAACAACTATCCCTTTAAAGTTCATATACGTCCTTCAAGTAAACACACAGTGAGTGAAGTTTTAGGTTAAAGATGGCAAATCAAAATATTGTTCCTGTAATAAAAACCTGGTCAACCAGTGTGAGGGTGATAGCAGCTTTCTCTGACAAATCATAACAACACAACTTAGACACAAAGAATCTTTGAAAATAAAGCTAAAGCCCCCTGCGACCTTTGACCTTTCACCTCTCGTCATGAACAGGAGAGTGAGCAGCCGTCTGCTGACCCGCTGCGAGGACTGCGGGTGCACTGTTGGGTGCTGGTGCTGTCAGGGAGTCGGAGCATCCAGGAGAACTTCTTCATCGACCCGCTGACCGGGAACAGCTACAGGACTGATGATGACGGCTTCCTGGGCATCGAGAGCGTGTGGAACAATCTCAACTACTATGTTAACATGCAGGACTGCAGGAGCGGCTGCGCTGTGAGTTAACGACATCATGTGAGACAATGAGAGTAAGTTCACAGACTAGACTAAATGTGTGTGTGTGTGTGTGTGTGTGTGTGTGTAGGATACGGTGTATGACCTGGAAGATTTAAAGAGGTGGGAGCCGGTCTTGTGCGGTGCAACCAGCAAAAAGCAGCTGATTCTCGAGGTGGTGAAGAAGAAGGAGAGCAAGCTGATGAGCAGAATCAGTCATGATGAGGAGGTGTGTGTGTGTGTGTGTGTGTGTGTGTCTGTGTGTGCGTGTGTGTGTGTGTGTGTGTCTGTGTGTGTTCTTCTGTGTGTGCAGTATGTGTTTACGTTTTTACAAATATAATCCCCAACGAACAAACTGTTTCTTCCTGTTCGAGTAACATTCTTTAAAAAACTACAATAAGTATTTATCTGTGAGGACGTCTCGGAGCTCAGAGCCCCGTACAGGAAGTGACAGAGTATTGATAGATGAGCTGACAGATTATTGGTTTGGATCTGCACATGTCATTTGTTGTTTGTCCTTGTCTAAATGTCTCCAGCTGCCGTATTTACCTCCATTTCTCCTCTGTACTTTTCCACCCTGTGAAAGAGGAGCCGGAGTGGGAAGAAAGAAAATAATGTCACAATTTACTGGAGTTACAGCAAAATAAAAGACTTGCATTGACCCTGTTGTCACTGTGAAACTCAACATTGTGTTTTTGTCGGCTGTGAAGGAGGAGGTGCTGCCCCGAGTTTTCGAGATGCCGAGATCCTGGGTCAGTTACATCAATATCTCAAAGAAAGGTGCAGTGAATTTTTGTCATTCCATCTTTGAGGAAGAAGAAGTCAGGAAGAGATTCACATTAACATTTATACCTTAAAGGTGCAATATGTAAGAATTAGCCACCAGCATATCAGCTAACTGTATTCTGTTTATGACCGTAGCTACTGTTAGCTTGTTAGCTCAGTTAGCTGTGCAGCTAGCAGGAGATTTGGTGTTGACACCACAGCACAGGACGTTTTGACTGGCAGAAAGAGGTTTTCACAGTACAACACACAGTACATAGACGTCTTTGACGTAATGTCTTTCTTCACATTCTGTTAATGAGTGTAGTTAATTTTTGAATGTTTTAAATTAATATTCTTACATATTGCACCTTTAATGCATCAGTGTCACACATACAGTGCAGCAGAGTAGAAATATAAAGACAAAGATTAGTGCCGGACCTTATCAGACCCGAACATGCCACCTGCCGCTTGCCTCTCCTGTCCGCCGCAGACCTGGAGAACAGCTGGCCGGCAGGACAGAAGGTGATCCGCTACAGAAAAGCAAAGCTGGAGAAGTTTGCACCGTACCTGAAGCCGGATGGCCTGGTCACACGGCTTACTACATACAAAGACCTGGACTGTGAGTGTATAAGAGACACTTTCACTTTTTCTGTCATTATGAGGCGAGACAAGCAGCTTTCAGGGTGTTTTTACTGTTGTAGGTCCAAAAATCTGAAAATGTCTTAGTTTGTACAAAAGAGCACTAAACCTGTATAAATGTAGGTTTCTGTGTGTGTGTGTGTGTGTGTGTGTGTGTGTGTGTGTGTGTGTGTGTGTGTGTGTGTGTGTGTGTGTGTGTGTTGAAGGCACTGAGGTCGTCACAGTGAAGGAGTGGTATCAACACAGAAACGACCACTTGGAGCGGAGGGAGGTCAACAAGGTCGACAGCTTCACCGCAGAGTGCTTCAGCCGAGGACGACGTTTCCACCTTTTATGTAAATCTGCTTCCTGCTGCTGTCCAGTTAAAACCTCACATCACCAAAGACGCGGTTTAACCGACATATACGACAAAAACAGAGCTGATCACCCACACTACCTGTGCGGGAGGACCCAGGGAAATTTGGTCACAGTGTCATTAGGTGTTCATGCAGCAGGAAACACCTTCATAAGATTCATTAGAGTGGACCATGACACACACACACTGCTCTGGGGTGTGGGTTTGAGATCTGCCAGTAGACCAGATTCAGTTTTAAAGAGTGGCAGCGGAGATTCAACTTGCCAATAAGAGCACCGATACGTTTGATTGGAAGCTGAACTAAACTTTTTTTTAAAAAAAACATTTAGCTGGAAGTGACATTCATACACGTTCATCACGACTATAATAATGTGCTGTGGGGAAAAAACACTACAGAACGCTCATGTCTTAGAAAAAGGGGCAAATAATGAATTAGACACGATGAGCTACTATGTTTGTAAATGTCGGACTTTGGCGCCCCCTAGTGTTGTTGTGATATAAAAATGATGTGAACTATTATTACATGAAACACACAACGTAGATTTACTAAACTTTCAGCTTCAGTCAAGAAGAGATGCTTTAATGTGAGGAACACGGTGAGGAGGATCCAGTGGGCTCGGTGTCGGGTCGGTCTCCTGAGTGATGGTGTCTTTGTGTTGCTCAGCTCACAGATACACAGACACCAAGCGTGAGACGGAGTTCAGCAGTGCTCGTGTCGACAATCTGCTGCGGAGGGTGGAGTCACCGGGTGAGATGACTGAGATCTTTGAGGGTCGGGACGACTTCCTCTACTGTCGGCACGTCGTCTTTGATCGGCACGTCCAGTTTTCAGAGCCAGATGTGGACGCTGGTCCAGACAACCGACCTCTGCAGGTGAAAATATGCAAACCAGAAACAAAACAGTTCACGCTGGAGCTGCTTTACTGTCAAATGAACATTGATGTTGGACTTTTGCTCAGGACGGCTGAGAGTCACTTAAGGTTGCAGCCATACTGAATTTGTTAAGTGCTTTTCAAAAAATCTTACATATTTCTCGTGTCATCAACAAATAATACAACAAACCAGGACAGGACATTTCTCGTCCATTTCTCAACACTTTCTGACTTCCTGTCCACAGCTCTCAGCTCCAGTTGGTTTCTACTGGAGACACAAATCTGTAAAGAAAAAAAAAAAAAACACCTCACAAATATTTTGTTTCTTATCCAAAAGGGTTCAGTTATTTCCTGCTCCTATTTCACGAGTTAATTATGTAGTCATGAGACAACACAATTTGTTTTCCCGAGACAAACAACTTCATAAGATTCATGAGAGTGGACCATGACGTCCACACACTGCTCTGTGGAGTGGGTTTGAGATTTGTGTGTGTGTGTGTGTGTGTGTGTGTGTGTGTGTGTGTGTGTGTGTGTGTGTGTGTGTGTGTGTGTGTGTGTGTGTGTGTGTGTGGGCGCAAACAGAAAGTGGTGGAGCGTTTCCACAGGAACACATCCAAACCAGCCAGCGAAGACGTGGCCGAGCGAGCGTTCCTGCTGGCTCAAAGACGGATCGAGGTGACCTATCACCTGCAGGACCACAGGTTTATCCCTTCAAAGAGGAGCTTCATCAAACCGCGAGAGTCGACGGAGAAAAAGAAGGCGGAGGACTTCACGCCTGACATGGTGTCCAGCTTCCAGGTACAGACAGTAACACGCACAGTCGATTTCACAGCTGCCTCTAGAATCACACACTCCCATAGTAACTACACATGCGTCTGTGTGCACCTGTTTGTGTCGGTGCTCAGGTGGATCCGTCTGAAAAGCCTCTTCAGACCCTGGTTCTGTACGGGCTGCTGGTGAACCTGATGAAGGACGAGGAGACGGTGGTTCTTCAAAACAAAGAGTCTCAGAAAGAGGTAACCATGTCCTCAGTGTCACCTGTCCCTCTTCACAGGTCAGATATTTAATAGACTAATGTTTCCTTTGTGTTCGTGAGTCTGTGATTTCCTGTTTTACTTTGAAGTTTTGCCCTCATGTGTCACTGTGTGATGTCCCGCCCTTTTTCTGTGTTCACCTGTCAATCAGCAGTGTGTTTACAGTCTGTGTGCTCCCTGTTGTCTTCGTCAGTTCGTCCTGTTATTCCCGTCCTGTGTGTCGTGGTTTGCACTTTGTTTCAACTCTTGTGTTGCTGCTCTGTATTTTCTGAATTTACACTTCTCGATTGTTTTTGGATTATATGGTTTTTGGATTTTCAGCTTTCATGAAATAAAACTTGCTTTCTGTTCCCGATCCTGCCTGTCTCCAGAGTGTCCTCACTATTTTTGCCAAACCTGACACTAATGCACACAAAGTGCAATAAAATGAATAGTTTCAATGATAAAAGATAAAGAATAAAAAATAAAATAAAAATGTTGCACATAAAATTTGATTAAAAAAGTTTATAAAATATAAGAATGATAATAATAAATACAGTACAATTTAAATAAAAGTCTATGTAAAATATAGTAAAAAGAGTATATATGAATAATGTGGAATAATGGCTGATTGTAGTCGTAGAACCAGAACGTCTCACTTCTTGTTCATTCCTCCGTGATGCAGTCATCAGGCTTCTTCTGGAAATAAATTACAGGCCTTCTCTTAGAGTTAAGAGCGACTTGATGTTGCAAAAATAATTCTAATTTTCTCTTATATTTGAGTTTGCAGTAAGAGTCAAAGTGATTTCAGGATTTCTAAGGTAGTTCATTGTGCTTTTTCTTATTTTACCTGAGTTCTGGATGTGAATACTTCTTCCAACACTTGTGTGAGCAGGCGAGAGACATTGTGTCCTGCAGAGAGCAGGAGGAGAGAGACGTGCAGCTTCACTTCTCACCGTGGACGACAACAGGAGCTGCCAAGGCCCGCAGTCAGAGACAGGAAATGGTAGGACACGGACACACATACTCCTGACACACACACACACACACACACTCACAAAACAACACATGTGACATAGTTTTGTTGTTGTGCAGCCCACCAACAAAACTATCAGCGCCACAATGTCGAGAACAGTCACTTACCTGTCTGCCCTCCCTGCCCAACCTTATCCTACACCTACATTTTATTTTTTAAAAATGTCAGGAAACCGATTACCTCAGAATTAACAAGTAAAGTAGACTAATAATTAATAAAGTTGTACGAGCTAAAACGTTTTAACAACTTTAAATTATTAGTCTACTTTACTTGGTAAGTTTGAGACAATCAGTTTCCTCGATTTTTCAAAGTAAAGTTACTTGGTCAGATTTTCCAGTGCACTTTTCTCCTAACCCATTTAATTTAATTTTATTTTATTGTTGCTTTTTTTTGCAATTTAGTTCAACATGGCCACTTCGGGACAATCAGGCAGGCTAACACACCTTTAGGAAACTCAAACAATCATGTCAGCAGTGTTGTATAAAGTGTCCAGAAGTCCCCCGTACAAATAGTACTTGAGTAAAAGTCTGAAAGTACCTGATATTAAATGTACTTATGAATAAAAAGTAGTTTTAGAAAAAAATTAGCTTATAAGTAAATTACACATATATTTACATGTGTATATATATACATACAGTATATTTATATATACAGTATATATATATACAGTATGTATACTGTATATACCAATATAAAGCATTTAAAGATAATTAATAGTAATTAATCAGTGTTTTTTTATATTTGAATACTGATAAAATAAGTTAATTTAAACATGCACTCATTTGGCTCTGCAACATGTAATCTGATAAGTAATGAGTAACTAAAGTTGTTAAATTAATGTAGTGGAGTGGAAGTATAAAGTACCAGAAAATAGAAGAACTACTACTAAAGTACAAGTACTTAAAGTTTGGACGTAAGCGCAGTACTACTCCGTCACTGCATGTCATAAATATCTTGTGTCACCATTTTTCTGCCGTTGCAGGAGCGCCTGGCCGCTGAGGAGCAGAGGTGGCTGCGGGAGAAGGAGAAGGACATCCTGGCTCCTCTCCTGATCCGGCTGAGAAACGCAGAGACTCTGAGCGCCGAAGACGCCAGGCAGCTCCACCAGGACTGTTTGGCCGAGTTTAAACAGAGACTGGTAGAGCAGGCCAACCTCATCCAGGAACGCTACGAAAAGGTTAACTCATGATTTCTGTCATAACTGTTTCTACTGCAGGGACTTAATGAAGTGTAACATGTAACCATCGTCACACGTTCGGCTTCCACCTGCTTTGTAGTCGAGCTCCAGGCACTTTCAGGGTTCCCAGCAGTACTGCAGCTGATGCTGTGGCAGGCAGATGGATCACAGACAGAACAATAGAGTCTGCACGCTGGATGATGCTCCCATGAACACTTATGACCTCCGCGTGATGTGTTGGGTACAGGCCCTTCAGATACCTGACACTGGCAGAGCATGCCAACCAAACGTCACACAAATGTTCACGGGAGCATTTTCTAGTGTGCAGACTCTCTTTGTCCCCTGTGGTTCTGTGCAGCACCTGGTGTTCAGTGTGTTTGGACATGTGAACTATTGTAAACTTTTTCTCAGGAGGATGTTTTGTAACTTTGCAACTACACAACACAACATAAGCAACAGAAACCACCACTTGACTATAACATCTGTCTGGAGCAGGAAGACCAATCCTTCAAATAAGAAGAACAGGGGAGAACCCGGTCCCAGAGGGACAGTGCTGCAGTAAAAGACAAAACAACCTGCAGCCCATCAAACATTTTCCTCACATTATAAAAGAGACGTCTGTAAAACTGCTGACAGGACACCAAGAACTGCAGACAAGGTTATGAATTTATGATCCATGGAGGTTTTTTATTTGTAAAACACAAACACGAAAACACAAATATCGCAGAAGATAGCCTCTGTGACAAACAGAAAAAAAAGTTTATGATTCTTTCATCACAATTTTGAGAAAAGGTCAGGACCCAAACGCAGAAACAGACGGGAGACAGGCAGGAACTAAAGCTGAAATAACCAAAGACCAAGAGGAGCAAACACCAAGAAACAAAGTAGCAAAAGGCCGAACAAAGTACAAACCAAGAGCAAAGTTCAAACCAGAAATCACAAGAGCTAAGTGGAGACATTCAGCCAGGAACAAAAACATGAGACATACCGTGGTGAGGACGGGGAGACACAGGAGGACACTGAGGAAACACAAGGTGAAACACAAGAAACACTCAGGAGACACCCAGGAGAAAACAGAACGATCTGACAAAGAAAAGAGGGAGAGCAAAGACTATACACACACACTGGAGAAAAGTAACAGACAACACAAGACCAGAAAACACCTGTAAGACACACAGAGTTAAACCAAGTGACCCGACCGTGACAACGTTCATCAAGATAATCTTCACAGATGAAAACCACTTTTGTGATTTTTGAAGTGTAAATTAAATCTCTAGCAGTGAAAAGCTGAGACTTCATCATGGTAAGAGCTTTATAATCAATAATAATATAACTGTGGGACATTTATTGATGTATGTAAATATGTCCCGCCGGTGGTAACCACACACCTTATTTCACACATTTAACTGAAAACTCACAGACTTTGAGACGAGGGAACCGGATGTGCTAACATGCTAACTGATTTCTGGGTTTTAGGACTACAAAGTACACAACTCTATTCACCAACTGCCTTGTACCGACCCAGAGGGAACACAACCATTTACAGCTTCACTCACCTACAGCACCGAACAGAACAACAAAGTGACAGTCATGGTTTCGGGGCGGAGGATCGTTGCTCCTGTTCGTAAAATACAGAGAAAACCTCAAAACAAAGTCTCACAAAACAGGTTGAGAATATATGAAGCCTCACGTTACTGCAGTGAAAATGAGATATTCAAGTCACATGGTCTTTTCTCCTCCGCTCAGCTGGTTTTATCCGCGCTGAAGCTTTAATGTACCAGTTTGTATACATACAGTATTTGTAAGCCATACTATTTGTTTATTATGTTATTCTGTAGTTTCAGAGTGTCTGCATGAGAAGCAGCTCAGACCAGGACATAGACATGTTCTGTGTTATTACATGTGCACACATAGACAGGCCAGAATGTGGCTAACGCTAATGCTGATATGTTCACACAAACATGTTCAGGAGACCCAGGAGCTGCAGGAGAAACAGCAGTGGTACCAGAAGAACCAGCTCAACATGACGAAACAGCAGGAGGAAGAGTACCAGATCTACTGCTCTGAGAAAACACTCCGGATACACGTCGCCAAGAAACGTCTCAGAATGTACTCACACACACACACACACACACACACACACACACACACACAGATCGTCAGTATTAGTCGTATAACGATGCAGAGCCGTTGTTTGACCGGCTGTTACCAGATGAAATGAACAGAAAGTATTTTGGCCCAACAGCGTGTGTTTATGTCAGTGGTGGAACGAGTACTGAAAATAGTACTCGAGTACAAACACAGTTACTGTAGTAATCAAAGAGCCACAGCTGCACCATGAAGTTCAAACGTTCGTCTGGTTTTCATGGTTTATTTTTCAAACGAAGAACAAAGTAGTCCTGCATGCCTAAAAAACCAAAGGCCTGCCCAGGTGCATCATGGTCCTACACCTATCCCTCCACCTTTATACCCACAGCGTTACCTACGCTGCCAAACAAACCAAAACAAAATACAAACGAGACAAAATGATTAAACTAAAGAAATAACTGGTAAAGAAAATGCGATCAAACTCTGACCTCATCATTAACACGAATAATAACTAAACTCTAACAACACGCGGCTCCAACAGTTACATTACTGAAATATTACTCAATTACTATTTATTTATTTTTCTCTAACACTTCTCAGAGTATTAGTTACTTTTTAACCCTTGATGTTGAATGCGTTATCAATCAGAGGGGGTTCTGTTCAGTCCGAATGAACTCCTCTGTTCGGGTCTCCTCTTCAAACCTGTCGCACAGTTGTGTGTTTTCCTCCGTATGTCAGAGTTTCCATTGGCTCGTTTGTGTTCGGAGCCTTATTAGATACAAACATGCAGATGAAAGGTTTGAATATTAATTGAAATTGTACTCAGAACTCAATTATGATGTTAAAAGTAGCTACATAGATGACATGGTGTAATGCATCGCAAGTACGAGTAAGAGTACAGATTTGAAATGACTTAATGAGTAATTTGAGTAGATGTAATCAGTTACTTCCACCCCTGGGTTGTGTGTGTTTGTTCCAGGCACAAGGACGCAGCTCCTCAGAAGTACCGTGTTCTGGATCAGAAGCTGAAGCGAGACCCTCGACTGTCCCCTCACCTGCTCAGCTGAGCTCGACACCGACCCGCTTCAAGACACCTCTGAGAGTTTCCGCTCACAGACCGAGTCAGAAATCGCTTTTTTCTTTTCTTTATTCGTCACAGTCAGGACGAGGCAGGTGTGTGTTGCATGATTTACTGCCGTTTTTTAAAACTCCGACCTGGTGATTCTGATTTTCTTCCTTTCTCAGAATTATAATGAACCTTTTAGAATGGAAAATGTGTTTTTATATGTTTACATATTTAATAATATGTAAACATCTAATTAGAGATTATTAAACATTTGAATTATTATAAATTTGCGTGTTTGATGAACTTTAACAATGAACTGTGAAACCGCTGAATGTTGTAACCGCACTCAAATGTAAATGATGAACCTTATTGTTTGTATTTTGTGCATCTTCATCTGCTTTTAATCTGCTTTTCAATTCATTTGAGAGATTAGTCAGAAACTGACTTTACAGAAATAGCCAATCTTCTCACCGATGGTCTCGTTCGCCTCTGAAGCTCGTGCAGAGGCATCAGTAGTAAACTGACACTGTTTCATAACCAGTTAAAAACTCCTTGTAGTACAGTTAGTGGAGGTGGAGGGGGGATAATTCTGGGCTTTACTCATATACGCTCAAATCAATCAATAATTATAGATAATGTTAGATAAACAAAGAGTTTGATTATTTAGTTTGTTTACTCAGTAAAAAATCAGCCAATGAAGATCTTTGTCTTCACCAGAACTACACAGTGCACCTTTAATTAACCATTTACAAATAATTTACAACAAAGGGAACCTTATTAAATTCTGTTTTTTATTAGAGATGCACAATATATATCACACAGATAAATTATCGGCCTGATAACGGAAAAATGTGATTATTGGTTCTCGGCAGATAAAGAAATTCTAGCCAGTAAATCTAGCTGATAATAAAAAGCCAAATTGCTTTTGTTGACTTAACAAGTGCAGCATCTCCACACAGTAGGTGGTGGTCTGCACCTTTAAAGTTGTTTTGTGAGCAGCCAATAAGCACAAAGAAGAAGAACAACAAACACACTGATGTCGCTCATGACAAACTGCTGCACCTGTGTGGAGCCACGTGACGTAGACACAGTCACACATGTCGTCACTGCTGTGGGTGGTTTTATTTACAAGAACACAACAGGAGGGAAACAGTCTCATCACAGCTGGAAGATCAAATAAATCATCTGTTCACTACATCTGAGCCTTTCTCACACTCAGCTGTGCATGAAAAAGCATTAAAATGTTGGTTTCTATGATCGGTTATTTTATCGGTATCGGCCACGAGTCAGGTAATTATTGGTTATTGTATCGGCTGAAAAAGCCCATATGGTGCACACCTGGTAGTTCTGCAGAAGTTACCTTTGATTTAATGTTTTTTTAATGAATCATAATCATTATTCATTCATCATAAACCCTGGTAGACAGTTTCCTCCACAGAAACACATGAACGTTTTGTTTTGACATCATTAACATGATGACGATCCTCCAATCACCGGGCAGATAAACACAGGCCAGCTGAACGTATCCGCCTGCGCATGCGCTCTGCGATCATCACAGTATGAAGAGTGAAGTGCTGAAGTAGCGCGAGAGGTAAACAAGCTTTTGTGATATAATTCAGATTTTAACGCTCAGATTTACGCCTGAGCGGCGCAGGCGGGTCGATGAAGGTGTCCGCCGCCGCCACAGTTCAGTCGGGGACGGGGGAGTTTGACCCGCGGGCGGCCGTCACTGTGACTTCACACTGAGCTAGTTCACCTCGGCGGAGGCTAACAGTTAGCCGCGTTAGCTCATCTATTCACTGTCAATGGAGAAAACGTACAAGTCCGTTTAACTGCGCGGGCTCAATGAACAAGTTCCGGCAGGCGGCCGCCTCCGTCCCGCTGCAGCTGGAGGTCACGACCGTGTGATTTTGAAGCGTTTTGCGTTTCGTCTTCAGTCATCGCCTGGTGCTGTTTGAAGCTAGCACCAGCACAGATAGCGTTAGCATCGTAGCCACTGTCAAATACCTCAGTGGTTGCCGAGGGGCGGGACTTTGTTTCGACTGACAGCAGAAGCAGCCAATGAGAATTCTGAACAGGCGACTTCGGCCGCTTGTCGACCAATCAGCTCCTCTCACAGAGGAAGCGGACAGATCACAAGCTGAAGCGTCCTAAAGCTTTTCTTTCATTGATTACACGTCACACACTTCATCAGTGGCGTTTGAACCCTCGCAGCTAATATCTCGTAATTCATTTTCGGTAAAATGTGTGAAAAACTGAATTAAAAAGTTTTACTGCAGCCGTTATGTGACGTCCCGTATGTATGAGGTCATCACGCAGTGTGCAGCAGACGTAGCCTCCAAACTTACTGAAACAACTCGTTTTAATGTTACAAAACAAAGTATCTGCTTTGTTTTCATTCATTTTCATTTCGTTTAAAATCTTCAACAAGACGACGAAAATGTCAGACGATGCGCGCTCTCGCGAGACATAACAGCTGTTCCGAGTCGCGTGTACATTAATGACAGATGATTGTGACGTAACAGCGATGTGTTGGAAGTTTATGTGCTGTGGAAGTCTGAAACTGCCAATATTAAAAGATATCATTAACTAATAATAATAACCTTTACTGCCACAATGAAAATAAAATGAAACCTCAAACAAATAATTAGCATTAAAGTGTCAAAATTAGAATGAAGTTGAATCACTTGCACAACTTGAAAATGACATAGCGATACTGGAATTATGTCTGAATTGATGTAGAATAAATGTTTGTGTTCCTGGAAATTTGTGGGAGTGATTGAGGCGGAAAGTCTGCGAGTGTGACGACGTTTTGACAGTTTTCTTCTTTCTTTCGTCTTTGCATCATGAGATAACTAAAACAACGAGGAGATGCGTTGTTAGTGTCTCTATATTTATTATCATATGTGTAAATGTTTGTATTGATTGTACAAGGACACTCATGTGAAATACTTATGCTGAGACTCCTCTACAGAAATGGAAAAAAGAAAGAAGTAAATAAATGTATATAAGAAATGGCCACGGCTATCTGGAATTGACTTGTAGGTGGACAGAGGAAGGCATTGTTGCGTCTGGTGCTTATATCAGCAGCGTGTTTTGATCTATTCTGCACGTTTGAGTATTTAAACCAACTAAAACCAACATAGCAAAGAATGTAAAGTTAAGCTACTTTTGATGACTACAGCCATGTTTCCATAAAATGTCAAGTGAATTTTAAATGAACTTTTGAAAGCTCGCAAAAAATCTAAAAAGTCAAAATGTGAATCTGCTGCGTTTCCATAAACTGTTTTGAGTGTTTACGTAAAGCGTGATTTGGTCAGAGGATGACGCGGTGTAGGCTGCGTGGCTGCGTGGCTGCGTGGCTGCGTGACGTGTAGATGTGGAAATACACAGAGGCTAGAGGTCAATAAACCAGGAGACATTGGGCAAGTTGTTATTGTTCTTGCGTGTCATCAAGCGTTGTTTGTTCTCCCCGTCGGTCCAGGCTGCTTACAGACAGCTGATCAGTCATGTGAGTTGAATGTTTGCTCCGTCAGAGTTTATTCGGCAAATCTTTTTCCATCAAAGATTTTGCATTTTAACTCTGATTCCCAAAAGACAAAAAACACCTCAAGCGAGCGTCCAAACTTTTATGGAAATTATAGGACGTTTCTTTGAATTTTGCCATTTCCATAAAATGTTTTCATGCAATATTCTTCAAAATGCTTCATGGAAACACGACTCATGTTGGGCATTAATGTTGATGATAAAGATCTTAAATACACAAGGATGGCTGCTGTTGCTCACTTTTAAGCAGCGTTAGAAATGGGGTAAAGAAATTAACCGAAAGTAAAGATGTCGAGTTAAAATGTTACTTTGGTAAAAGTGAGAGTTACTTATGCAAATATGTCAAAAGTGTTTGATATTAAATGTACTAAGTTTCAAAACTACGAGTAGAAGCTAATTAAACATGTAATTATTTTATTTATGTATGTATATGCTTTACACTACGAGTCTGCGCGACTGTCAGAGCTGAGATTCAGCATTTTTCTGATTATCAGAATCAGTTTTTTAATCCAACTTTGGCTCTGATGCAGCACGTTATGTGCAAAGTAATTAGTAACTAAGGTTATTTAAAAATGTAGCAGAGTAAAAGTTCAATAATTGCCTCCAAAATGAAGTGGAGTGGAAGTACAAAGTAGCAGAAAATGGAAATAATCGAGTCAATGATTTGATTTTGAACAATGAAACTCTTCGTTAGGTTCCAACAAACAGTGTGATCGTTTGAAAGGTGCAAATTATTGTCATTCAACTGTTGCATAAACTCTACAGTGTGTTAAGTATTTGTCAGAATTTTTCCTGGAGATTTTACTGCAATAAGACAGAAAATATACATTCTTAATAATTTATTACTAATAGTGAATGTGCTGGAGTAACTTTGTCTCTTGTTCCTGTCAGATGAAGACTCCTCCGGACAGGTCAGGAATCATCTTTGAGGTCGGAGCTCAGCTAGAAGCCCGAGACCGCCACAAGAACTGGTCTGGACCACACACACACACAGACTCACACACAGACACACACACACACACACACACACACACACACACACACACACACACACACACACACACAGACTCACACACACACAAATTCTTGAAATTCAAGAATTTGTTTCTGCTGTTAATTTATTTCAACATGTGTTATTCATTATTTAACATTTTTTGATCACTCTTAAATCTCACTGTGTTGTTATTGTGTTATCCCGTCAGGTACGCAGCCACGATCGAGAAAATTGACTATGACAAGGAGCGGGTGCTGATCCACTACCGTCAGTGGAGCCGTCGGCATGACGAGTGGTTTCACTGGACCTCGCCGTACCTGCGGCCGCTGGAGCGAGTCAACCTGAGGAGGCAGGGCCTGAATCCAGCGTGTTCACAGCAGGTGCGACACACAGACCGTGTGTGTGTTGTCTTTGTTGGACGTACATGCGTCCTGGCTAAATCTGAACACGGCCAGTTTTTAATCGTCTTTGTCCTGATAATTACTCTGGAAGTATAGAAACGTTTTCATTGACACAAATTGACAGGATAGTGTGTGTGTGTGTGCGTGCGTCTGTGCGTGTGCTCCTCTTCATCATGTTTCTTTCTCTTTATCTCAGGTGTTTGTATCCGGTACGAAGGTTCTGGCCTGTTGGACCGACTGTCGTTTCTACCCGGCTAAAATCCTCCGAGTCAACAGGGACGGTGAGGCTCAGTTTCACCTTTTACACCTGATGTCATGTTATTTTACATGATTGTGAAACATCGCTTAGTTAATGTGTGTGTGTGTGTGTGTGTGTGTGTGTGTGTGTGTGTGTGTGTGTGTGTGTGTGTGTGTGTGTCCGTCTCAGACTCCTACACAGTGCGTTTCTATGACGGCGTGGTTCTGACTGTGAAGCCCACCAAGGTCAAACCTTTCCAGGAAGTAAGTAATACCAAACTCCCATTGGTCCTCATCTAACTGGCTTAACCAATCACAACTCTTCTGATCTTAATTGTTTTGTTTGTGTTTGTTTGTCTGGTTGTTTGTTGTGTGGTGACACAGAGGTCCAGATCTGAGAGGAGTGCGGTCGGAAGCGAGGGATGGGAGGAAGGGGAGAGCGAGGAGGAAGACGGTGGAGAGAGGCAGGAGGAGGAGGAGGAGGATGAAGAGAAGAAGGAGGAAGAGGAGGATAAAATGGAGGAGAAGGTGACATCAGAGGAGAAGGAAGGAGGTGAGGAGGAGGAGGAGAGGAAGAGGAAGGCAGAACCTTCATCCTCCCATCCACCAGCAAAGAAGAAACCAGACGACAGTAAGTTACATGAACTCTGACCCCCAGCACCCACTGGTCCTTCAGCAGTGTTGAAATGCATAGTAGGCGAGGTCATTGCCCTTAAAGGAACAGTTCACCCAAAAGTGAAAATCACAGTCATCATCTCCACAGAACATTTCTGGAGCTTCACAGTGAAACAGAGTTGCAGTATTCTGCCGAACACCTGAAGCAGCTGGAGATGATTTAAAACGGAGAAAACAAGGAGATGATGACTTTATTTTCACATTTTTGGGGTGAATTGTTCCTTTAAACCTACTTTGTGTATAACTTCATGGTTTTCAGATGCACAGCTGTAAAGCTTTACTGTCTACAATCATGTTGCAGATGTTAACGAATTTCTCCTCTCCCAGGTAGAGGAAGTGGAGCTCAGAATGAGCCAATCACAGCTGACTGCTCCCAGCCGGCTCCTGCTAACCCCGCCCACATTGACAGAGGTAAACAGCTGAGAATGTTCAGAGGCTGCTGCTTCATAACTCTCATGAGGTTTCATTTATGAGCTCATCTGAGTGTAAGTCGTTTGTTATAAAAACACAGTAACTTTCACATTGTTGCCTGAAGGTTTCTACAGTCAGATACAACAAAAATGATTCATTAGAATGACTTGTTCATATTTTAACATTGACTTTATTAACAAAATCATGACAAACATGATCCTGCAAGTATTTCTCACACCACTTATCCACCTCAGAAGGAGTCATCATCAACCTGAGGAGTTTTATTGTTCACATTCAACCTGATAAAGACATTTGTGGCTGATGGATCGACTTGTTGAGTGTCATTTATGTGAAAAGCAACACGCTCAGCTTATATTTGGGGCGAAACAATATTCAAATTGCTGTAATTGATGTTTATATTTCAGCTGCTCAGACCGTTGTTTAATCTGTCTTCTGTCCTTTCTGTGTCTCAGACATCCTGCTGGAGCGTCAGGCCCACCTGCCCACCACACACAAATTCAGCAGAGAACCACGTAAGAGCACCGACACAAACTACACACACCCACAGCTGTCATTTCACTGAGGGCTGAAGTAAAACTCCTGCATCTGTCCCTCAGTGTTCGTTCAGCTTTAAAGCACCTCCAGTACACATCCACAGCACCGGGCTGCTTCACACAGCTTTGGTAGTCGCTCCAGAACAAGAATCTCTATCAAAAGAAGTTCTTGAACAAATAAAGAGCCTTTTCAGAGGAAACAGAGTTAAACCTTAAAGAGGAACTAAACCCCAGAGGTTCGGCTGAAGTGTCTCTACCCTGGAAATTCAAAAACCCGTCAACATGGGCACGACTGGCAGGGGGTAGAAAGTAACGGCCATTCACTCCTTCGGCCTGCCTCCCGCAGCTGCAGCCCTCCCCTCCAGCCCCTCACCACCACACATTCACATTATACACACACACACACACACACATACACACTAACATGCTATTAACTAGCATTTAAGCGAGGGTTAGTCGCCACAAAACCCAGCTGGAGATGCCGCAGCTTCCCAGTCAAAGACACCCAGTTCTGTTGCCATGTAACATGCTGAAGTTGTCCTGAGGTCGCCTTAAAAAGATTCAGATTCAGACAACTTTATTAATCCCACCAGGGGCAGGAACAGCTTGCCTCGCACACATGCTAAAACATACAGTAAGATGTAGACACAAAGATCGACGGGAAATAAATAAATAGGAATAAAATAAGATATGCCAAGGAGAGTAAAGGACTCTCAATGTTGAAAAGCCGTTTTAAACTACAGTCACTGACTTGACAGCTTTCTCTGCTGTAACTCCACTGCCATCACCTCCACTCTCGATATGAAAGTTTGGTCATAAACCTGCAATGAGAACGTGATATGATGAGTTTTATAGGGACGTCGATGAGGTGTGAACAGAAACATTAACTGACAACTTGTCCGCAGAAATCAACTGCAGTAGCCAGGTTTCAACCTGTAGAGGGCAGTCACTACGCATATGTATAACACAAAATGTAGACTTGAAATACCCAGGTAAATGGGCACCAGAACCAGACCCAGGTAAATGGGCACCAGATCCAGACCCAGGTAAATGGGCACCAGAACCAGACCCAGGTAAATGAGCACCCGAACCAGACCCAGGTAAATGGGCACCAGAACCAGACCCAGGTAAATGGGCACCCAAACCAGACCCAGGTAAATGGGCACCAGAACCAGACCCAGGTAAATGGGCACCAGAGCAGGGCTCTGCAGCCTCTACAAACATCATGAAGAGACCGGAGAGGACGTTGATGGAGGAAACTAGTAAGAGTGATGCCTCAGCATGCATGTTTACCTCAAGACACAACATTGTTATGAAGAAATGAGGTTCTGTCTGTAGTCGGCCCGTAACGTTAAACCTGACCCACTGTTACAGGAACCTGGGATTTGTATTCACGAGGTTTGTTGCACTCAGAAACTGTGGGGGGCGCCAGATCACACAAAATCTGAATTTCTACATGATGTCGCTGGTGCACAAACGGCTTTTAAAGGGAATGATCAATGACACTCTGATCGGTTTGATTAAGGGTTACACCAAAAACACGCCTATGACTAATTAAGAGACTAAATACAATACACTTTGAGCCCAGAGTTACGCCGTTTGACTTGCAGAAGGGAGATGGACGCACCCTGAATGCACCCTCGTCTCTGAATGCACTGGACTCCTGTCCATGCGCTGTAGGTGGTTTAAATAGGACCTAAAATGTCACATGCAGCTGTCTAAAATGGCCGAAATGTTTATTTAAAGCTGTAACTGTCTGATGTGAACAAGATGATGACGACCAGTCTTTTGACGGCAGCTTTTTGACGCAGACATTGTGTTTGATACTGTTTAAACGTCGACCCCTCAGAAACACAGTGTTCACCCCTGCCTCCCCTGTCTGCTCTCTCAGTGTACCGGGTGATAAAGAACCAGCCTCCTCCCATCCTCTCCATTGAGTTGGACCACAACCCCTTCAAGTGTCCGGCAGCGGGCTGCACCAAGTCGTTCAGGAAGGCCAGTCTGCTGCACTACCACATCAAGTACTACCACTCCGACCAGCAGCTGGACGAGCGAGGCAGCGAGCAGGAGGCGCCGAGGTGGGTTGATGGTTCAAATCCCACAACGGGAGCTTCACAGTTGGCTGGAGGAAAGTTGTGTCTAACGCTGAGTGGGGTTGTTGTAGGAGGAAGCGGTCGTCTTCTAAGGGGAGCGACTTTGTGTCAGACGTGAAGAGCGAGGAGCAGAGCAATACCTGTCACCGTGACGACAGAGAGCACAGTGCCATGGAGACAGGTATGACGTCTGTACATACACAGACTTACACCCTCACTGTTTGTTTAAGAGTATTAACTGATACTGCGCGACCACAACAATTACTCCGAGTTTAAGTGTGGTTCGTCTGAAGCGTGACATAAGTTTATCTAGTAACAGCCAGCTCCACTACTGCCTCTCTCACCCGTCTGACCTGCCTGTCTGTAAGAAGAGCTGAGGACGGACGGAGGGGGAGGAAAAGCCGAAGGACAGGACAGAAAGGAGAGGAAGAACTTCCTGAGAGTCAAACTCAAGAAGAAGAAAAAGAAGAAGAAGAAGAAGAAAAGTCAGTCAGGTGAGAGTCAGTGTACAGATGTCAGTGTTTAATTACACGAGTCGTCGCTTCTTAAAATCATAAACAGGAAATGCAGAAAACAATAAAGGCAGCAGGCTGCGTCATTTAAACCAGTAACGTACCGATAAAAAGTATCTGACATAAAGTTTCAACTATTAATCAATTAGTTGTCAATCATTACATTAATCGCCAACTATTTTGGTAATCGATTAATCAGTTTGAGTAATATTTTAAGAATAAAAACAAGTTAAAACTCTCCAGCTTCTTAAATGTTCTGGTTTCTTTCCTCCTCTGTGATAATAAACTGAATATCTTGTGGACAAAAAACAAGACATTCAGTGACATTTTTAGACCAAACAACTAATCACTAAACAGATTAATCATCAGTAAAATAATAATCTTTAGTCGCAGCTCTGATCTGATGCCACAAAAAAACATTAATAAGCTTCCGCTGTGTTTTCAGTCCTCGAAAATATCATCTGAATGTATTTAAATGTCACTGGAAGTTTGTCTGCTGAATAACAGACTGAGAGCAAATTGTGATGCTGACGGCTCGGATGCCGCAACAAGGATGAGCTTAGTCTAAGATTAGCTCTAATCAGAGTTTTAGTAAAACTAGGTTTAAAGTGAAGCAAAGCTCTGCTGCACCATTAAAATTCAAGTCCGCTCATCAAAGCAAAGTTTATTTATGTAAACTTCAGTTAAACAGAGTTTAATCCATGTGGAGATGTTGCCCAAAATAAATACATATATCAGTTAAACCAGTTTACGTGCTGTCAGGACCTGGTTAGTATCAAGGAGGAGAAAAACATTCAGCTGCTCTGTTTCTTAATAAAATATCACAGCGTTTGCTAGTTAGCAAAAACAAAAGTTTCCTGATTTTTCTGCTTCACAATAAAAGCTTTGAGAGACTAAATGACACTGAGCTTTTATTGTGAATAATTTAAAGGAAATTAAATGTGTGTTTCACCGAGTTATCGGAGCCTCGTTAGCAGATTCTTGGATAATCCAGCCTGGAGTGTGAAGAGCAGCTCCTCTGATTGCTGTCGCAGCCGTGGAGCTGCTTTTAAACGTCTTCTACTCAACACAGGAGCTCTTTAGTTACAGACACGTTGAAGCAGGAAGTCCTGTTATAACACAGATATAAATCCCAGCTAGCACAAGTGTAAATGTCCTGTTAGTGAACCAGCTGCAGCTCTGTCTCTGCCCTGTGTGACAGTCGGTCCAGTCTTCTGATCGGATCCAGAACTAACCCAACTGGTATCTGGATCAAAATTCAGCTGCATCATAAAACTCGTTTGGTTTGAGTCTGTCGCTTCATTTTGTTCCACTAACGTGATTATTTTGCCCAGTTCATTTAAAAAAAAGACAGCCATGTTAAAAGTTAAACCTCCTCAAGTTTAAGTTTAAAGTTAATACTGGATCACAGTTTAACATTTTGGTGCAACAGAATTTAAGACTCAAAGAGGATTTAATCAGGTTTAAAAGTTAATCCTTGTTGTTGCCTTTAAAAGCCTCCATGAGCCGTGTGTGACAGCCAGCGCTGCTGCAGCTGATGGATCCGTGCATCACTGGTAGTTTAAGAATAATGACTTTGCATTTGTGAGTCCTGACGGTACCGTTTCTCTCTTCTCTCAGGATTCGGCAGCAGTGACGATGAGAACTCGGACAGAGCTCCGGTCACTCTGAAGCTGTCCACCGAACAACACGACACACTCACACAAAGTGGGAACTCACACACACATTTACACATACGTAACCACAAAAAACTGAGGAAACACAGTCTTGTGTATGTGACAAAACAAAATAAGTTTAGATTTAAACCTTGAATGTAAAGAAATCTGTGCTCGTCTCTAACCGCGCCACTTCTCGCTCTCAGTGGACGACGGCAGCGACTGGTCGACACTCACAGCGGAGAGCGGAGAGGACACGCCCTCTTGGTCTGTTGCTATGGAGACAGAGGAGTGTGAGGTAGTGAGGTGTGTGTGCGAGGTGGACGAGGAGAACGACTTCATGATCCAGGTGAGAGACACACACACACACACACACACACACACACCACACCTGGGCCGATACGAGATATCATCGAATATATCTCATTACATTCCCGACCTGCAAAGCTCAGAATTTAAATGTGTTAAAACAATGAACTATTTATTTTTTAAGTAGGTTTTCAGTTTGATTCTCATAAACACCATCTTGCTTAAACAGCCTGGGTTGAAAAATAAGACTATTTTTGTACCGAAGCCCTGAACTGTCACGAGTCAAACACTTGTCTTTTGAAGATCGAGAGAAAATGATCCCCGTCGTCTCAAACTGCATTTCTTATTCTGTGATAATGACATTAATAACTGGTTGTCATGGGGAAAACGGAGGAAGCAATACAAACTTCAGCTGACTAACACAATGAGCAGAGGGCTGCCAGTTGAATAGGTCCGCTATGAGGGAAGGGAACCAGCGACACAGCAGCTGCACTGATATTGTACACTGATCTGTTATGTTTGCTTTTCATTCTTTGCCCTAAAAGTTCTTATTTAATATTATTTAGTTATTTAAAGTAATATCCTGTATCTGTTTTAACCTCACAATAACAACTTAAAAATATTTTTGATGGGACTTGATGGTGTCTTGTAATAAGGTGATTGGCTCTGTCACAGCCCGCCGCCCCCCGACACTTGTGTCTGCCAGTCTTGTATAAACAAGTCCTACTTGAGTGAATGTAAAGGGTCCGCCACATATAGACAAAGTGAATAGTATAAATTAACACAGTGGTGTTGCACTCAGAAGCTGTGGGAGGCGCCAAATCACACAAAATACCACTTTCTGCATGATGTTGCTTTAGTGTTGTGTGTGTATCTGCAAAGGAAATGTCGGCTGCTGTAATTCTTCATAATGAAGAAACCTGAAGATGTTTAACTTCCTGTCTGTGTGTGTCTGTCTGTGTCTGTCTGTAGTGTGAGTCGTGTTTGTGTTGGCAGCACGGCACCTGTATGGGTTTATACGAAGACAACGTCCCACACAACTACATCTGCTACTACTGCAGACACACCGCAGGTACCAGCTCTCACTGTGTGTGTGTGTGTGTGTGTGTGTGTGTGTGTGTGTGATGTGTGTGATGTGTGACCGCGGCATTACAGTGACCTCTTCACTATGAACAGATGAATATTGTACCATTTATTATTTATTTCTTACAGATTACCATTGAATTGATTTGTTTATGTTTATTGCATCAATGTATAAAGAAACGAGAGAAACAGATTCACTATTTACTGAATTTGATTGACTGTTTCAGAATATAACGTCCCACTGAATTAACAACCGACTTGTTTAATGTTGTTAAAGACCCAGAGTGAACGTTGCATGTGGACTATTCAGAAGCTAATTATTTAAACAGTGTTTGTAGAGAGATGAGCGAGTTTCAGCTTCGTCGGGCGTCGGTAGCTGTGCAGTGTACAGGGCGGAGCGAGGAACGATTATCTGCTCCCCGACGGCCGTCAGACGGTCGGATGATTTTCTGACATGTCAGAAATTTTGTCCGGCCGACGCTGCATTGGCAGGAGAGACGAGCCGTACTGTCTACGTCTTCTGAGCCATCTACGAGTCCATATGCGCCGCCGCCTCTTTGTCTTGAAGGTTTCTGCACACAGGATTACACAGATTATCAAGGCAGCACGCTTCTGCCTTGTTAGCATTGTTGCTAACACCTGCGTCGCAGCTTTCAGACAAATCTTTATTGACGATTGTCAATAGCCAGGACGGGCTGTAGAGTGTGTGTCCAGCTTAAGTCGTTGATCATCAGTTTCCGCTCTGACAGACGATATTTCCTGAAAGGCTGTCAGACGAAGTCAGAACTTTGCAGACAATGATAATCATCAAAAATGTTTGTGTAACTTTAAAATAAAAATTAAATCGTACTTAAAACATGACATTTTGTCAGGAAGCTATGTTTTTATTGCGTCACAGCGGAGACACACATCGGCCAACGAATCTTAAATAAGTAATCATAAATCATAAGCTCTTCCTGCAAAAAGCAATAATAAATAAATGGTGACCTTTCCTCCCTGCTGTTTGTTTTAGTTTGGAGTCTGTTGTATTCACACACATCTGGTTTAACTTGTTGTCGTTGGGATAAAATGTGCCGGCCGAGCCGTCAGCCGTGGTGACAGACTAAGACGTGACTGTGTCTTCTCTCATCCTGCTGTCGTTTGTAACACTCATGCTCAGGTTGGAGGCGAGCTCAGCGTTTCCTGTCAGAACCTGATTTGCTGATATCCGGTCACATGTTTGGTCTGTCATGCGTGAAGGAGAACTACTCGGAGGTCAACGCCTCCAAGATCTCACACACCAGCCATCTGCTGGCGCACACACACGGCCTCAATCAGGTCCTCAGTGGGCTGCAGCTGCAGATCAGCCTGTTGCAGTGAGTACTGTCGCATCTGTGACTCAGTGTCTCTGTTTACGTCCAGACAGACGTACGTTCAGTCTGTTTGTCGTCTGTCCACGCAGCTCTCCATCACACCCCGACCTGCAGCTGTGGAGGTTGCCATGGAGACGAGAGGAGGGGTCGAGACTGACGTCCAGCCCGAGAGGAGACACTCCCCTCTGTTACGTCAGCAGCGAGCACTGCTACCAAAAGCCCGGAGCATCATGGGAGAAGTCAGAGGAGAGAGAGAAGGAAAGGCAGACGGCTGCAGTGAAGGAGGAGCAGGACACTGAGCAGGAGGTAAAACCAGGCAGCAGATCTGCTGCATGTCCAGTTAATCACATTATATTCAGTGTGTTGCACTTCTAACGTCACCATCCCTCATCTTTCCACTTCTTAAACGTATTGGAAGAGATGTTGCTGCCAGGACTAATGTTTAGTCTTCTGACAGTCATTGTCAGGACACATATAAACAGAGTGTAGGATGATTATGAATGAAAGTCTCTCAGGCTGGATCGCACCAACAAGGATTCACTTTTCCGACTGTCACACAGGGCAGAGACAGAGCTGCAGCTGGTTGACTAACAGGACATTTACACGTGTGCTAGCTTGTCCATGACAACCGAGCTAACTGCTTCAACGTGTGTTGTAACTAAAGAGCTCCTGTGTTGAGTAGAAGACATTTAAAAGCAGCTCTGTGGCTGCGACTGTGGAGGAGCAGCTGTAAACTCTCCTCCTCCGGGCTGGACTATTTCCTTTTAAATTCTTCACATTAACAGGTCAAAGTCATTTTGTCTCTAAAAGCTTTTATTATGAAGCGGCAAAATCAGGAAGTGTTGTGTTTTCACCAGCAGTGACTTAACACAACTCCTGAAACAGGCATCAATGTTGTAAACACAGAGTCCACCTCTCCTCGTCCCGCTGTAGTCCCGTGCTCGGCGGTTCAGAACACGGTCCACCCGTTGAATGCAACAGCTTGATCCGAGATGTTGTGGTGGAGACGGGTCTCATTGTGAGTCCCATTTTGTCCGTTTCCTTTTCCTGCGACCAGACATTAGCCAGCAGCAGCCTTAAACCGAGCTGCATTAGCACGGCTCTCGCTCCGACTCTCGTCCTCCCTGGGGCGGTCGGGGCGGCTGGTGATGGTCTAAAAGTCCGCTGCTCTTAATCCAAAACACACCGCTTTCTTCTCCGGTGATGATGATGACAGTCTTTCTGCCACGGTCAGTACGTGTTTCTGCAATAAAGGTTGATAAAATGACGGTTAAAGAAATAAAAATGTTGCATCATTTGGAGAAGCTGCCGGCCACAGAGGTGTGGTCACGGGAAACATTATATCTGCTGTACACCCGTATGTTGAGCTCGAAGCGCTGCTGTGTCTAAATACACTGAAAACACAGTGACTGAAGGCAAGTTTTTAATTCCAATAACTGCACAGCATGTTGTGAGTTATCCTTCACGTGCACCACCGTGATGTGCGCATGAATCATCTCACCTCCTCATCTGAATGAGGAAAGTGTGACTGGGCAGTTTCTGTCAAACAGGTGACCTGAGGTGACGTAAAGGATGGAAAGGACGTGTGAAGACAATAGATGCGTTGTTGAAAAACCCAAGCTTTGCTCGGAGAGACAACGAGACCTTTAGTAGCTGCGCAGCACTGAGCACGCTCCTGCTGTTGCTATGAGACCACCCAAAACCAGTGTGAGGCTCATTCTCGTAAATGTGGAACTATTTTTACCGGCTGGTGCGCTGTGAGGGCTGAGGAGAGCCTCGCAGGACACGGTGTGAACAAAGACACACACATAATGGTGAATCTAGTGATTGTTTTTCTTCCCCTTCGCTCCGTTTCTTCACTCCTTCCTCCTGCAGCACCTCTTCTGTAGCTTCACCATCAGCCGCTTCGACACTCGAGGTGGATTCATGCGGTCTTTGACATGAACAGCAGCTACTCTGATTCTGTTCTTTGCAGGAAATCAAACCCGAGGATGTGAAAGAGAAACCATCTGATGCCACAACAGATACAAACATCGCGACGCACTCAGACACACCCAGAGACGCCTGCATAAAGAAAGAGAGCCACGCACACACGCAGACACACACGCAGACACACACGCAGACACACACGCAGACACACACGCAGGGGCCTCGTCCAGCGTCGGTGGCCGAGTGTCAGCTGAACCTGCTGGAGCATGTCGAGTCTCTTCACCACCAGATCAGTGCCAGGATGGACCATATAGAGCGAGAGCTGGACGGTAACACACACACACACACACACACACACACACACACACACACACACACACACACACACACACAGTGAACAGGCTGAAAACAGGCCTCGCAGTTTGATCTGTCAGAGAGGGATCGATGCAGATTCTGACCCGATGAAGCGGTTCAGCCAGACGTGACAAGTTGTTGTGATCTATAATTATAAAATTGACTGACCTCATGTTACTTCTCATACAACCTTGATTACAAAAAAAAGTTTGGACGCTGTGTGAAACAAAAACATCAAACAGAATGAGATAAAGAGCTAATCCTGTTTCACATGAACTCAAACAGGACAAAAACTATTTATTGTATGTCTGACCTCCTCAGCTTCATAGATTTTTGTAAATATACAATATTGTTAGAACAGAATTATGGACAGAAAATAAAATGAGATCACAACTCTCTCTCTCTCTCTCTCTCTCTCTCTCTCTCCAGTATTAGAGTCCTGGTTGGACCATTCGGGCGAGCTCGAGCCTCCCGACCCTTTGTCCCGCCTCCCGCAGCTCAAACAGCGAATCAGGCGGCTGCTGCGCGACCTGTGCACTGTGAGGCACCTGTCAGTGTGGCGCTGACACCGTTCACCCGTTTAACTCTGACCCTTGACCTTTGACCCTGCAAGTCACCACCAGCCAAAGCAGACTGACAGCCGGGGCGAGCGCACGAGAAGACAGAAGGAGTCGTAGAGCGACACAGGAAACTGTGGTTTGTTTACACTCAGTCACGGGACAGCGCCCCCGCTGGTGGAGGAGAGAAGGTGCACTGCAACACGGAGAGGACGACGCCATTCTTTTATAAACTGACTGAAGAGGTGATTTTCTTTGTTATATTTCACACAGGTACCAGAACATTTCCCAAACCGCCTCCAGCAGGACTCCACACGGTGTTTGATGACTGACTGCTTGATTTGGATTTGGTTTTTGATGACATCCATGTTGTCAGGACACAATAACGTTTGTTTGGATTGTTCACATTTGAGACCGAACCGACTCGGAGCAGCAGTTTATAGCTGAGTTTAGACTGAACGTGACCAGACAAGTTCTTCTGCTGTGTGGCAACATCCAAATGTACCGACTTACAAACACCCACTGGAAGGATTTGGATAGATTTTTGAAGATTTGAGAATTTTGTTAAAAGATTTCCATAGTGATGCTTTTATAAGTTTGATATTTCTCAAGGCAGAGATTTTGTAATTTTACTACAATTAATCCTGATTGTAATAATCCCTTTTTAAATGAGGGCAAACACGTTTTGTGAGGCGCAGTCGCAGCAGAGAGCGTTGCAGCAAACTTCATTTGTGCGTCTTCGCAACGTGTGGCTCCAAAATCTTGGTGACCACTAACATATCAGCCGAGCTAGCATTAGCTCGGAGGATTGTTCAGTTCATTCAATGACAAGTTAATAGCTAACTAGCTTGCTACCATCCATTGTCAGTTAACAAGCCAGTTAGCTCGGTGGCTAATGTGACAGAAAGTTCTCTCAGTTAATTTAGAAGTCGCCTGTTCGAGTGTGTAAACTGTGTTTCTGTTGCGGGTCGGTTTCTACACACAGCTAACAATCTAAAATAGCTTCCTTCATTTCATTTCGGACGCTCCGTTTCTCCGGCTCAGAGTTTTGTGTCTGTTCATCAAAGCCGACCTGGATGTGAATGTTTGAGCAGGTTGTCTTTGCTCCTGCACGAGAAAAATCTGAATGGATTTTGCAGCAGTTTTAAAGTGTTTTAAATGCTGCTGTGACCGGGTCGTTAAAGGACATATTGAAAAGCTGTAATCAATAAGTTTGCAGACGTCATCGCAGCCGTGAGAGGTCGTTCAAGCGGGCACAGAGAATATCATTTACACACAGATGGATATATAAAGGATTTATAAGAGACACTACGCTTTGAAGATATTTCCTCTGTTTTTTCTGCCTTTCCTCTTTTTTGACATTTCTTTATAAGGTTTTATTGTGAATTCTTCTACTTTTCTAGATTTATATCAATGGTTTTAATTTCTCTCTGATTTTACAAAGAAAAATGTCAATGATTCCTCTCACAAACAATATTTTTAATAAGCATGGAAGTTCGTTCTTGACATTTGGGAACAGCATCAGTATATGTGACATTTCAGCTGCCTCTCACCGGCCTCCTGTATCAAACAGCCGGCTTGTACGAGTTGTTTTACGTTCTGTTTCTTTCAGATGAAGTTAAGTTCCTGACGGATGGAGAGTACTGCTGCAGTAGTATTGTCAGTATTAGCCGTTTGGCCGTTCCAGTTCGCTAACAGTCTTAGAAACTGTTTTCAGAATCTTTTCTCAATTGTGACACAAACACAGTTTTAAAATGTAAATATGTCAAAGCGAATGTTTTATACACTTGTACAAGAAAGTAACTGTATAAAGCTGTAGATTTATTTTGATAGAGAGACCGGATGCGATTGGTCGGTCGGTGGGTTTTCCTCACAGTGTTTGTTAGAAGAACGCAGAGTTTCTGTTGCTTCTCTTCAATATTTGTAAAACTTCATTTGTTTCAGTTTCGATGCCGTCTGATTTCCAGTTCAGTTGAAGTGAATTCACCTCCAGACGATGCGTTCAGGCGCTCGGACATGTCCAGTCTGAGTTTACGCAAATTATTTGAAAACTGCAGTTCATCTTATATATCCATCTGAACAAACCACGGGTTGATAAGGACCGGCCCGAATGCAGTGAGTTCACTGCACCTCAAAGCTTTGAGGTCAAAAGATTTCTTTTTTTACTTTCTTACTTTGTTTGAAGCATGAAGAGAAAAGAAACGTTTTCTGACTTTGATTAAAAATTAAAAAATTCCAGCCGGTGTCGATGTGCCACATTTTTGGTAAGATCCGGTGAAATCCAAACTCCCCAAGCAGAACCACAGCCGCCTCAAAACACTTTGACTAGCTGCCGACCTAAAACTGTAAGATTTTGTGAATATTAAAAAAAGAATTATAAAAAACTGAAACGTTTGTTATTTTGTTTATATTTTCTGTAAGTTTTCTCTCCCGACATTACATTCTTGTGACAGGTATGTAATTCTGGCATTGTATTAAACTGCTTTCATTTAATCAAATGTATTTCTTTCATCCCTAAACACAATCAAACCTATCGTCTGCAAAATATCAGAGGTAATTTTAAAGGAACAGTTCACCCAGAAAGTGAAACTCACTCATCATCTCCTCCTGATGATATAAAGTCAGGCTCAGTCATCGTCTCCTCCTGATGATATAAAGTCAGGCTCAGCCATCGTCTCCTCCTGATGATATAAAGTCAGGCTCAGCCATCGTCTCCTCCTGATGATATAAAGTCAGGCTCAGCCATCGTCTCCTCCTGATGATATAAAGTCAGGCTCAGCCATCGTCTCCTCCTGATGATATAAAGTCAGGCTCAGTCATCTCCTGATGATATAAAGTCAGGCTCAGCCATCGTCTCCTCCTGATGATATAAAGTCAGGCTCAGCCATCATCTCCTCCTGATGATATAAAGTCAGGTGAAGTCTCGTAGTCCACAGAACATTTCTGGAGCTTCACAGTAAAACAGAGTTGCAGCGTTCTGCTGAACACCTGAAGCAGCTGGAGATGATTTAAAATGGAGAAACAACCAAAAACACATCAGATGTCTCCACACAGAAGAGAAGAGATCATAAAAACCTATTTTCAGATCAGTTTGTGATCTCTTCTGCAGGCTGATCACAGCAGACGAGCTGTATGGAGACATTTGATGTGTTTTTGTTTTGTTTTGTTTGTTTTTTTGGTTATTTACATTTTAAACATAACATGAAAAAAAAACAAACATAAAATGGCCGCCCTCCGTGTCTCCAAGTCTCTGGAAGCCCCGAGATCACAAACTGACCTGAAAAGATGTGACTTCACATCACTTCATCAATGATTTGTTTTGCTGGAAGATTTATCAGGAAATAAAATCTCACTTTGCAGGTTTAAGATTAGTCGTCAGACTCGAGCTTCATGTATCTGTTTCATTAAACATGAATATTAATTACTCCATAAACCAGACTGGTGCTGGGATCGACAGCAGGCCGTGGAGACCTGCACATGTTCACAGATGATCATGAATATACAGAACTGATCTGAAGTGAAGCAGCTCCACCGTTTACTCATCATCATCATCATGAATAGTTACACTGAAAATGTAACGTGAAATTTGCCTTTTCACATCTGAATATTGCAATCTGAGAAATATGTCACATGAACACTTGATTTGTTTAACATTTGACAATAATGTCACACTGTTGATCGGCTTTTTCATCTGTGGATTACAATTTCCACATGTGGAAACAAAACACGGCGCATGAACTCATGAAATTTGCTTCCTCACATGTCAACAATTTCACTTGTGAGCTGAAATTTTAGCAAGAAAAAATGTCACATGAACACTGAAGATTTTCACAATTGATTTGTTTTTTTCACATATGAATGAAAATATCCGCATGTTAAATGTACATTTTCACGTGATAATAACAAACGCTGTGTGGATGAGATGAGTTTTACTTCTTCACGTGAATTCCACAATTTCATTTGTGAAATATTTTCACTTATTCACGTCGATTACAATCTCCACAAGAAATTTGCTTCCTCACACGTGAAGTAATAGTTTACATGTGTCACATGTGAACAGGACATATTCACATGTAGATTTCCTCATAAGAAATGTGAACTTCACATGTAGATTTCCCGTCACAAACAGTATGTTCATACACAATTTGCTTTTTTCCACCTGTGGATCCCCAACAAATGTGCCAGTTGTTCCTGAAACTACAGTCATCAGCTGTTTTAGGAAATCATTGAGCCTTTTCCTTTTTTTAAATGACACTATATATTTGTGAGACATGTTTAAAGACCTTCTTCTAATGGGCTTGGAGCTGAACGGCACAGACAGGAAGTCAGAAAGTATTCAGATAAACATTTAATTCACTTTAACCCAAAAGATGCCTGAGTCGACCAGGAGCCTCGCAGACGGACGAGGAGTTTATATGGAGACATGCAGTCACATGTTTTTATTAATGTTATTCATTAACAGTGTGTGATGTATGTCACTGATACCGTGTGACAACTGTACATATGTTCCTGTGATGAACGTCCCTGTGGAGCCGACAGGAAGCTGTTTGAATGAGCTCGTCCTCTGATGGATGTGTTCACGGTCAGTTGTATGTTTCTATACTGTCTGCAGTGTTTGTGTTGTTGTGATATACGCAGGTCCAGTCAGCCAGATGGTCTCGCTGTTTGTACACAGACCACCAGGACACTCCCTTATGCCACAGTGTGTGTGTGTGTGTGTGTGTGTGTGTGTGTGTTACAGTAATCACCCCTCCCCCTGCAGTACTGACCACTGAACCAAAGCCTAGATATGGATTTTCCAGCTCTTTTAGCCATGAAAGCGCTGTGCCTGTAGGGCTGGAAGCAGTGGTCAGTCCATCAGTCTGACTGTGGTCCAGAGGGAAACATCAACAAAGATCAGATGGGTTAGACACACCATTCTTAGTCCCCAGAGGGTGAACCCTAACAACTGGTAAACCCCTCGACTTTGCATCTAGTGCCTCCAACAGATCAAAAGTATTTACTTGTTAAACACAAAGATCTTCATTAGCTCATCTCTTTGGTTTCATGACTGAATAAACAAACTGACCTTAAAGGACAACACAGTTTATACAGTTTTACTTTGTTTACATGTGGCGGACCCTGCCACCTCTCTAGCTTCAAACAGTGTTCTGGGACCTTATGTTCCTCTGAGAGCAGCTTGTTTATTCACTGATAGACACAGTTTGTTATTATCACCTCATTAATATTGTAAATATTGTAATTCTCAGTTTGAGGTTCTTCCCCGACACAGTGCCCCTTTAACTTATTATTAAAGTGCAGTTTGTATCATTTCGTGTCCTGTAATCGAGTTCACGCGGCCAGAAGACGCCACTGATTTGTTTTTAAAATGGAAACGCAGCCAGGACTGCTGACTGTTTCTTTTCTCTTCCTGCCAGAAAACTAGAATTCAAACGGCTCCATCTGGCTTCATCACGAGTTAACTTTGCATCACTCCTACATGCATGTGGAAACTACAAACCCAACCAAACGTGTTGAGCAGAGGGGAACAAAAAGGAAATATCAACTGCAGAACTGTTGATCATCGACACCGCAGGTGTAGAAACCTTCATGCAGTCCAGCAGCTCGACACACAGACACAGAATCACAGCTCGATCCTCCTTCTTCTGACGCTCTTCACATACTTTATATAAGTTACTTGACCTTGTTACTTTCTGGGAGAGGGATCCTTCCTCTGAGGCTCTTACTGAGGATGTCGTTGTAAAGCCCACTGAGGCGATGTGATTGTGATTTTGGGATATTTAAATAAAACTGATTTGATTTGACCCGACACCTGCGAGATGTTTTCAGCTTTAAAGGGCCACTGTGAAGTTTTGGAGAAGAAATTCAAACTCAGAATTTTAACATTTACAATATTAATGAGGTAATAATACAAAGTGAGAAATATTAACTCATAATATCTGAATAAACAGGCAGTTCAAAGTGAAACAGTATAAACTGTGTTGTCCTTTAAGGTCAGTTTGTTTATTTAGTTTGTTTAGGCAGAAAAAAATCCTGCATTTCTTCAGTGCACTTTTAATAACACCAGTGTATCAAAATGTTCATGCATATCATGTTTGTATAACCACGTCAATAAATCGGTTAAAAACAGCACTACTGTATATGATGGTTGTTTTTTTGAATGGTGGTGGTGGCCGGGCCTGAGGGCTGGATATTATTCAAGCACATCTATAGGATCCATCTATACACACACACACACACACATACGAATACAGATAATTTATAACCAAATATGTCCTGCAAAATATAATTTAATTAATCAAACATAATATCTTATGTATTATAGCTGATTTCTTTTGTCTTCTATAAACATGTAATGTTCCCATAATTAATGATATATGTTATAATGATTTAAGAATGTATTCTCCAGCATCCACTGACCTCAAACCACACACATCTACATATTTACACACACACACACACACACACACACACACACACACACATACATATGTATTAACATACCTACTTTGCTTTCTGCAAACACAAATTAATAAAATAATAAATAAATTAATTAATTAACGAGTACAAAAACCATCATAATCCCCATGTGAATTTTAAAACTTTTCATCCCTGAACCTTGTGAAAATTATGTTTTTGTACATTTTACATTAAATGTGTTCCACAGTTTTACACCAAGAACTGATCCAGAAGAACTTCTGAGTGTTTCCAGAACTTTTAGATCTAGTTCCCCCCTGAAGTCATAACCCCGCCCCCCATCAAAGATGTATCATTATTTTAAAATAATCATATGAAATATAAAACATTGATCTGTGACGCTGTCTGTGCCGAGCTCGTCCCACAGCTGACACCTGTTCCTCGTGCTGTCTGACCTCGTGACCCGCCGCTCAACCAACGACCTGTTGTTTACGTTGACGTAGCCCCGCCCCCCTGACCGTCCGCGTGCCGCTCACAGCGAGTCCAGTCTGACGAGAGGAGGCTCGCGACCAGCTCCGCTCCGCCGTTACCGCAGTAACCAGCCGACCAGTCGGATTACAGCGGCCACTGCATTAGCTTCCGGAGCTAACGGCTGTCGGTGAGTAGCTAACGCTCGTCTCAGTCGCTTCGTTAACGGCCGCTACTAACTAACTATCTCACTAACCTGGTTAACGGCTAGTTAGCTCATTAGCCCGCTAACGCGTGAGTGTGCTTTCGGGCTAACGGTCGTGTTAACGGAAACGCACGGGAACCAAGTTAGCTCGGAGAAAAAACGAGGTTCTTGCCTTGTGAGGCTCTGCTATGGCGATGGTGTGTTTGGTTACAGGTGTGTGTGCGTGCGTGTGTGTGTGTGTGTGTGTGTGTGTCACTACCGAGGTGAAACGTCTCCCATAGTAACGGTTGCTAAGCCCCCAGCTGTCAGTCTGGGGCTTATGTTAGCATCCGGGCTCATTAATTAGACTCATTAATTATATTCATCAACCGTTAGCTCGTCTGCAGAGACTGTGTGTGTGCGTGTGTGTGTGTGTGTGTGTGTGTGTGTGTGCGTGCGTGTGTGTGTGTGTGTGGGCGGACAGCAGAGACAGGAGCATCGGTACACTCGGTACAACATGGACAACACAACCTCAGATCACAGCTTCAAGTATCGATCAGGGTCGATCTGTTTGTCAGTTAAATGAAGTGAATCTGAAAGAATGTCAGAAAACGTCTGATTGTCTGATTGATTAACTACCAGAGAAGAAGGTGACGTCTGCTGTTTCCGTTCAGATGTTCAGTTTCAGTGAGTTTGATCTCTACATGAAGATCAATGTCTCGGATGTGATCATGTTCAGGTCAACATGACATGAAACCTGGGCGTATTAGCTGCTGATACTACCAGCGTTACTTTCAAAATGCAGTATATTACATATAACTAGTTACCTTCATTTTAAAGTAATATAATACACTACAATATTACCGTCTGTGTAGAGTAATATATTACTTATTACACTACTTTTAGTTACTCGCAACAAAACGCCCAAATAGCCTCTATAGAACAATGAAACAGCCGAGATCTGTGTAAATAAACGAATGTGCTTGGACTCAGAGATGAGCAGGCAGACAGAGGATCACAGTCTGATACATCATGAGATAAGAATAAATATTTTTAATTGTAGGCTCAGTCATATGAAACACAACAGACCTATATCTTCTATAATGTAGCCTATAATGACACGACAAGACAAACATCTCTTCTTCTGTTTATTTTAGTCCACAGAACAAGGAACACGTGGTGTGATTCAAGAATGTAGATTAAAGTGTGCTCGGAGGATCAGGCTTCATCATCAGGCTGCGAAATACAGCTCATAAAAACGATACTTGGAAAAATGGTGAATATCGGCACCGATAACCGGACAGGGCCGATAATCGGTCTTACCCCTACCAAGAACGCCCGATCATTGTCATTGTCCAGTTTGATGATCATCTGCATGCAGATGAACTGTACGTTTTGAGCATGTTGACATCAGGTTTTTGGAGTATCCTGGTTTATATTTTACACATCTGACACCACATTCTTGTTTTATTCTTGCTATATTAGGGCACAATTAATTAAAAATATTACAAAAATCACAAAATGTCCCAGTGCTATGGTATGCACATGAGCATGAAATGATTTTAACGTTACTCAGATCACAATTGGAACATCTGTCAAAATAATCACAATATTATTCTTTTTGCACATCGTTCAGACCTGCTGTATAATTAGCTGGATGTCGTGACATGTGAACGCCTGCTCCAGGTTTCTGATCATCCTTTGTCTGTTATGTAGTTGCTCATTAGCAAAACAAAAAACAAGATCAATGAATGAGTGATGGCCTACACACTGAGATAAGAGTCTGACATCGGTGATGCAGAGCTATTTAATTGTCTAACTACTAACTACAATTTAGTGTTGTACAATTTTGCGGTACTTAACTTGAGTATTTCCATTTTCTCCCACTTTCTATTTCCTCTCCACTTCATTTATTTGATAACATTAGTTGCTTTGCAGATTTAGAATATTTGGTGTTGATAGGCTATTATTTGTGATGTGCAACCAATCAGATAGTGTTGTGTGCTGGACCACAGCAATCAAACAACAAAAACACAGATAAAGACAATAAAAAGAAAGTTGAATATCTGCCCTGATAATCACTCTCTCCTGTGTTTTCTGGTTGTCTGGACTCACTGCATTTATCCGAACACTGTGCTGCCTCAATAATATCCAGTAATAGTAAACAAAAGCAAAAATACAATTTATGACTGATGATGAAATACAGTTATGTACAATTGATGTTGGATTTTATTCCATCAGTTCATCTCACGGTCTCTTGCTGGTTGGTGCAGCTTCACAGTCAGTCAGAGAGTTAGTTATCTGTTTGGGTCGGAGCCAGATAGCCCACAGGAAGCTCAACATCCATCCAAACCACTCTGCTGAAACACTGTTACCCAACCTGTCTGCCCACACACACACACGCACACACACGCACACACACACACGCACACACACACACATGCACACACACACACGCGCGCGCATAACCCGATGGCCTCCTGCCAATGAGAGATCACTGGCTGTTTCCATTAGATTCACACAGTTGGATAACACAGTTTGACAGACCTCACAGGTAGCGCCCCGAAGAGACAGACAGACAGACAGACAGACAGACAGACAGACAGACAGACAGTTTAAAACAATATAATCTTATTTTTGACTCAGATAATCTGTTGTCAGTGTGGCCAGGCTGCTGTCAGGTACCACACAGTTGGTAAATATCTAAAATAAAAAACAAATGTCAGACGTTTAAATTCATCAGTGCAGTTAAACTCATGATTGTATCTGATTTTTATCTGAATTTTTGGATTTCCTACATCTCGTCTACACAAGGTTGTTCCACGCAAACCTGGGTCACGTGTGTCTGATGGAACAGAATCAATACAGCTGCACTTTTCTCAACAGTCCATTTGGTTAGTTCTTATGTATGTAACTATGGTGAATGTGTATTGGACTCTTAGGGACTGCCAGAATGCATGATGTACACGCAGTACTGTCCCTGAACGTATCCTGTATGACGCTAACGGAGGACTGAAGCTGCTGCAGTGACATGAATACAGTACCGTGAAAAATATCATTATTCAATATCCTATTCAATAACACAAGGAAAAAATTGCCACAATATTGAGGAAGTTAAATTTCTGATTTTAATTAAAAGTTAAGTTAAGCACAGCAGCATCTAATGCCACTTTTCCACCAAAATTAGCGGGTCTACGCAGGTTTTTTTAAACAAAAAAAAAAAACACCTATCGACCCCATTCCCACTTCCCGCAGGCAAGGCAGCCCTTCTGTGATTTTTATCTGAAGCGTCACGTTGTACGTCACTTATGTCACAATTCACATCACAATTCACATCATAATTCACGTCACGACTGTGCTGGAATCAGTTGCAACAGAAGAGAAAACAACAACAGACCGCATCCCAAATTCCTTCCATATTTACGCGCCACCACCTGATGTTGATAACGTGTCATCACTTCACATTGCAGGAAATACGTCAGAATTTAGCGTGGACTTACGTTTCGATCAATGCCGAGCTGAACCGAGCCGAGGTGATAAAAATCCGAGTCTACAGCAGAGTCAGTTGACCCGGGTGTAAATGCAGAGTTCTCACATTCCCATTGCACACAAAAGCCTGATCTGAGCGGGTTTAAATGGGACTTTTGACCAGTGGAATAGGGGTATTAGTTTATTTACTTGTGGAGGAGGTGCGACTATGTAGGCACTACAGCGGTGCATATGTCGAGAGAGGAGAACGAAAAAACGCAGCTAGTACTGGAGTGTTGATACTGAAAATTGAGTATTGAAACTGTTTAAAATATTCAGTAGTATTATTTATCGCTATTTCGATACTTTTGACAAAACTACTGCTTCCTACATTTTCTACTGGCAGGAAAAACCCAACTTCCTTTGGGCCATTCTGACCTACATAAATCCACTCCCTGTACTTATCTGTGTCTCATCTCTGCAAAACAGAAAAAAAAATAGCGTTCAGGTTTGCTGACAACCCACATGTTCATCATCATGTGTCATCTCTATTTTATACCAGACTCCAGATCATCATGACTGACATGACCGAGCCGAGTGCCTCAGGGGTCTGTGTGATCAGAGACGTCTGATGTGTGTCTTAATGCTGCCATTGTGTGATTCAATTTACAATAATCATTTACCTTGTGGGGCAGAAAATGAGATTTGGTTCATGATTAGCAGATGACATGATTATCAATTATTAATGATCCCGTGCATCTCTTCTGCCTCATAGTCTCTAAAAAGAAACTTTTCACATGGGCACATATGGGGCCTGTCATGATCCAATATATCAGTGGGCTGGGCTCTAATAATGTCAGCTGTATTTAATTGATTTCTTATCTACATAGACTCTCATAAATTCACAACATTGCTTCATTAACTGTAATAAAGCCTTTTCACACCAGTGAACATTTAAACTGTAACATTACATTAGCAGGTAGACAGATACTGACCTGTGATATTTTAATAGCATTATCTAAGTGACTCTGTCTAACCCTGCGTCTTTCTGTCTCCTTGTTTGTGTTGTTAATCCGTCTGCCTGTCTGGAAGGCGTGTCCTGTCAGGTTGATTGCCAGTAAAGCGTCCCTATGATGGAGGAGCTTCACGACGTCCAGCTGACTGAGATCAAACCGCTCCTGACAGGACAGGTGAGGGGGTGGGGTGAGCTGGGCTCATGACCTGCGCTCACATGCTGCTGACAAAGCTGGATGTGATACTTGATTAACAGGTCAAGCTTCCTGCTGCCTGAAGAACAGATTTTAAAAACGTAATTTTGACACAGATCCTCAGTTGTTTTCAAAATATCCGATACCACATGACTAGAGGAATATTCAACAAAAGTCCCTTCTGATAAAATTTAAATTATATCCTGGATACTCTAAATTCTGGATGAACTAATTTCATAACAATGATGATTAAATAATTTCTCTGTGTCTCTTCAGAATGGGAGAAATCTCCAGGACTTTGACTGTCAGGTGAGTTCAGCACCAACACATCAGACCTTCACAGTCAGAGCCAAAGTAGCACTTTTGAATTAATTTGCTTTATTGGCCCAAAATCAGATCTTTAATATCAGATACTTTAAGACGTTACTCAAGTACTTTTTATATGGGTGTCTTGCACTTTTACCAGTGTAATATTTTAATACTATGTCTTGACTTTGAACTGCACTAATCAGCAGTATCTAAAGTAATTTCAATTATCTCCTCCTTTTTCAGATTTAGCATTAAAGTGAAGAACACATTAATGCATCATATAATCCAATGATATAAACATTACTAGAGTTTGGTGCTAATACTGTATTTTTACATATTTTTTCTACACTGGTAATGCTACTTTTACTTCAGTAGAAGATCTGAGTACTTATTCCACCATTAGACTGCCCACACTGTCTGACCACAAGACGAATTACATCAGTTGGTGTTATAATCATTTATTGATCATCACATTGCATGTTTGCTTTTTGGTAAATCCTCAGAGCAGCTTGTCACAAAGACGAGAGAGGGAAATATGTTTTTTAGAGGTTAGGAAACATAGAGACAAATGGCTCAAACAATCATATTCATGAGACGTGTGAGGAAAACTGAAGTAAGCTGGATGACCATCAGCTCCACACACAGATATCGATCAGCAGGACTCATGGGACTGACATCAGTACAGCATGTCAGTTTGCATCAATGCCTCTGATCAGAGCTATTTTAAATGAGAGCGCAGAGGAGCAGCTCTGCCTCCCTGTCTGCTCCTCTCAATCATCCTGGCAATTCAGTCAACTGAAAAACACCAGGTCATTCAGATTTCCACACATGATGTTTGGGGTTTTTTCTCAGAAGGCTTCTCAAAAAAATCCTTCATATGTAAAACTATGGTTATGTGTTGAGTGTCACCGGTGTTACATTGTGGTCAGGCATTCACTGATTATAGTACTCACCCTCCGCCCCCAACGCACGACAGACGTCAGAGTTGTTACCCGCCGCAGGTGTAACTCCATGCAGCAGCAGAGTCACAGCACAGAGTAACATTTAACTTGTACTGTGACGAGAACAAGGACAGTCGACTAACAAGATGATGGTGGTGGATTTGTTGTCAAAAGGAAAAGGAGTTGGTTACTTCACTGAGAAGTGTGCAGCCTGTCACCTGCAGCTCTTCTCTAACAGCTCCTTCTTGCTCCATTACGCCCACAGACTGAATAAAACTGCTCCCAGACATGTTTAAAATGTTTTAAAAGTACAAACACAGTTACGTTACTTAAATATTACTACATTACAAGAAAAACTACTGGTATTTAAGTAATACTTTAGTAAAAGTACAAAGTATTCTTCTCAAACACTTCTAAAGTATTAGTTCATATTAATAGCAGAGGTTTCTGTTCAGGCTACATGAACGTCTGTTCTGTTCTGCTCAGTGGTCGTGTTCTTCCCTTCAAACCTGGACCTGCTGCACAGTTTTGTGTTTTTGTCCGGACATTTTAATAAGATGAAAGGTGTAGATATATATCAAATTCCCAGAACTCAGTTATGATTTTAAAAGTAACTAAGAAGATTACAAAAAATGGCTGAATTACAGTAATTTGAGTAGTTGTAATTAGTTACTTCCACCGTCTATTAGTCGGTGGGAAAATGTCATCACCACGGCAAACCCTTAATTAACTCTTTCAAATGTTAAAAAACCCCAAAACTTTGCGCAGCGAGTGTTACACGTCTGTCTGACGTCCATCAGTCTGCCCCTGTTTGTCTACTGTACGTATGGAAACTCATTTCAGTGCTGTAAATTATCACCACCACGTATCAGGCAGTCTGAACTGTGAGGGAGAAAACATTTAATCAAAACGCAGCATGCAAATCTCAAATGACTCAGCAGCTGTAATTAGTAATTCATGTTTTATGATTTTTTTGTAATTGCCTGTGAAGTCTGATGGAACGAACAGAAGAGAGGAAGATTAAGAGCAGAGGAGGGGATGGAGGGAAGGAGTGATAAAGCTTGGACAAAGGGCAACAAGTGATTGGCTGTTTAGACCTTAAGACCTTCCTGCTCTCAGCCAATTACTACAGAGATTATTCCCCTTGATCTAATCACAGGCTGAAGGACGACAGCCCTGCTGTCCTCCGTCTCTTTCTTCTGTCCGTCTCTTCTCTTTAATATTAACTCTTTCCTACTCTGTTGATGAATCCTTCTTCTTCTCTCTTCCTCCTGAAACTCTCCCTCGTCCTCCTCCTCTGTCAGGATGTCTGACTCTCTGGATTTGCATCAGATCTCCTGTTCTTTAGGAGTTGGGGTGGTGAGTTAGCCAGTTAGCCATTCATTAGCCTGCTCTGCTGAGTCACACTTTGCCAGCTACTAGCGTCCAGGAGTCAGCCTTTTAGCCAATTAGGTAGAGTTAGCCTGCTCATCTTGCTGTTAGCTGACAGACAGAAAAGTGCTGTACCTGCTGACCTGTTTGTGTTGTGTTGCAGTTGTATGATGAAGTGACAACAACATTTTATCTATTACACTTTACGTTAAAGTACAGAGAAAGACATAAAAGGTCAAATGAGAAAATCAACAAAGCTTAAAAACAGAAGAAAGAAACGTTTTGGAAAATACATTTAAATGCAGAAATGTAATATTTAAACAAAAACAAACAGTCCCAAGAGGGAAACAAGGTCCTCGAAACACTGTGTGAAGCAAGTAAGACACTATGAAATTGTGTTGTCCTTTGAGGACAGTTTGTTTATTCAGTTTGTTCAGTCATCAGAATATATCAGTCAAGATTTTTTCTCTTCTGATTAAAATTTCTAACCCAAAATTACATAGTGCTTCTTTAAGGAAGAAAAGGACAAAACAAAGTGCAATAAACACTTCTCACTCTACAAATGAGTAATTTAATAATGTCCTTAGAGTTATCTCCCTCCATTGTTCACGTCTTTGGGTTCCAGTTTTTAGTTTTTGCCTTTCTGCCGACCACTGGTAACATTTTACAGAGACGCAGAGGTGATGATGTGTCAGCGTTCTCAGCTCATCTGGGAGGCTCCTTCAATGAGCAGCATGAATAAAATATCAAGTCCTGGTTTGGGAGTAGTTAACAGATCACTTACAAATGTTCTGTGGTTCTGACAGCCAGCAGTTTAAAACTCAAACAGTAGATTAGAAATCAAGACAAACATCCAGGTATGGAGATTGGTGACAAACTGTGTACAGTGGGGTCCAAAAGTCTGAGACCATTGAAAACATCGAACATTTCTACTAGTGGCAAATAATCAGAAAGTTTGAGGATTCAAAGAGTGAAGCTGTCAAATCTCAGGGAAGAGGAGCTTCCTGAAACTGGATCAGTTGTATCCACAGCACGATCAGGCAGAGCCAAAGTGACCACACCATCAGAAGATTAATACATCAAGCTCCGTTCACTAAAAAAAAAACTTCACCACAGATACAGAATTTATTAAATAATCAATCAGCAGTCGTCCTGTCAGGAGAAGGCTGTCCTGTGGTGTCTCAGAGGACGAGGAGACGTTTCTAAACCACTTCTCAGGAGGGAAACAAGGACAAACGCTTGAGTTGGGCTCAGAAATACAATAAAAAGAGTGTATTTACTGATGAATCCCAGTGATGGATTAGTGTCAGTAGCAGAAGGGTGTATGTAAGGAGGCGGACAGGAGACAGAACGACACCACAGTGTTTCAAAGCCACAGTGAAACATGGTGCTGGAAGATGTTTTCAGACTCCTGCACAGAACTGACCGAGGAGAAGCACCACTCCATCCTTCAGAGACACGCTCCACCCTCTGGTTTGATGTTTGTGGAGCCCAAACACACCTCAAAGACCAGAGAAGACCGAGGAGTCCTGACTGTCCTGGACTGTCCTCCACAGTCACCGGACCTCAGCACCATTGGGGGGCACTTGAAGACTGAGAAAACCAAACAAGAAGCTTTGTGGACCCCTGTCACATCATGCTGGGGTAACATGAGTCAGCAGGTTCTGCACTCACTTGTGGAGTCCATGCAGCTCGAGGGCATGAAGGAGGACGAACCAGATACTGAGATATTCTGACATTCATGGACATTTTTGAAAGATTCAACTTTTCACTCACACTGATGATTTGTGATTTAAAACAAAACAATATTAAAATCATCTCAGCTGGCCGTCTCAGACCCCACTGTGTGTTTTTCTCTGAGTGGTGACAGGACGACTGTTTTTCATGAAATCACATCATTCCACATTCTGATTCCTAAACCGATCCAGCTGAACCGTGTCCCAAAATTATCAAGTGATGCATTCATGTGCTTGTTGGAAATACAAACAAGCATGAAGGTGATGAAGCATCTGCTTCCACTCTGCTGATGATTTCTGACTAAATGAATGTGATGTGTCAGATTGTGTTGTGTGTTCAGATGTTTCACAGACTCTCTGTGATATCAGGATGATGTTTTACTGCTAATTGTGCTAAAATGGAGGTTGGACTGGAGAAACCCTCCTGGTTGATGTACAGAATGAAATGTGCTGAATGAGTTCACTTCCTGTTGTGGTGTTTGTCGTTGGCGCTGACAGGAGGATGTTAATTTGTTGTTTGATGTGTTGCTCAGGAGCACGATGTGGAGACAGCCCATGGTGTGCTGCACGTTACCATGAGGGGAGTTGCTAAGGGCAACCGACCCACAATCCTCACCTACCATGACATTGGACTCAATCGTGAGTAAACTAACATGCACACACACATTCACAGTTACCATACAGTACATGTACAACAGATACAGTACAGACAAACAAAATATATAAACAAGGACTTAAAGCATCTATTGTGTGTGTGTGTGTGTGTGTGTGTGTGTGTGTAGATAAGTCTTGTTTCAACAGCCTGTTTAACTACGAGGACATGCAGGAAGTGACGCAGCATTTCTCCGTTCTGCATGTTGATGCTCCAGGACAGCAGGAGAACGCTCCTCAGTTCCCCACCGGGTAAAACACACACTGAAAACAGCAACCTCAGCATCCTCTGTTTCCATACACACTCACTCCAATGTGTTACTGTTAAGTGTGTAACGGTACACAGAAGTTACGGTTCGGTACGAGTTCGTTACAACGGTAGAAGCACAGAAATCAGGAGAAATGATGAAATAAACACAGTCTGAGCAGGTCAGCAACATCAGGCAGACGTGATGCTCTGATTCATCGCTTGTCTTCTTCTTTGTCTTCCGTTATTGTGTCGTTGTCTTCTTCTTCTACTTTTGTTGTTCAACGGCGGTTGTGTGTGTGTGCAGGTACCAGTACCCCTCCATGGATGAGCTGGCTGAGATGCTGCCGTCTGTCCTGACACAGCTTCAGTAAGTGTGCTGTCTGCTTTGCAACATCTGATCGTTGTTTTAGTGGCACTTCCAGATGGACAGTTAGTTCATCCTGGTGTGTGTGTGTGTGTGTGTGTGTGTGTGTGTGTGTGTTATCAGGGTGAAGAGTGTGATTGGTATCGGCGTTGGAGCTGGAGCCTACATCCTCACCAAACTGGCTGTGAGTAAATCCACTCAACCCCAACTTCTTCTTTCTGTCACACCACTTCCTCCTGCTGCTGGCTCGGTGACGTTGATCAGAATAATGATGATGATGATGATGGTGTTGGTGATTGTGATGCTTGATGTTCTGTTTCAGCTGAATGAACCCAGTCTGGTGGAGGGTTTAGTTCTGATCAACATCGACCCCTGTGCCAAGGGCTGGATGGACTGGGCTGCCTCTAAGGTGTCTCTCTCTTACACACGACTATATCTTTGTTTTATATCTTGTTGTGTTGTGTACTTACATTATTATTTGTTGACAGCCAATATGGCTGATAAAAAAGTTCAGGCTATAATGAACAGCTACCAGGAGTGGTCTTGCTGATCTCGGCTGTAGTACTTGTTTAAACATGGCTTGTGTTATTTGTTCTTTGTTTTTTTACAATAAAACTGGCCCATGAAGTGAGTAGACTGCTGTCGAGCAGGCGCAGGGCTGTCGCTTTTGAATATTGTGCCACACGTGTCCATAGAAATCGCTGACAGCACACTGGGATGAGAGCTCTTGTGTTTTTGTAGCAAAAACGCTGCACATGACTGTGAATCTCTTACTGTGCAGCAAAACCAAACTTCTGCTTAATAGAAGTGGCGGACCCTGCCACCTTTCTAGCTTCAAACAGTGTTCTGGGACCTTATTTTCCTCTGAGAACAGCTTTTTTATTCACTTATGGAAGAGATAAATATTTCTGAGTTTGTATTATTACCTCATTAATATTGTAAATATTCAAATTCTGAGTTTGAATTTCTTCTCCAAAACTACGTAGTGCCCCTTAAATACGTTATCTGTGAACATTTCTGTCAGAGTCGCGTCAGATAGATTTTCAACAATAATAAAAAAAAATGTTCAGCAATGACGACAACAATTCCCATGATCCATCACTTCGCTACCTCACGACACTATCTTTTGTTTTCCTTGTTTTGATTAGAGACCTTAACACATGTTTTTTGTTTCCTGCAGCTGAGCGGCTGGACGAGCAACCTGGTCGACACGATCATGGGACACCACTTCAGTACTGTGAGGACAGACAGATGGAGAAATAACGGCTTTTAGAGGAACTATAGCTTTATAGTCTCCACTGAACTGTTAACTATCTTTGTGTGTGTGTGTGTGTGTGTGTCTGTGTGTGTGTGGCTGCAGGAGGAGTTAACAGAGAATAAGGAGATCATCCAGACGTACAGACTCCACATCTCTCAGGACATACCGCAGGATAACTTGGCCATGTTCTACAACAGCTACGACAGGTAGATGACCGCACTCTGGGCTCATGTGGCTGCTCTCCAAGCACTCGTGTTAGCTCTCGAATCATAGTAGATATTTTTAGGAATTACTTACAAAATGCTTCAAAGCTTCAGCTGTTGCCATGGTAATCAACTTCCAAAATTCGAAGGAAGGAGGCTTTGCATCGTCTGCACTGACAAAGAGGCAAAAGACTGGTAAAGAGTGCAGGAAATGGAGCTCCTCCGTGGGGCTGCGGCTCAACGCTGGCTTGCTCCTCCAGTTGACTTTGAGACTTTTTAAGGGGACGGTGGTTGATGTCTCCCCGTCCTTGACTCTAAATAGGATCATAAAAATGTCAGAGGCTGATACTGATACTGATTATTAGAAATCAAAGAGACTGAAAATCGATATTTGGGACCAATATTACAGCTAAAAGGAACATAAAATAGCTCCATACAGCTTGTCTGGGTTAATCTTAGTCTCTGGAAGCCCCGAGATCCCAGTTGTTTACACCCTCCACTGTTCTGGAGGACATGAAGTCTGTACATGTATTTAAGTGTGTGTGTGTGTGTGTGTGTGTGTGTGTGTGTGTCAGCCGTACTGAGTTGCAGATGGAGCGGCCGGTCCCTGGTCTGAATGAAAACACAGTCACCACACTCAGGTATCATCTGTTCTTTCTTTCATTTACTGTATTCAACAAATATAATTATCTACTGACACACACTGCTACCTCGTGTCTGACTGTGTGTGTGTGTGTGTGTGTGTGTGTGTGTGTGTGTGTCAGGTGTCCCACTCTGCTGGTAGTTGGAGACACGTCGCCTGCTGTTGATGTCGTGGTGAGTGTCTGCCCAGTTTCCATGACAACAGCCAGTATGTGACATCACATTCTTATAAATATACATAATGTGTGTGTGTGTGTGTGTGTGTGTGTGTGTGCGCTGCTTTGCTCTGCAGGTTGAATGTAACTCCAGACTGAATCCTACCAAGACCACCCTGCTCAAGGTACCTGTCTGTCTGTCTGTCTGTCTGTCTGTCCTGGACAGTTACTGTGGGTTGATTTATTGTGTCGGTACAGCTGAGCAGTCAGTCCACAGTGAGGGGAGTAACGGAGCAGCCCCTCCTTAAAGACGGTGCAGTGGCAGTAAAACACACACCTGAAATCTACTGAAGAGGCAACGAACTGAATCTCAACTGCTCCTCTTCCCGCGTGTATCAACTCATCTGTCAGTGAACTTGGGTGTGATATTGTGTTTAGCATGTGTTTTCAGTTTTGGTCGTGGGTCAATCACAAAAACTAAAGCTAATACCTCTAACACCCGCTAACATCTGCCCATTGTCTTCAATGTGAATGTGTACAATCTGCATTCACTCCCGGCTCACTGTGCAGTAGTCACGGGTATTTATCGTCTCCGCCTCGGATCGGCTGTAATGTGAACATGCTAATAATCGGCACTCTTCAAGCGTAATGATATGACGTGCGTTGAAGTTCAGGCCGCTGGCTTGTTAATACTTTTCCGTCCATCTCTCATTGGCACTGAGGTTGAAAGAGAGACTGCAGTTGAAGGTATTAAAAAACATCGTCGATGAGACTGCACTTGCACTGCAATCAGGAGACTGTTGCAAACAAAATCAAGGGACGAACAATGTGTCAATAAAAAAAAAATATCAGTGGTTAACGTACTCTCTGGTGTGTGGTCTTTTATTTTCTGGAGGCCTTTCTTCATCAGAAGTCATATAGAAGACGTAGAGATGTTGGGTTTAAGAGTGTTTCTTGATGCGTCTCCCAGACTTCAGTACAGCTGTCGGCTGTCAGTCTGGACCCAAAGCAAGACTCAGTGACGTAATGACCCTTCTGTGTTTTTTAAGTTCCTTGTTTTCCGTTGCGTTCGAGATGATGAACGTGAGACACGAGGAAAATAAAACAAACAGAAAGGCAAACGCGTCCACTGGCAATGTGAAAGGAGTTAATTGCCTATTTTTACCTGCGTTTATAAAACCTGCATACACTGTAGACACTAACTTTGGTGTAAAAGTCGTATTCATTTGAAAACAAGTTTGAGTTGTCATCGTACCGTCTGGCAGCAGTTTGTGTTCTCACCACATGCTGTATTATTGTCTCTCCACTAGATGGCAGACTGTGGAGGACTTCCTCAGGTGGTGCAGGTGAGTCGAAGCAAAGAAATCTTAAACTACAGTCAGATGAAGTGTTTTTCCACATTGCTTTTTAAATATAAAGCATCATCAGCCAGTCCAGCTGAAATGTGTTCTTTCTTTCCTCAGCCTGGAAAACTAGCAGAGGCCTTCAAGTATTTTGTGCAGGGGATGGGCTACAGTGAGTAACGTTATACATCATTCATTTTCCCCTTTTTCATACACATACATACCAGGCTCGTGTGATTGTGGATAATTAACAGTCGTCCGATTGCGCCCCCTAGCGGTAGGTGACTTTTTCTGGGAGTTAAAAAAAGTATTTATTGTTCGTCAATCGTTGAGTGACGAGTGAGTTATTGATTGTTCCAAGCCCAACACAAATCCCAGCATGTACAGTGAGGATCTCCTGATGTCTCTTTGCAAATGCTGGAAACTGCAAGATCCATAGTGGTCCGCCGGAAGGGGCGTGACTCCTCTAGAGACCCACCCTCACACCCTGTGCGATGTTATTGGCTCGGGGCCACTGCTCCGAAGGTTGATGCCCAGAAATGTCACAAAACACCACAAAATTGAAAAGAAAGCCGTTAGTGATCATTGAGAGACTATACATCGTTTACACGTGTCCAAGTTTGACTTCCTGTTGGTCTGTGTCCCTCCCATGTTTCTGTCCCGGTGTTAACATGATGCTGTTAAATGTCCTGACCACTGAATTATGTCTGTAATGATGACATTTTCTTTATGTTATTTCAGTTTAGTAGTTTTTATTCTTTTTGTTTGTGTTGTGATAATTTATGAAATTCAGTAAAGAAAAAAAAAAATCACTGCAGCTGCAACAAGTCAACAATGCTGCTTGCAGTCCTCTTTACGGGAGTAGATCATTTTAAAGCAGCCGCTCGTTGAAAAGGTGTGTGTGTGTGTGTGTGTGTGTGTGTGTGTGTCTACAGCCTGCCTCACTAACTGTACTGTAAGTAGCAGTTTGCTGTGTTCACCTCACAGCAGTGTATGCTCTTGTTCTTCCTCTCTCTCTTTGTCTTTGTTTCCTCCAGTCCCTCATGTTGTATTAAACCACCTCAGCAGCCAATCAGGTATCAGGATTTCAACCAGAATCTTAAACCCTCCTCACCTCCATCTTCATCGGTGCTTCTTCTGTTACCCCCTCCTCTTGTCTGTCTTTGTGTGTGTGTGTGTGTGTGTGTGTGTGTGTGTGTGTGTGTGTGTCTGCATGCTGTTGATCAGCTGATCACAGATTTCTTCCCCTCTGCAGTGAGAGTGACCAGCCGGCTGTGCTGCATGCCACCACACTTCAGCTCCGTTCACACTGCAGACACACAGGCTGCTGCTCAGATCACATAGTTTGATCTGCTCGCTCCTGCTGTCGGATCAAACTTGTATCCAACATTAAGACGAGCTGACGGCTGCGAGAGGAGGAACAATAACAGAAAACATTATATCTGTTTTTGGCCTAATGACTGATGCCGGACTTTTTTCAGGTTCTTGAAGACGTTCACGTTTTGTCTCATCCAACGACACCTTGGATGAGAGATGAAACAGCTTCAAGAACCAGGAAAAAGTCCAGTTGCCTGCTATATAGCACTTAGAATTTGGGGTGAAATGTTCCTTAAGTTACAGGTTGCTGAGTTCCTGTAGTGTAAAATGCCGACATTTTTACTTTGACCATCCTGAAGCGTCTGTTGCTTCCTCATCATTGTGCGTTACTAAATTCAGATTTGACGCCTCAGTTTGAGCGTTTTGCTTTCTCGAGTCCTGGAAAAAAATGTTCACAGTGAACAGAACATGTTTGGAGCTTCAGTGTGAACGGAGCCTCAGACTCACCGTCATCAGATTTGAATCCAGCTGCTCGGTCACAGTGCGGACGATTCAAATCAGCACTCGCTGGTTGGACAATGAGCTGTCCTACAACCAGGACGCACACACACGTCAAACAGCTGCACACTGATGATTTCTGTGACACATCCATGTCTCTGTCGCCCCCCCAGTGCCCACAGCTGGTATGACCCGGCTGGTTCGCTCCAGGACTCACTCGGCCTCCAGCGTGGGCTCCACAGACGGCGTCCGGAGCCGCAGTACCACCAACACACTGCCAGAGGGCGCTAACTCCACCAGCCCCGGGCACACAGCCGCACAAACCATCGAAATGACTGCGTAGGACCCTCCCTGCTCCGCCTGCTCTCTCCTTACTCTCTGATTCTCCTTCCTTTCCTCTCCTCCTCAGATGCTGTGTGCACTCAGAGCTTTCCTCTGTCGAAGACGCAGCCCAACAGTTCTGCGTTCTAGTTGTAAACGTTCTTCCCAACGAGATGAAAAAGGTCACATCTAACATCACACACAGTAGAGCCGACTGTTGTCAGAAGGGGTGAGGTGTCGGCGGCAGCCATGTTGGCTCCACTCTCCTGTACTCTTTAGGATGATGATGTCGGTTCAGATCTCACCCCCTCCTCCCTGGAGCCATGTGGTTGCCATGGTGACTCTGTAGATGTAACTGTACATGGAGTTGAGCTGGTTCATATTTATATTCAGTTGTGTTGTGTTTCTACAGTAGACTGTTCAGACCAGATCATCATTTCTCCTCCGTTAGTTAGGTCCTGAGCTCTTCTTTCTATTATTACGCTCTTATTATAATCATTATTATTTTGTAATGACTTGTTGATGGTGGTGGTGTTGGTTGCTAAGAAGCTCCTTTCTGAAATGATGAACTCTTTTCCTTACCTTAAAATTACAGTGACTTTAAGGGAATATTTCACCAAAAATGTAGGTGCACTTATCGCCGCTCTGACCCTGGAGTACCTGACAAAAGATCTGAGTAACCAGAAGATGATGGAAGAACTATTTAACAACAGCTAAACAATATGAAAATATACATAAACTCATCAAACTGTACATGCAGATAAAACGACAGTGGGATAGTGTAGAAAAGTCTGTCTTTCTCTTTTGAATGAGAAACCTTCTGCTCTGCTTTTGTTCTTTCAAACAGTCCAAATATCTCCTCAACAGCTGCTTCACACACAGTCAGCGTGTGACTTTATACAGTGAATTTAACTCTGACTTCAGATTATAACTATGCTTCAGACGTCATGTAGCATCAGTGTCGACCCACTTTGTGCTCCTAAGCTCAGCAGTGTATTAGAAAAATAAAATACCTAGAAATTTCTGAAAAGACCAGAAGATGATAAAACAACCAGAAAATGTTATTAGGGGCTACTCAGAGAAAATAAAGACAACATATTTGTGGTGTGGCAGACGTAATATGTTCTCATCCAGGTGTTAGACGAGCGTTTGGCCCCTTTTCCACTTAATCAACTGTTCTTGAACTGGTTCTTTCCAGATTCTCAGAACCTTATTATTATCTAGTGAACCAGCTTGCGTTTCCACCAGTTTTTAGCCGATTAAATATATTTTTTAAAAATGTTATTGTAACTTAATTCAATCATTGCTTATTGGTGGCGTCTCTCCCAATAAAAATGTAAAAAATGAACAAATCAGCCGCTGAGCAGAACCATTGTAATCAAGCATGCATAATCAGATGAGCTGTAGAAGATGACGTTTCTGCTCCCGAACACAAAACCTGCTTGTTTCTCGAGTCCAGCTGGGAAAACGTGCGTCATGGCCTCAGAACGACCATCTTGGTGTTTAACAGAGAAACTAAAGTTTAATTTAGTGATTTGGATTTAATATTAATGCATGAGAGGCACCAACGGAGTTTCTTCAGACTTTAGCTCTCCTAACTGTTTTCCTCTCTGTCAGCCACACTCGATGCTGGGACACATTTTTAGGATATTGTGGATATGTGATATCTGATGCTGGTGTTTAAACTGGACTTCAGTTGTATCAGAGAGGGCGACAGCTGCAGGAGTGGGCAGGTTTTTGTCTGGTGGTTCAGGCTCCGGACGGTGAGTCGTTGATTTAAAAAAATGACCATTTTAAGGTGAAATGTTGCCTTCTCCTCTGGCTTCTTCCTTCGAAGGGGATCCTGAAAGTGACCTGTTACCTCACGTGTTCCTTTTCTGTTACTGTACGTGATTTAGTTTGAGTCGAGCGTTACTGAAGCTGCCCCGCACTTTGTTCATCGCACCCGTCTACAGCATGCTTGTCGTGGAGTTTTGGCATGCAAACTGTACAGTGGTATCAGTCTCGTGAGTAACTGAGATGTTGTTCAGCTGTAAACCTGCCTGAGACAGAGAAAAAAACAACACCTCCACCGATAAATAAGAGAAGTTAAAACTGAATTTCTTCCATGTGGTGGTGCAGTTACAGCTGCACTTCTCTGTTATAACTGTTGTATAAAGAGGTCTGTCCTCTGGTGTGACGCTGCCCCTGCTGGAGGCCTAAAGAACAGCTCCCAGAGCAGGAAATCAATCCTGGTTCGTCAGCAGCTTCCAGAAGCATTGAAACGTGTCCGGATTAAAAACTCAGCGAGGAGTTTTCTGAACTGACAGGGTCGACCCACAAACTGTAACTCTGGTTCACACAAAGTCAAATATTTAGTTATTTTATTCTATATATACTAACTGTAATTCTGCCGTCTGTTATTGTTCTTAATATTTATTACAACTATTACTTTGAGTTTGTACTGAAACACTGGTAGCTGTTCTGTTGCTCTGACGTTTGTTGTTCCCCGACTTTTAATGTAAACAAGGTTTGTAATGAAATAAAGCTTGTTATCCAAAAAGGTGCTTTGACCTGAACATTTATATTAGTTTAGATCAATACTACAGTTTAGAAGAAGTAAAAGTCCTGTGTTCAAAATCTTATCAGATTGGTTACATCATCATCTGTTGGATTAAATTACTGTGTGAGCAGCATTTTACTGTTGTAGCTGTGGAGTCCTGCAGCTATAAGTGTGCTGCAAGAAATGAATGGTATGTGAAGCACGCTAAGTCGGTAATAGTTGAAATTAAGTAAATATCTTGTTTAAGGTCAGGTTCAAGTGTCACATCTCACAGTGCCAGTCCGTTGTAGGCCTGTGCAGTACTTATTTCAGTCAACTGCCATTAGGATTTACACGCTATTACAAAAATCAGACAATTAAAAAAAGACTGATCAATGAGAAGCTGATTTATTAACTGAAGGTTTTTTTTAACAAAATGTTTTGTTTCCACGGGCAAACACAAAATGTCTGCTGTGATTTCAGGCTGAAACAAGTGCAACAGATAAACACACTGATGATCAAACATCAGTTGAGATCGTCTTCACTGAGACAAACAGCCGTCAGCAGTGAACACATGCTGGTTTCTAGAACGCAGAAGAGTCTGAGGCTGTGAGGAGGCAGCAGCAGCTTTTAAGTTGGTCTGCAGGGTTGTTGTTGGGTTCAGCTGGCAGCAGGGGGCGCTGTTTTGCTGCAGAGTCGACCCAGCAGACCGGCCATCTGCAGCAGGGAGTTCACGCCTTCAGCCACCCTCATGTGAGTGTAACCGATCTCCTGCAGGAGAGAACCAGGAAATACAACTTCAGGTAAGAAGTTCAGATTATGAGGGAAGTGTAGTTGAGTTTGTTTGGGCAATATATACGATATATATCATCATCATGGTAGGAGACATATTTTGTGAACTTACCAGACTGACTACTTTGTGTGAAAGCACTGAACTCATCACTACACTATTGTTGCAATATTGGGATATTGTAATATGATATTTGATTTTGTCGCCCAGTTCTAGCATTTATGAAGGTTTTGTGAGGAGAATTCAAAAATCCAGATTTGGCCTGATATTGCAATTTTATTTTAAGTCTACGTTGCCACTGGTACTGGAGCTCATTAAGATGATCTCAAACAGGCTAAAGGAAGAGTTCAACATTTTGGGACTAATTCTCTTTCAGAGTGAAATAAGAATATCTCATTGAGACATTGCCGTCTCCTCCTCACCTTGATGAACTCCAGTTTGAGGTACTCGGCCATCTGGTAAGTCTTGCAGACCCTGAAGATGTTTCCGATGATATCCTCCGGGGAGTAGCCCAGCGCCCACAGCTGCTCCACCACCTTGTAGGCCTCGTCGATGTTCGCGTCCACGCAGTGTCCCAGCATGCTTTTCACCAGCAGAGGGTGAGGCTCGTCGCACACTTTGAAGACGTTCTCGCTGTTGATGTAGCCGAAGCCGGAGTTGGTGGACTGAAGGTTGTTCAACGCCTGCGGACACAAAAACAGGAAGTCAACAAAACGACCATGTGAATTAGAGTCGAGCGCTGGACTCTGGACTCGAGCCCTCACCTGTCTCATGTCTCCCTGGGCGGTGAAGATGATCGCCTCCAGCCCGTCGTCAGACACCGACAGACGCTCCTGCTGCACCACCTCCTGCAGACGGGCCAGGATCTGTCCGTCCGTCAGTTTGGAGTAACGCAGCACCGCGCAGCGAGACTGGATCGGCTCGATGATTTTATCCGAAGCGTTGCAGGCGAGAGCAAAACGCGTCGTCTTCGAGTAGATCTCCATGATCCTCCTCAACGCCTGCTGCGCACCATCTGTCATGCTGCAATCAGGATAAAGAAATGAGACTTCATACAGAAGGTGTAAATTTCCCATTTGTTTTCTTTTGTCCTCTTCTTCTGCTCTGGTTTAATGGCACCCGAGTGGAGAGTTAGTGCCACAAACTGTTTATGTCGAGGTGCTTAACTTCTCACATTCTCATGACGGATGGAAATACATATAACTTTGATTTTCATTTCTGATGTTTTTCTGTAAATTTGGTTGGAATGTACTCTACATGCAGATGGAAAACTGGCTAATGTTAAAAAAGACAACTAAATGATTAATCGCACAGTCTGTTGTGATGTTCACTCCCCCTGTGATACACCTGTTGTCTCACCTGTCGGCTTCGTCCAGGATGATGATCTTGTGTCGTCCTTTGGGCAGTGTGACTTTCTGCTGAGCAAACATCTTGATCTTGTTCCTCACCACATCGATTCCTCTGCAGACACAACAGTCAGTATTGACTCACCCACTCGTGTGTACAAACAACATTAACTTAAGCCAGTAGATGCTGGATTTTGAGGGTCAACGTTCACTGAATCTTGAACCTTGGAAAGAGAATTATAACACAATAATCTTCACTCAAGGTCCACTTATTTGTCTTCAGGTTTTTTTCTTTTAATCAAAGTTACCTCCAACAGGAGTCTCACCTGTCGTTTGAAGCGTTGAGCTCCAGCACGGCGTCTTTCATGGAGGCTCCCAGCAGAGCTCGGGCCAAACACAAGATGCTGGTGGTCTTTCCTGTGCCTGGAGGACCTGGATCACAAGACTGATGTGATTAATTGTCTCACTGATGAGGTGATCAGCAGCATGCTGCAAGCTTTCATGTCAGTGACAAAAGCTTTACGCCAAGATGGTTCTGTCTCAGAGCCCGACTGATACCGATGTTAGGAAGTAAACATGGATTCTGATGTTGATATATATTTTAGATATGTACTGTACATATGCAAAATGTTTATGTATGTGTAAGATACTTCTGTGTGTCTATATTTGATATACATATATACATTTTTGCAGCGATCCCTCAAATGTGGTTAGCAAAATAAGATACGTATATAATGTAGGCAGAATATTTTACAGAAATATAAGAAGTTCCATATAAACTGTTTATTGCAATATAGCCTAGAAATATTGTGATATTATTCTGAGGTCACATCTCTCAGCCCTACTCAGGTGTTTGACATGTGACTGCCTTAAGGATTTTTACAGCATTAATGAGGTATTTAATTAAACTCAGAAATAAATCAGTGATTAAACAAGCTGTTCTCAGAGGAAAATGAAGTCCCAGAACACAGTTTGAAGCTAGAGAGGTGGCAGGGTCCGCCACATATAAACAAAGTAAAACAGTATAAACTGTGTCGTCCTTTAAGGTCAGTTTGTTTATTCAGTCATGAAAACATGAGTTTGTTTATTTAGTTTGTTTACGCAGAAAAGAAAATCTTTCTCTTCTGATTAAACAAAACTACAGAGTGCTCCTTTAAAGCCTTGTTGAAGGTTAGTGCACAGTGGTGGACTGGTTGATCAGCTTCTTTACTTTTCACTCAACAGTTTAAAGTTTTGAGTTGGTGAAGAGCGTTCAGTCAGAGAAGTCTCTGAATATGTTTGAGTAATGAAGAAGGTGCAACAAAGCTCCTCCAGAGCAGCAGCAGCAGCAGCTGTGTTCACTGTTGAAGCTTTAATCCACAGTCTGTCTGGAGAAGAAATACAACTGTTATTCATGTCCTGTTCATGTCCTCCTCCCTCCCTGTCTGTCTGTCTGTCTGTCTGTCCACACTGACCTGCGATAATGATGTTGGGGACGTTTCCCTCTCTGGCGAACACCTCCAGCCGGCTCACGGTCTCCTCGTTCCCCACGATCTCGTTCAGCTTCAGCGGCCGGTATTTCTCCACCCAGGGCAGCTCGTAGGAGCCACCAGAGCCTTTACCCGAGGTCTCTCCGGCTTCAGTGTCCGCCTTCTGCCCGCTTTCGGTCGGTTTAGTCCCGCATCCAGCCTCCGCCATCTCCACGTCCATGATGGCTGCTGTCAGCCCGCGAACACAAGCGGAACTTTTCCCTCCCTGACAACCACGCGACGGTAAACTGGCGCCTCATTGGCCGAGCGTTTGTCGGCGATGGCGCTGATTGGCCGAGAGCTACACGCTAAAAACTCGCGATATTTTCACATCCACGGTGATTGAAATAAAGAGACGCCACAAACAAACAAAACAAAAACAAAGCTTTCATCGTAAACACACAATTAGTAAATTACACAAATGTATTTTAATTACAAATCGTTCAGTTATTCAGCAGTTGAAGAGTTCATGTAGACAAAGGTTTTAAAATGACAAAATTAAAAGACAGCATTTTTAGTTTTATCGCTATTTATTTAAAATAATAATAATAATGATAATGATAATGATAATAGATTAAATATCAAACATGGAATTAAATACTAAAATGAGTGCTAAAATATACAAGAACAAAGTTAAAATCTAAAATAATGACCAAGAAACAAATTGAAAACCAACAAAATGAGCAGGCAACTCAGATACAATGAGGACATGCTCTCTGATAAAAGTAAGTTTTGAGAAGACACTGACTCAGACTTACATTATATGTGTGTGAGTACAAGTATAAACAGGCAATAATAAACACTGTAGACGGACAGTAGGTAACCAGTTAAGTAAGCAGGTGAAGCTAGATAGTATGATATAATTATACTTCATTTATTATACTATACTTATTACTGTACAGTACCTGTAGTCTAAATAAAGTATAAATATGACAGTAGCATTAAGTCTGAAGTGACACTGATATATCAGTACACAGCGAGAGATTTATATCTGGATTTATTGATTTTGAAAGAAGCAGTGCAACGAGCTGTAAATGCAACACTGACTCTGGCTCTTTAGCTGGTAACTGCTCCACTGTGTTCACCAGCTGGTCCCTAACTGCTCCTATCTGCTGTTTGATGTTGAGCAGGTAGTGTGCAGCAGTGTTTACAGCTTAAAGGTGCATTAGATCTTAATTGGCTGATTTTTTTTCTGCGTAAACAAACTAAATAATCAAACTTTTTGTTTTCATGACTGAATAAACAAACTGACCTCAAAGGACAACACAATTTTTACTGTTTTACTTTGTTTATATGTGGCGGACCCTGCCACCTTTCTAGCTTCGCACAGTGTTCTGGGACCTTATTTTCCTCTGAGAACAACTTGTTTATTCACTAATTGAAAACAGAAATATTTCTGAGTTTGTATCATTACTTTTTTCCAAAACTACTCAAGTAATTTTCTGGCAATAGATGTACTTAAAGGGTAACTCCATCAATTTCACACATTGAAGTGTGTTCACAGGTCTTGTTGAATTGTGGGTAGTGTAGGCACATGTTTTATGGACAGTTTTAAAACAAATGGATACAGCAAAACCAGAGACATCGCCTTCTTTATTACACACGTTCTTCTTCTTTTTTAAAACCTGATGCCTACATTACCCACAATGCAACGTAGCCACTGAGTGACATCACTGGAGGCAGTTTATCAGACTACATGTAGCTTCCTATGCAGGAGTACTCCCCGAGACAGCCAAAACACTGAGCTAAAAGAGCATAAAGTGCTCTGTGGAGTGGAAGGGGAAGTGTGTGTGTGCGTGCGTGCATTTATATACAAATTTCAATATATATAATATACTATATACATATTGCTTATAACAGTTAGTATTTGTATTAATGTCATGTTATATTGTGTTATCTTGTGTAGAAATGGATGCAGAGCAGAGGCCTTGCACCGGAAGTCGTCATCAGCCGAGCCTGAACCACTTCCTACTTCCGCAAACACAGCTCTGTGAAGCTTCCCCGTTTATCGGTTGATCAATGCGGCGGGCTGGCGTCTGCCTTTCGTTTCCTGGCCCCATTTAATATTTTCAACAGTTCCGACATTTATGAGTGATTGATCGTCATCATGACGGCCAACAGCCGCTGTTCCGCCGCGGAGCCTCCGGGCCTGGAGACCCAGCGACGGGAGATCGAGTCTCTGCTGCGGCAGTGTGAGCTCCGCGCTGGGGACAGTTGGTGAGAGTCCGCCCGCTCTGCTACACACACACACACACACACACACAGTGACAGGGCTAACTGTTAGCATCACACGGCTAACGTTACCTAACGCTTATTAATAGCTTCAGCGGCGGAGTCAAGCCGTTGGGGCGTCGGGGTGAGTGTGTTGGGACACTTTGACGGCTCGGTGTCGGGTGTTAGCCGCTGTTGCTGTGTAGCTCGTGCTAACCAAGCGGACGTTGCTGGCCGTTAGCCGTCGCTGCTAACGTTAACGCTAGCTTGTCAACCAGCTGGTACGTTCAGGGTCGCCTCGTAAGCTTCCACTTTTGATTCTGCCAGAGCTGGACTTCCCAGATTTATTCCTCACGTCGTCATCGTTTCACACTTTCACAATGATGGTCACAGAGAAGCAGGACCGCAGCTAACGAGTATTTTCACTTTCAGCTGATCTACTCATCAGTCTCTTGCTCATACAGGATTCTGTGGCCATCAATATATTGAAATTTAATAACCAATCACAACATAATCAGCAATCTTTCCACTGATCCCCTTAATGTTTTTTTTCAAGAATTGTGACAAAGATATATTCAAACAGGACATTTTACAGCAGAGACATGAATGTGTTAGTTTTTTACTGGGAAAAAGATTCAGGATGTTTATTGTTGTTCAGACTCCACTACAGAAATAAGATGTATATAAGAGATAATAATAAAAGTACAATGATACATAAAGATAAAATAAAAACAGTGGACAGCAGAGATAAGGTGCATGTTTTTATGTGTATGTACATGAGACAATTCAATGTGTAAATATAATAAAGGTAGCAATAAAGCTAAAGGTATAAAACAGAAATAAAAGTGATTAATAGAAGGTGCAGTAAAGTGCATGATGTACATAACATATAAGCCAATATTAATATAGCCAAAATGACAACTAAATCATATTCAGAGTTAGAAAACTGGAATCAGGCTTCTAGTTTAGTTTGGTCTCATTCAGTGTAAACTCAGTCTGTCTGTGGAAGTAGAAGTTGGATCTCATGAGGTGGATCAAGACTTCAGACCTGATGCTCAAAATTAGATTCAACAACTTTCAGCAGCTCTCAGTTAAAACAGAAGCTTTCTACTGTCACCGGCACCAAACAGGGTTTCACCTTCACTCGATTTAATTCTCCGTTCACTGTCAACACTTTTGTAAATCAGAGCCGACCAGGAAACTTAAACACATCAGGTCAGTGAACTTTACTTTACAGGCACACAGTCTGATAATACAAGACCTACACCAGGATTCATTTTACTGCCTGTGACAGTCGTCCACGTATGATCGCTGCTGTTATTGATTTTTAGACAGATATTCTGATCTACGTGTGCATGTTACAGTAAAGCAGACACAGACAGAGAACAAGGTGCACTGGTAGAAAGATTGTTATTTTTTAATAAAGTGACAGGAAGGCAGAGCCGTTATCTGCCGACCTGTGATAAGAGAGTAATGAGATTCAGAAGTGACTGCAGGGGAACACAGTAAGATGGAGTGAAGAAAATAGTGTCAGTGAAATGTTTCAGTAAGGATGAAGACTGAGCTGAAGGACCTGATGGTTGTTTGTTGACACTGAGTGTTGGACTAGTTCATGGACCGACAGCTGGGCAACATATTGATAAATGTAGAGCCCGAACAATATCAGATTTTTGGGGCCGACGATCCTGTGGGGAAAAGATTTGCACATATTTTGCAATGATCCCTCAAATGTGGTTATCAAACAGTTGTGAAAGAAATATGTGACGGGGGCAACATATTTTACAGATGAACAATAAACCTTATCGTCTGATATGATTGAAACAGCAAACAGTCTCAATAAAGTAAAGAATCAGACAACACAATGAGGATTATTGACAAAATGCCAAGATATATAATATATATTGCGATATATCCTAAAATATTGCAGTATTATTTTAAGGCCAAATCACTCAAGTGAAAACATTCTGATATCAATATCAGCCATATTTTGTGAAAACAGATATGTAACAGAGGCCGGACATTTTACAATATAGCAATAAACTTCACAGGGTCTTAACTGTAGAAAAGGTTATTTATTTGGCAGTTTATGGTCTCATGTTATTGATCATTACATCTCCAAACCCGACGGACAGGCGGCTGATCAGTTTTCAGATTTATGAGCTGCTGTGTCCTGGAAGTTTGCTTTCTTGGTTTTGTGGTTTGAGCTGAGTTTTACTTCCACGTCGTCGTGTCTGTCCCAGTTTGTGCTGCACTGTCAGTGAAACTCACAGGTCAATACAGAGCTGATTGATAATGACATCAGTATTATCATATCAGTAATATCAACAGTTATTGAGCAATTGGTTGATTATTTTTCAGTTTGACTTTTTTCCATAAACGTCAGACAATTATGAAAAATGTGTCATTTTCGTAACACTTAACATTTGATATAAAACAGAGGAAACAGTAAAATCCTCACATTTGAAAAGCTGAAACCAGAAAATGTTTTTGTTCAACTTATCAATATGACGAGATATTTTCAACTTCAATTGCTGCCATTGAAGAATATTTACACACAGGCTACCTTTGAGGTAGATATGTTTCGTCAATGAGGAGACATATTTAAATGTTCATTCCACTTAAAAAACAGTAAAGTAACTGTAGCAGTAATCACAATCATAGACATGAGAACGTGGTCTCATGTCATGTTAATAATGTGATGCTTCCTGTGTGCTGCAGGTACGTGGTGGAGCGTCGCTGGTATGAACAGTGGAAGGGGTTTGTGGAGACCGGAGACCAGAACTCGTCGTCATTCCCCGGTCAGATCGACAACACTGAGCTGTTTGAGGGTCAGTAAACGCCTCGCTAACTCCTCGTGATGTCATCAGCGTCAACAGCTCTCCTCCTCCTTCTTCTTCATCTTCTTCTTCTCTGTCTTGACCTTCTCGTCTTCTTTGTTTTCTTCTTCTTTTCCGTTGTCTTCTTCTACTTCTACTACTCCTTCACAGCTCTGATCTCACTTCTTTTTCCATCACTGTCATGACCCTGAAGATATTTGTCTATCTGCTCTGATCTAAGGGCCTCGACTGCAACAACAAATACCTGAAAACAGACTTTTTAAAATGATCTATAAATATGAGAACCTGTCATTTGCTTGAAATAAAGGTTAGTGAGCAAATGATCCTGTTTCTGTAACAGAAGTTCTGTTGAATCAGTCTAAAGGTAGGACTGGGTTGTGATCTGAGACACCTCAGACCACATGAAACTTTTGCTTTGATGATCACCTGGATCAGACAGATATGATTAAAGTTGATGTTAGCCTTCATAGTAAGTCAGTTGAGACCTTTAGTGTTCAATGTTCTTCCAAATATTTGTGTTTTTTTCCCACCCTGACAAAAACAAAACTTTTGAGCTAACGTCACCTGGAACAGGTTTAAAGATGCTGACTGTGGCATCAGGTTTAAAATAGTTACATCATTCTGTCAGTGATGAGTGAAGTGTCTCCTGTTTTCAGATCTGGACTCGTACCACCTGAAGGAGCGTCTGGTGGAGAACGAGGACTTCATGTTGGTGCCGGCTGAGGCCTGGCACAAGCTGCTGGCCTGGTACGGCATGGTGGACGGTCAGCCGCCGCTAGAACGCAAGGTAACATCGCCAGATACACGGCAGATACACGCCAGCCAATCACTGTCGTCGTTTAATGTTTGGAGTCCAAAATGAGAACGATCGATATCTGGTGATTCTGGACTTTAGACAGTCTAACTCACTGTGTGTGTGTGTGTGTGTGTGTGTGTGTGTGTGTGTGTGTGTGTGTGTGTGTGTGTGTGTTAGGTGGTGGACCTGCCCAGCACTCTGAAGGTGGAGGTTTACCCTGTTGAGATCTTCCTCTGTCTCCATAGCAACATGGAGAACGTCATCACCGCACAGTTCAGCCGTGCAGACAACATTCGTGAGTTGGTTTTCGTGTGTGTATCTGCGTTTTTGTTACCTGTTAGAGAACTTCTGAGGTCCTGGTTTACACGTGTGTGTGTGTGTCTGTGTGTGTCTGTGTGTGTCTGTGTGTGTCTGTGTGTGTGTGTGTGTGTGTGTGTGTGTGTGTGTGTGTGTGTGTGTGTAGAGTCGATCCAGAAGGCGATCTGTGAGGCCTTCTCGGTGCCTCCGGGCTCCGAGTGTCGTCTGTGGATGAAGAGTTCGGACAGCAGCTGCGAGCGCCTCAGGAACATCCACATGAGCGTGTTGGACGCCTGTTTGAGCTCAGGGATGGTGAGGACACTCACACACACACACACTCATCACACACTCAGTGACACACTGTTTTACATCACAGATTTAATGTCACTGGATCTGTAGATTCATTCAGTCAAGTTTACAATCAGGTAGATTCTTGAAACGATCCCGTGACTCAACACGAGAGTCTTCGAAATCATTAACTTCCTCATTGCAGCAACTGTCCACCTCAGAGATATGTGATAAGGTGTGTGTGTGTGTGTGTGTGTGTGTGTGTGTGTGTGTGTGTGTGTGTGTGTGTGTGTGTGTGTGTGTGTGTGTGTGTGTGTGTGTGTGTGTGTGTGTGTGTGTGTGTGTGTGTGTGTGTGTGTCAGACGGTGATCATGGAGACGAGGAATGCTGACGGCACCTGGCCGAGCTCCAGACCTCAGATCATGTAAGAACACACCTCCGTCTCTCTCTCATTGTGTTTAACGTCTTTAATTTTCCGTCTTTCTCTTCCTTCCTCCCTCTTTCACCTCCTTCTGTTTATTCCTCCCGTTCTTTCTTCCCGTCTGACGAGCTCTGCTCTGTTGTTTCGGCCTGTCTCAGTCTCCTTTACCGTCTTTGATTTTGCTTTCAGTTTTGCTTTCTGTGAAAGCCTCCTCCCTCCCTCGCTCTTGCTTTTTCTTTCTGTTCCCTGCTCAGTCTCTTTTCGTTTTAATCATTTCGTCACTCCTCCCCTCCTTTGAGTTTGTGCTCGTCCTGCCCTCATCACTTGATGTTAATCTGCTACACAGCAGTTTGTTATAAACTGAAGATGATCTACATGTCAGAGTGAAAGCAGTGAATCCAGAGCTGTTCCCAGTTCATGTCATGGATATTACTGAAATAAATCATGTTGAAACATTTTTCACTGGATTAGGTTGAGATTTGTCCTGAATATAAATGAGACCCTAAGGATTATTTACATTGTGTATTTATTGAAATAGTCATTTTCAAAAAAATATATTATTTTACAAGCTCGTATCTCCACTAGTTTTTACTTTCAAGCAACTAAATGTTTGTTCTGTGTAGCATTGATGTAGTTCTGTGTAGCATTGATGTAGTTCTGTGTAGTATTGATGTAGTTCTGTGTAGTACTGATGTAGTTCTGTCACATCTAGTTTTTCGGTCCTGCATTAAAAGCAGAGCTCCACAGATCTTGTTAAATAGATAAAATAATATAATAAAATAATGAATAAAAGGACGGATGTTAATCCACTTTAGTCAGACTGCTGCCTTCTCCTCCTGTTTGTCATGTGAACGAGCTGAACACTTGAACTGGTCTGACATCAGTTTTATTCAGTGTGACGTGAATGTTGGTCTAACGTGAGCTCTGATTGTTCAGGAGGAACTCTGTGGAGGACCAGGACTCGTACCGAGGACAGCCGGGAGTCTGCGGCCTCACCAACCTGGGCAACACCTGCTTCATGAACTCAGCACTACAGGTCTCACACACACACCACACACACACACACACACACACACACACACACACACACACTAGTTGTTTCCATCTTGTAGACAAGCGACTTTGAAGCTGAACTTTTTAGAACTTTTGAACTAAAAAAAAGAAGCTAATTAAACGTGTTTCCATCAGCTGGTCTGAAACGACTAAACTGAGTCATGCAAAGAGTTATTTGGTCAAACTGAAAACAAATCCAGATCTTCTTCTTCTTCTTCTTCTCCTTCTCCTTCTCCTCCTCCTCCTCCTCCTCCTCGTTATACTAAACCCTGTTTAAGCGGAGCACAGCAGCATCATGAAACCTGCTCAGTACATAATTAACACCTGGCTGGTGTCTGTGTTGCTCCTCAGGTTTCTCCACAGTCCGAATCATCTCGGCTGCACTGAGCCTCTGTCTCTGCTCAAACCATTTTATATATATTCATTTAAAGCCTTAATAAAGTGTTTTGTCAGGTATCAGGTCCGGTGTGTTTCAGTGTTAAACATCTTAACTCCCCAGCAGCAGGACACTCTTATCTCTTTTTGTCCGTCCTAACTCGTCCCGTCTCCTCGTCTCTCTGCAGTGTCTGAGTAACACTCCTCCTCTGACCGAGTACTTCCTGCAGAGCTCCTACCTGGAGGAGCTGAACTTCACCAACCCTCTGGGTATGAAGGGCGAGATCGCCGAGGCCTACGCTGACGTCATCAAACAGATGTGGTCTGGGAGGCATTACTCGGTGGTGCCGCGCGTCTTCAAGGTACCAAACTGTTAAACTGATGAGTAACTGATGACACATAGAGGTCACAACTTTACCTCTGAGAGGTTCTGACAGAACGTAGTGAATAAGAGATGAAGCCCCAAAACTATAATGAAACCCAGCAGCAGTGGATCAACCTGGTCCCAAAAGAAATGTTATGTTGCAGCTCAGTGTGTTTCATCAACAGGTAAGTTAATATTTTACTTCATTCAGCTCTGGTAGAAAAAGATGAGAGATCAGTGAGGCAGCAGTCTGTCAGCTGAAACTCACAACAGGAACAGATGATTGAAACTAAACTCCAAACTCAGAGACTCAGAGGAGATACAACACTGCTGAGAGCTGAACGCAGAGGAGATCATCAGACCGTCGCACGATAACTGTGACGTTAACCGACAGCAAGAAAATGTGATGCGTTACTTTGTCTGTATGTTGTTGCATGTCATGATTTCTGTGTGTGTGTTTGCAGACAAAGGTGGGTCACTTTGCGTCTCAGTTTCTGGGTTACCAGCAGCACGACAGTCAGGAGCTGCTGTCCTTCCTGCTGGACGGACTGCATGAAGACCTGAACAGAGTCAAAAACAAAGAGTACATCGAGCTACGGGACGCCGACGGACGACCAGACCAGGTGAGCTTCTACGACCACACCTGAGAACCAGCCGACACGCTCAGCTGGTTCCAGTCACGTCTTGTTTTCCTTTTCTGTCACCTAAATATTTCTACAAACAAACATCACAACTGTTTAATCTTCTCCTCATTATTCTCGTTTCTCCTTCCTGTCCCGCAGGAAGTGGCCGAGGAGGCGTGGCGCAACCACCGCCGACGGAACGACTCTGTGATCGTCGACACGTTTCACGGCCTCTTCAAGTCCACGCTCGTCTGTCCGGAGTGCCACAAGGTCTCTGTGACCTTCGACCCCTTCTGCTACCTGAGCGTCCCACTTCCTGTCAGCAAGGAGCGCGTCATGGAGGTCTTCTTCGTCTCTCTGGACCCCTACGCCAAACCTGCACAGGTAACAGTTTCTACCTGCCGTTGAATATACAGCAGACATCAATATTTTACTGTGTACTGTCTCTGCTTTGATAATCGTAAACAATAATGTACGTCTACATGAATGTGATGTAAAGTTTTTTCTTGTGTGTGTCTGCAGCATCGCGTTGTGGTTCCTAAAGCGGGAAAAGTGTCTGACCTCTGCTCTGCTCTGTCAGAGATGACCGCCATACCTCCCACACAGGTGTGTGTGTGTGTGTGTGTGTGTGTGTGTGTGTGTGTGTGTGTGTGTGTGTGTGTGTGTGTGTGTGTTGCTGTGAATATGTTTTAATTGATAACTTCGTCTTCTTGTGTCTAAGAATGTTTAATGTTTAGGCCGTGTTCACACCACACGACTTCCTTTCTTCTAGTCAGAAGTCTTTCAGTCGGTTCAGGTGCTGGTTCCGAGCCGGTCCCTACTTCGGACCTATTTTTTTTATTTCGACAGCCAAAGAACCGGCTCTCGGCCAGGAACCGCTTAGGACTACAGTTTTTATAAGGCAGAGCTAGTGTACAGTGTTCTGACTATTCATGGGAGGATAAACAAAAGATTTTCACTATGGACACCAAATCAAAGCAACAGTGGTCCGAGGACGAGTCACGTTTGTGCGCCAGTGTAGATACACAAAGCCAGAAGCAGCACTCGTGAAGTCGATGTAGTCCGCCATAGTTGTTCCTAGTAATGCTGATGAATTGGAGATGTATACAGTGACTGAGTGATGTGACTCTCATGCCCGTGGAAAAGCAAACCGGTTCTCAAAAGGTTCACAAGTTGAACCAACTCCGAACCAGTACTTGGTTCAGTTCTAACAGACCTTGTGCTCACACTACATGACTGATCGGTGACAGGGGGGTTTACAAGATCCCACACAAGAGACTTGACACTGGGACGATGCTGTGTTTCAGATGGTGGTAGCTGACGTGTTCAACCATCGTTTCTATAAGATCTACAACACTGATGAATCTCTGAGCTGCATTCTGGACCGAGACGACATCTTTGTGTAAGATAACATTTCATCAGCCATTTTTTCTCTGAGCGGTTAGTTTCCTGTCAGACTGTCTGTGTGGTGACTCATGAGCTGGATCTTCACCGTGTTCAGGTACGAGCTGAGCGTGCTGGAGGAGCAGCAGGAGGAGCAGGTGCTGCTGGCTCTCTACCTGAGGGAGCGCTCTCACTACAGAGACTACGGCTCGGGCAGCAGCTCGTACGGCACGACGCTGTTCGGACACCCGCTGCTGCTCAGCGTGCCGCGCAGCAGCTGCAGCCGGGAGGCGCTCTACAACCTGTTCCTGCAGAGACTGGCGTGAGCACAACATGCGCACACACACACACACACACACACACACACACACACTGACACACACACACACACACACATACACTGACACACGCACACACACACAGCATTTTTCTTTTTTTTGTAATTTGTAAAGTTATTGTTTTAGTTGAATTATTTTCTTTTTTAAGTAATATTATAGGACTAAGGTGTTGGTGCATGTGTTCTTGTGTGTGTGTGTGCAGGCGCTATGTGCGACCTCCCGACCCCTCTGAAGAGTTGGAGGAAGAGGAAGAAGAGGAGGAAGATGAGGATGAAGAGGAGCTGTACAAGACTCAGACCAACGGCATCAGTGATGGTAATGTCACGAGCTCAACATTAATAATAATGTTAATATTTATATTAATAGTATTTAACAAAATCAGAGATGACGCAGGGCAGCAGTCGGGTTGGGTTAGTTTCAGGTTGTGACGGTCTGGTCTGATGCACAAGCTCAAACTGGCTTGATTTTATGTGAACCGGCATTTGTCAGGCGCAGGTAGAGAGAGCTAGCAGCAGTTAGCAGGAGCCCCACAATAGCCGATTAGCTCAGGACTGCAGGGTGATGCCTCCATTATGTTTTGCTGTGATGTACAAGAGTTGAAATCTGAGCATACAGTGCTGCTACGCTACTTTCAGCCTACGTCCACAAGAGAGAACAGTCATCAGTAGCCTGTTGCAGGTTATCCTGTCTGTGTTACACTGAATGTGGACAAAGACAACAAAAAACCTTCATTTCCTAACAAGGCTTTTATTGTAAAACATTTCCAGAAGGTTCCCATGTGCACTTGAAATTTAGCTGGTGACATCTTTTCACAGGTTGCACTCGGCCATTGTCTTAGTTTTTGTTTATATATTATTTATACTACTTATTAGAAGAAAATCAAAGTTGAGTGGTTGCTGTGAGAAAAAATAAAAACGTGATGTGTCACAGTTGTCCTGAAGGATTGTGGTGCCGCTACAGTCTCCTTCATGGGCTCCTGTAATGTTCCACTGGGCGCCGACTGAGTTACAGGTGACACCTAGTGGTAAAATTCAGTATTATTGGTCCAGTCCAGTGTTTGTCTTAATGTCCAACCAGTTTGAAAACTTTAACGTCAGCTCAACACTCCATACACAAACTGTCTGAGACCAGTTGTAGTTGTTCTCTTAGTTATTCTAAGAAAACTGTAGCAGTGGTGAAACATTTGTCAGAGAGGACTAGAACCTCTAACATTCACATTATAATACAAAGAAAACCAGTGGCGGATTTAAGAAATTTGGGGCCCAAGGCAAAGGCAGGCATGGGACCCTCTGAAATGAGAAGACAACACACAAAACAACAGGTCAATTATACAGACACATACATTTTAACAGAATACACATGTATTATTTGTTTTACCTGTTGTCCCTCTCTTCCTGTCCCTTTTTCATGTTGTCTCTCTCCCTCATTCTGAAAACAAACACACACAAAACACAGTATAAGGCTCTGACCCAGTGGTGAAGTGTAAGTATATTTACTCAAGTGCTGACGTAGACATTTTAGGATTTTAATGCAACTTCAATTTTGTCTGCTCCGCTGTATCTGAGAGGCAAATACTGCACTTTCTACTCCACTACTGTACATCATTTACGTTGCTGGTTACATATTTCAAACCCTTCCTGCCCAGTGAAAACCATGTACCCTCAAAATGATGATTTAATGCTAATATTTGTGATAAACTGAAAGAGTCTTCCTTTGTGGGGCGACTTCTTCAGCCAAAACTCTTTAAAAAATCGTCTTGGGCCAGCTGGAAAATACATCATGACAAGACTTCAGTGAAGTTAGTTTTAAGTTGGATATTCGACATTCGCAGCCACTCCAACATTTCAAGTGCACCCGTATTGCAGACTTTACAGTAAACACACGGAGAAGACGGCTACAGCGTGTACCGACTTCCTGTTTTCCAAATAAAAATGTGGGATATTTAAAGCAGAGATACTGTGTTTAAAGCTATTGAGAGGCTATTGAGCTGAGATGCTAATATTTACGTATAGCCTAAAAATGTATAAAAAATATGAAAAGATGTAAAATGTAAAAACAAGAGGCGTATCTCATGCAGCCAGTGTAGTTACATGATCCCACACTGATTTTGAGTCAATTGATCACATGACCTGGAAGCTATTGAGCTAAAATGCTAATATTTACACGTAAAAATTAATAAAAAATATTTTGAGATGTAAAACGTAAAAACAAGAGGCGTATCTCATGCAGCCAGCGTAGTTACGTGATCCCACACTGATTTTGAGTCAATTGATCACATGACCGGGGAGCTATTGAGCTAGCATGCTAATATTTACATATAAAAATTAATAAAAAATATTTCGAGATGTAAAACGTAAAAACAAGAGGTGTATCTCATGCAGCCAGTGTAGTCATATGATCCCAATATGATTTTGAGTCAATTGATCACATGACCTGGAAGCTATTGAGCTAAAATGCTAATATTTACACACGCCCGACACACACATAATACGACTAGCATTCTGCTGCATTTTAGCGAGAGTATTTTAATCAAAAACATAATTAATGTGCGCAAATAAGTCATAACTGTATTAACCATAAGTGTATGAGGATTTTTATGGGGCCCTCAGGAACTTGGGGCCCTAGGCAACCGCCTAGTTTTGCCTAATGGTAAGTCCGCCCCTGAAGAAAACACTTGTGTTTAAAAAAATCGGCCACAAAAATACAGCTCAAGTTTTTACAATCAGCCATCCATCTAAATAAAGACGCACATTTTAGTAAACTGGACGAAACCTGTAAAGAAGTCACTTAATTCACTGTTTATCTGACAGTTTATAGACCAGACAGTTAAGTGATTCATCAAAAACTGCTTTAATTTACATGAATCGACGTAAAAATAATTGCTGCCTGCAGGCTGTTCTCAGCTCTGTTGAACTGCAGTTCAAGTTTATCTCCACTCTGATTGGTCTTGTCTTGTTTCCCAGATGAGGAGCAGGAGGTTGTGGAGAAAGCCGGGCCTTCTCAGACAGAGCCTTGCGACGGCGATGCATCAGCCAACAGCCAATCAGACGGCACTGCTACAGCAGAGCCAGTCCCCGCTGTGAACCACACGCAGCCCTCATTGGACCACGGTGACGCAGAGACCAGTAACGGGTCCCAGGACCAGACCAAGCCCCTCTGCAGCGCCGACGCTGACACTGATGACGTTGATCCCTGCAGGAGCACCGACCCCAGCTCAGAACCACCAGCAGAGCAACCGCAGCAGCCCTGTGACACCACAGAGGAAGACAAGCAGGAGGAGGCATGTTCTCCCAGCCCACCAGCCAATGAGCAGCCAGCTAAGAGGAAGGCGTGTCGCAAGAGGAGGAAGAGTCTGTTCACCATCCAGGCGGTCAACTCCAACGGGACGACTGAGAGAGGGACCGGAGAGGGAGGGAGCGCCGTGTCCTTCAGCTGTACGTATGAACACACACACACACACACACACACACACACACAATGTTTGTGACTTTTCTGACTTTTGTCTCACATTTTGTGACTTTTTCCCCCCTTGACTTTTTTTTTTTTAAATTCTGACTTTTGTTTCAGACTTTTTCTCAAAATTCTACACCCCCCCTGAAAAAAGTTTCTCCTCAACATTCTGACTTTTTTCTTTTAACTTTTTCAAAATTCTGACTCTTTTCTGTGAACTTTTTCTCAAAATTCTGACTTTTTTCAGACTTTTTCCTCAAAATTCTGACTTTTGTCTCACATTTTGACTTTTTCCCCCTTGACTTTTTCTTAAAATTCTGACTTTTGTTTCAGACTTTTTCCTCAAAATTCTACCCCCCCCTCAAGTTTCTCCTCAAAATTCTGACTTTTTTTATTAACTTTTTCTCAAAATTCTGACTTTTTCTATTAACTTTTTCTCAAAATTCTGACTTTTTTCAGACTTTATCCTCAAAATTCTACCCCCCCCTCGAGTTTCTCCTCAAAATTCTGACTTTTTCTCTCAACTTTTTCTCAAAATTCTGACTTTTTTCTCTTAAATTTTTCTCAAAATTCTGACTTTTTTTATTAACTTTTTGTGACTTTTGTTTCACTTTTTCAAAAAAATGTATCTCCCCCCAAGTTTCTCCTTAAAATTCTGACCTTTCCCACAAATATTCTGACTTTTTTCTTTTAACTTTTTTCAAAATTCTGACTTTTTTTCTCTTAACTCTTTTTCAAAATTCTGACTTTTCTCTCTGAACTTTTTCTCAAAATTCTGACTTTTTTCCAGACTTTTTCCTCAATTTCTCCTCAAAATTCTGACTTTTTTCTCTTAACTCTTTTTCAAAAATCTGACTTTTTTCTCTGAACTTTTTCCCCAAATTCTGACTTTTTTCCAGACTTTTTCCTCAAGTTTCTCCTCAAAATTCTGACTTTTTCTATTAACCTTTTCTCAAAATTCTGACTTTTTTCAGACTTTTTCCTCAAAATTCTGACTTTTGTCTCACATTTTGTGACTTTTTCCCCATTGACTTTTTCTTAAAATTCTGACTTTTGTTTCAGACTTTTTCTCAAAATTCTACACCACCCCTGAAAAAAGTTTCTCCTCAACATTCTGACTTTTTTCTCTTAACTTTTTCCAAATTCTGACATTTTTCAGACTTTATCCTCAAAATTCTACCCCCCCCTCGAGTTTCTCCTCAAAATTCTGCCCCCCCCCCCAAATTCTGACTTTTTCTCGCAACTTTTTCTCAAAATTCTGACTTTTTTCTCTTAAATTTTTCTCAAAATTCTGACTTTTGTCTCACATTTTGACTTTTGTTTCACTTTTTCAAAAAAATGTATCCCCCCCCAAGTTTCTCCTCAAAATTCTGACCTTTCCCACAAATATTCTGACTTTTTTCTTTTAACTTTTTTCAAAATTCTGACTTTTTTCTCTTAACTCTTTTTCAAAATTCTGACTTTTTTTCAGACTTTTTCCTCAAAATTCTGACTTTTGTCTCACATTTTGTGACTTTTTCCCCATTGACTTTTTCTTAAAATTCTGACTTTTGTTTCAGACTTTTTCTCAAAATTCTACACCACCCCTGAAAAAAGTTTCTCCTCAACATTCTGACTTTTTTCTCTTAACTTTTTCCAAATTCTGACATTTTTCAGACTTTATCCTCAAAATTCTACCCCCCCCTTGAGTTTCTCCTCAAAATTCTGACTTTCCCCCCCAAATTCTGACTTTTTCTCGCAACTTTTTCTCAAAATTCTGACTTTTTTCTCTTAAATTTTTCTCAAAATTCTGACTTTTGTCTCACATTTTGACTTTTGTTTCACTTTTTCAAAAAAATGTATCCCCCCCCAAGTTTCTCCTCAAAATTCTGACCTTTCCCACAAATATTCTGACTTTTTTCTTTTAACTTTTTTCAAAATTCTGACTTTTTTCTCCTAACTCTTTTTCAAAATTCTGACTTTTTTCTCTGAACTTTTTCTCAAAACTCTACTCACACACCCCCCGCCAAAAAGTTTTTCCTCAAAATTCTGACTTTTTTCTCTTAACCTTTTCTCAAAATCCTGACTTTTTCAGACTTTTTCCTCAAAATTCTGACTTTTTTCCCTTAATTTTTTCTCAAAATTCTGTTGTTTCAAACTTTTTCTCAAAATTCTGACTTTTTCCCTTTACCTTTTCTCAAAATTTTGACTGTTTTAAACTTTTCCCCCAAATTCTGAGTTTTTTCAGACCTTTTCCTCAAAATTCTGTTTTTTCCCCCAATATTCTGACTTTTTTTCCTCTGAACTGTTTTCTCAAAATTTTGACTTTTTTTCCTCTTAAATTTTTCTCAAAATTCTGACATTTGTTTCAAACTTTTTCCCAAAATTCTAACTGATTTAAAACTTTTTCCTCAAAATTCTGACTTTTCCCCCAATATTCTGACTTTTTTCTTTGAACTTTTTCTCAAAATTCTGACTTTTTGTTACATCCCCGTAAGGCTAGGGGATGAAAGTGAGTAACATAGTTAAAATAATAAACTGGGTGTAAAGGAGGGAAAGAAGCAAGGGGTAACGGTAACTCAAAAATAGCTTTATTTAAAGCCAACAAAGAAACACCAATAAGCCGAGATCAGCCAATATGCTATTGTCTTTCAGAAAAAACACTGTCGGTTGTAGCTCAGGCTCTCTTCATGTCACAGTCGCCACAGCCTACTGGCATCCGCGGCAACTTATACTGGTTTTGCCTAAGTGGCAAATACCCTCAGGTGTGGCGCTCCACACACCGACGAGGAGGAGGGGGAGGATGAGGGTGTCACCTGAATGGGTGAAAAGAAAACACAACACAAAACAGACCCACAGCACTGCGGCTGTAACACTTTTGTTTCACACTTTTTCTAAAAATTCTACCTCCCCCCACCGCACTCCCAAGTTTCTCCTCAAAATTCATACTTTTCCCCTGAAATTCTGACTTTTTTCCCTGGACTTTTTAAAAAACTCTATCCTCCCCCAGTTTCACCTCAAAGTTCTGACTTCTCCCCGCAAAATTTTGACTTTTTTTTTTCAAAATTCTGACTTTTGTTTCAAACTTTTCCTCAAAATTGTGACTTTTTCCCCTTAACTTATCAATTGTTTTTACTTTTTTCCCTTAACTTTTTCTCAAAACTCTGACTTTTTTCCCTTTACTTTTTCCTCAAATTTCTGATTGTTGTTCAAACTTTTTCTCAAAATTCTGACTTTCCCCCCCAATAAAAAAAGTCACAATTTTGAGGAGAAACGGGGGAGGGGTAGAATTTTAAGAAAAAGTGTCAAACAAAAGTCAAAATTCTGAGAAAAAGTTAATGAAAAAAGTCACAAGTTTGGGGGGAAAATTCATGCTTTGAGTAGAAACGAGGGGGTTGAATTTTGAGAAAAAGTTGAGGGGAAAAGGTTAGAATTTGGACGGGAAACTTTTGGGGGGTAAAGTTTAGTTACAATTTTGAGACAGTGTGAAACAAGTCAAAATGTTGAAAATTGTAAAATTTTCAGCAAAAAAAAAAAATGGCGAAAAAAGTCGTATTATTTAGAGAAAGGTTGAGAGAAGAAGTCCAAATTTTAAGAGAAACATTTGAAAAAGTTGAGGGGAAAAAAAGGTCAGAATTTTAAGAAAAAAAGTTTGAGGGAAAAAAGTCAGAATTTTTAATAGTAACGGGGAGAGGGGTAGAATTTTAAGAAAAAGTGTAAAACAAAAGTCAAAATTTTGAGAAAAAGATAAGGGAAAAAAGTTTTTAAAAAAATTGGGGAAAAGTCATATTTTGAGTAGAATCGGGTAGAATTTTTAGAAAAGTTAAGGGAATATTGAGAAAAAAGGCTAAGGGAATTTTGGGAAAAAAGTTTTTTGACTAGAAACTTGGGGGGAAAAGTTAAAATTTTCAGCAAAAAAAAATGGCAAAAAAGTAGGTTTTTTAGAGAAAAGTTGAGAGAAAAAGTCTGAATTTTAAGAGAAACGTTTGAAAATTTGAGGGGGAAAAAAGGTCAGAATTTTGAGAAAATGTTAAGAGAATTTTGAGAAACAATTGGGGGGGGGAGTCAGAATTTTGAGGAGGAACGGGGGGGATAGAATTTTGAGAAAAAGTCATGCGAAAAACATCACAATTTTGAGAAAAAGTTCAGGGGAAAAAGTCGGAATTTTGGGGCGGATACATTTTGAGAAAAAGTGTGAAACAAAAGTCAGAATTTTGAGAAAAAGTCACAATTTTAAGAAAAAGTCAAGGGAAAAAAGTCAGAATTATGGGAGAAAAGTCAAAATTTGGAGGAGGAATGGGGGGGGGGTAGCATTTTGAGAAAAAGTCATGGGAAAAACATCACAAATTTTGAGAAATAGTTCACGGGGAAAAAAGTCGGAATTTTAGGGGGATAGAATTTTGAGATAAACTGTAAAACAAAAGTCAGAAATTTGAGAAAAAGTTAAGGGAAAAAAGTCAGAATTTTGATGAGGGACAAAACGAGTTTGTTCTCTCTAGAAAAAATACATTTTTATTTTGTTCTCTAGAAAAAAGTATTTTCCTCTAGAAAGAAAGTCAGAATTTTGAGTAAAAAAAAGTCGGAATTTTAAGTAAAAAAAATTGGCAAGAAAAGTCACATTTTTAAGAGAAATGTTTGAAAAAGTTGAGGGGGAAAAAGTCAGAATTTTGAGGGGAAAAGTCAGAATTTTGAGGAGCGGGGGATAGAATTTTGAGAAAAAGTTTAGGGAAAAAAGTCAGAATTTTGGGGCGGATAAATTTTGAGAAAAAGTCACAATTTTAAGAAAAAGTCAAGGGAAAAAAAGTCAGAATTATGGGGGGAAAAGTCAGATCTTGGAGGAGGAATGGGGGGATAGCATTTTGAGAAAAAGTTCACGGGAAAAAAGTCGGAATTTTAGGGGGATGGAATTTTGAGATAAAGTGTAAAACATAAGTCAGAATTTTGAGAAAAAGTTAAGGGAAAAAAGTCAGAATTTTGATGAGGGAAAAAATGAGTTTGTTCTCTCTAGAAAAAATACATTTTTATTTTTCTCTAGAAAAAAATATTTTCCTCTAGGAAAAAAAAGTCAGAATTTTGAGTAAAAAAAGCCAGAATTTTAAGTTAAAAAAATGGCAATAAAGGTCAGTTTTTTAAGAGAAACGTTTGGAAAAAGTTGAGGGGAAAAAAGTCAGAATTTTGGGGGGAAAAGTCAGAATTTTGAGGAGAAACGGGGGAGATAGAATTTTGAGAAAAAGTCATGGGAAAAAACAGCAAGAAAAAGTCATGTGAAAAACATCACAATTTTGAGAAAAAGTTCAGGGAAAAAAAGTCAGAATTTTGTTGAGGGAAAAAACGAGTTTGTTCTCTCTAGAAAAAATACATTTTTATTTTGTTCTCTAGAAAAAAGTATTTTCCTCTAGAAAAAAACAGTCAGAATTTTGAGTAAAAAAAAGTTGGAATTTTAGGTAAAAAAAATTGGCAAGAAAAGTCAAATTTTTAAGAGAAATGTTTGAAAAAGTTGAGGGGAAAAAAGTCAGAATTTTGAGGGGAAAAGTCAGAATTTTGAGGGGAAAAGTCAGAATTTTGAGGAGCGGGGGATAGAATTTTGAGAAAAAGTTCAGGGAAAAAAATCGGAATTTTGGGGGGATGGAATTTTGAGATAAAGTGTAAAACAAAAGTCAGAATTTTGAGAAAAAGTTAAGGGAAAAAAGTCAGAATTTTGATGAGGGAAAAAATGAGTTTGTTCTCTCTAGAAAAAATACATTTTTATTTTTCTCTAGAAAAAAATATTTTCCTCTAGGAAAAAAAAGTCAGAATTTTGAGTAAAAAAAGCCAGAATTTTAAGTTAAAAAAATGGCAATAAAGGTCAGTTTTTTAAGAGAAACGTTTGGAAAAAGTTGAGGGGAAAAAAGTCAGAATTTTGGGGGGAAAAGTCAGAATTTTGAGGAGAAACGGGGGAGATAGAATTTTGAGAAAAAGTCATGGGAAAAAACAGCAAGAAAAAGTCATGTGAAAAACATCACAATTTTGAGAAAAGTTCAGGGAAAAAAAGTCAGAATTTTGTTGAGGGAAAAAACGAGTTTGTTCTCTCTAGAAAAAATACATTTTTATTTTGTTCTCTAGAAAAAAGTATTTTCCTCTAGAAAAAAACAGTCAGAATTTTGAGTAAAAAAAAGTTGGAATTTTAAGTAAAAAAAATTGGCAAGAAAAGTCACATTTTTAAGAGAAATGTTTGAAAAAGTTGAGGGGAAAAAAGTCAGAATTTTGAGGGGAAAAGTCAGAATTTTGAGGAGCGGGGGATAGAATTTTGAGAAAAAGTTCAGGGAAAAAAATTGGAATTTTGGGGCGGATACATTTTGAGAAAAAGTCACAATTTTTACGAAAAAGTCAAGGAAAAAAAAGTCAGAATTATGGGGGGAAAAGTCAGAACTTGGAGGAGGAATGGGGGGATAGCATTTTGAGAAAAAGTTCACGGGAAAAAAGTCGGAATTTTAGGGGGATGGAATTTTGAGATAAAGTGTAAAACAAAAGTCAGAATTTTGAGAAAAAGTTAAGGGAAAAAAGTCAGAATTTTGATGAGGGAAAAAATGAGTTTGTTCTCTCTAGAAAAAATACATTTTTATTTTTCTCTAGAAAAAAATATTTTCCTCTAGGAAAAAAAAGTCAGAATTTTGAGTAAAAAAAGCCAGAATTTTAAGTTAAAAAAATGGCAATAAAGGTCAGTTTTTTAAGAGAAACGTTTGGAAAAAGTTGAGGGGAAAAAAGTCAGAATTTTGGGGGGAAAAGTCAGAATTTTGAGGAGAAACGGGGGAGATAGAATTTTGAGAAAAAGTCATGGGAAAAACATCACCATTTTGAGAAAAAGTTCACGGGAAAAAACAGCAAGAAAAAGTCATGTGAAAAACATCACAATTTTGAGAAAAAGTTCAGGGAAAAAAAGTCAGAATTTTGTTGAGGGAAAAAACGAGTTTGTTCTCTCTAGAAAAAATACATTTTTATTTTGTTCTCTAGAAAAAAGTATTTTCCTCTAGAAAAAAACAGTCAGAATTTTGAGTAAAAAAAAGTTGGAATTTTAAGTAAAAAAAATTGGCAAGAAAAGTCACATTTTTAAGAGAAATGTTTGAAAAAGTTGAGGGGAAAAAAGTCAGAATTTTGAGGGGAAAAGTCAGAATTTTGAGGGGAAAAGTCAGAATTTTGAGGAGCGGGGGATAGAATTTTGAGAAAAAGTTCAGGGAAAAAAATCGGAATTTTGGGGCGGATAACTTTTGAGAAAAAGTCACAATTTTAAGAAAAAGTCAAGGAAAAAAAAGTCAGAATTATGGGGGGGAAAGTCAGAACTTGGAGGAGGAATGGGGGGATAGCATTTTGAGAAAAAGTTCACGGGAAAAAAGTCGGAATTTTAGGGGGATGGAATTTTGAGAAAAAGTCACAATTTTAAGAAAAAGTTAAGGAAAAAAAAGTCAGAATTATGGGGGGGAAAGTCAGAACTTGGAGGAGGAATGGGGGGATAGCATTTTGAGAAAAAGTTCACGGGAAAAAAGTCGGAATTTTAGGGGGATGGAATTTTGAGATAAAGTGTAAAACAAAAGTCAGAATTTTGATTAAGGGAAAAAAGTCAGAATTTTGTTGAGGGGAAAAAACGAGTTTGTTCTCTCTAGAAAAAAGACATTTTTATTTTGTTCTCTAGAAAAAAGTATTTTCCTCTAGAAAAAAACAGTCAGAATTTTGAGTAAAAAAAAGTTGGAATTTTAAGTAAAAAAAATTGGCAAGAAAAGTCACATTTTTAAGAGAAATGTTTGAAAAAGTTGAGGGGAAAAAAGTCAGAATTTTGAGGGGAAAAGTCAGAATTTTGAGGAGCGGGGGATAGAATTTTGAGAAAAAGTTCAGGGAAAAAAATCGGAATTTTGGGGCGGATAACTTTTGAGAAAAAGTCACAATTTTAAGAAAAAGTCAAGGAAAAAAAAGTCAGAATTATGGGGGGAAAAGTCAGAACTTGGAGGAGGAATGGGGGGATAGCATTTTGAGAAAAAGTTCACGGGAAAAAAGTCGGAATTTTAGGGGGATGGAATTTTGAGATAAGTGTAAAACAAAAGTCAGAATTTTGATTAAGGGAAAAAAGTCAGAATTTTGATGAGGGAAAAAATGAGTTTGTTCTCTCTAGAAAAAATACATGTTTATTTTTCTCTAGAAAAAAATATTTTTCTCTAGAAAAAAAAAGTCAGAAGTTTGAGTAAAAAAAGCGAGAATTTTAAGTTAAAAAAATGGCAATAAAGGTCAGTTTTTTAAGAGAAACGTTTGGAAAAAGTTGAGGGGAAAAAAGGTCAGAATTTTAGGGGGAAAATCTGAATTTTGAGGAGAAACGGGGGAAATAGAATTTTGAGAAAATGTGTAAAACAAAAGTCACAATTTTAAGAAAAAGTTCACGGGAAAAAAGTCGGAATTTTAGGGGGATGGAATTTTGAGATAAAGTGTAAAACATAAGTCAGAATTTTGAGAAAAAGTTGAGGGAAAAAAGTCAGAATTTTGTTGAGGGAAAAAACGAGTTTGTTCTCTCTAGAAAAAATACATTTTTATTTTTCTCTAGAAAAAAATATTTTCCTCTAGAAAAAAACAGTCAGAATTTTGAGTAAAAAAAAGTTGGAATTTTAAGTAAAAAAAATTGGCAAGAAAAGTCACATTTGTAAGAGAAATGTTTGAAAAAGTTGAGGGGAAAAAAGTCCGAATTTTGAGGGGAAAAGTCAGAATTTTGAGGAGGGGGGGATAGAATTTTGAGAAAAAGTTCAGGGAAAAAAAATCGGAATTTTGGGGCGGATAAATTTTGAGAAAAAGTCACAATTTTAAGAAAAAGTCAAGGAAAAAAAAGTCAGAATTATGGGGGGAAAAGTCAGAACTTGGAGGAGGAATGGGGGGATAGCATTTTGAGAAAAAGTTCACGGGAAAAAAGTCGGAATTTTAGGGGGATGGAATTTTGAGATAAAGTGTAAAACAAAAGTCAGAATTTTGATTAAGGGAAAAAAGTCAGAATTTTGATGAGGGAAAAAATGAGTTTGTTCTCTCTAGAAAAAATACATTTTTATTTTTCTCTAGAAAAAATATTTTTCTCTAGGAAAAAAAAGTCAGAAGTTTGAGTAAAAAAAGCGAGAATTTTAAGTTAAAAAAATGGCAATAAAGGTCAGTTTTTTAAGAGAAACGTTTGGAAAAAGTTGAGGGGAAAAAAGGTCAGAATTTTAGGGGGAAAATCTGAATTTTGAGGAGAAACGGGGGAAATAGAATTTTGAGAAAATGTGTAAAACAAAAGTCACAATTTTAAGAAAAAGTTCACGGGAAAAAAGTCGGAATTTTAGGGGGATGGAATTTTGAGATAAAGTGTAAAACATAAGTCAGAATTTTGAGAAAAAGTTGAGGGAAAAAAGTCAGAATTTTGTTGAGGGAAAAAACGAGTTTGTTCTCTCTAGAAAAAATACATTTTTATTTTTCTCTAGAAAAAAATATTTTCCTCTAGAAAAAAACAGTCAGAATTTTGAGTAAAAAAAAGTTGGAATTTTAAGTAAAAAAAATTGGCAAGAAAAGTCACATTTGTAAGAGAAATGTTTGAAAAAGTTGAGGGGAAAAAAGTCCGAATTTTGAGGGGAAAAGTCAGAATTTTGAGGAGGGGGGGATAGAATTTTGAGAAAAAGTTCAGGGAAAAAAAATCGGAATTTTGGGGCGGATAAATTTTGAGAAAAAGTCACAATTTTAAGAAAAAGTCAAGGAAAAAAAAGTCAGAATTATGGGGGGAAAAGTCAGAACTTGGAGGAGGAATGGGGGGATAGCATTTTGAGAAAAAGTTCACGGGAAAAAAGTCGGAATTTTAGGGGGATGGAATTTTGAGATAAAGTGTAAAACAAAAGTCAGAATTTTGATTAAGGGAAAAAAGTCAGAATTTTGATGAGGGAAAAAATGAGTTTGTTCTCTCTAGAAAAAATACATTTTTATTTTTCTCTAGAAAAAATATTTTTCTCTAGGAAAAAAAAGTCAGAAGTTTGAGTAAAAAAAGCGAGAATTTTAAGTTAAAAAAATGGCAATAAAGGTCAGTTTTTTAAGAGAAACGTTTGGAAAAAGTTGAGGGGAAAAAAGGTCAGAATTTTAGGGGGAAAATCTGAATTTTGAGGAGAAACGGGGGAGATAGAATTTTGAGAAAATGTGTAAAACAAAAGTCACAATTTTAAGAAAAAGTTCACGGGAAAAAAGTCGGAATTTTAGGGGGATGGAATTTTGAGATAAAGTGTAAAACATAAGTCAGAATTTTGAGAAAAAGTTAAGGGAAAAAAGTCAGAATTTTGTTGAGGGAAAAAACGAGTTTGTTCTCTCTAGAAAAAATACATTTTTATTTTGTTCTCTAGAAAAAAGTATTTTCCTCTAGAAAAAAAGTTTGAATTTTGAGTAAAAAAAAGTCGGAATTTTAAGTAAAAAAAATTGGCAAGAAAAGTCACATTTTTAAGAGAAATGTTTGAAAAAGTTTAGGGGAAAAAAGTCAGAATTTTGAGGAGAAGGGGGGGATAGAATTTTGAGAAAACGTGTGAAGCAAAAGTCAAAATGATTAGAAAAAGTTGAGGGGAAAAAATTTATGACGACATTTATTAACTTTATTGTCACTGCTGTGAAACAAAGAACACACAAACTTGAACATAAAATATATAACAAGTGAAGATGTGATAACATCTGTCTTCCTGGGGTCACATCACAACTGTATCGTTCTGTCTGCTCTCATCTCATCTCATTTTCTGCTGCTTATCCGTGAGGGTCACGGGGATGTTGCCGCTCTATCCCCCCCTTTCAGAGGGTTGCGGGGGTTACTGGAGCCAATCCCAGTTTTCAATGGGCGAAGACCAGGGTACGTTCTGTCTGCTGTGTTGATGAAATGTTACTGACTCCAGCTCTGCCTCTGTGTGTCTGCAGCTCAGCCTTATGTGGCCATCGACTGGGACCCCGAGATGAAGAAGAGATTCTACAATGAGAACGAGGCCGAGGTCAGTGTGAACACCTGTGTGTTTAGATTATAACCTTATACACAGTCTGACTGTATGGAAGGAAGAGATGCAGGAAAGGCTCCATCGTTTCAGTTTAAATGCTGCTTTAGTGTGTTACAATGCATTAAGGTTTATGCAGCTCAGGTCATTTGGGAACCAGATTTTCTGATACAGTATCAACATTTCAGATTTTGAAACAGTTTGGTAAATATTTTTGATAAAAATCTGTCAGACCTTTTTTTTATATTTTTTTTTTATAAAAGATTTAAGTTACAAAAGTTTACTAATCTAACTGTATTTATATATTTATGTCTGACGACCTGTTTGAACAGAAGCTGTTCTCAGAGGCTGAGTAAATACACCTGATGTAATTGAAAGCCAGCTTTCTCCATTCATATCAATTAATGTTTGATATAACTGTGAATGGAAAAAAAACTAAACTGATGACGAAGCAGTTGTTAACAGAGCCTTCAGTTGGGAGAAAACATGCTCATACACGTGTTTGACATGTCGGGGAGACTTTAATGTTCTTCTGTGATTTAAACAAATGATGTAAAACGTCTCCTCTGAATGTTCCTGTGTAGAAATATGTGAAACACGCCAGCATGGAGGTTCCTCAGCAGCAGACCACAGTCCAGCTGCAGGAGTGTATCGAGCTGTTCACCACTGTGGAGACACTGGAGGAGGAGAACCCATGGTAACACACACACACACACACACACACACACACACACACACACACACACACACACACGTGGTGATGAACAGTTGAGAAAGGTGTGTGTGATGTCTGCACCAAGGTGTCTCCACCTTCTTCTGGTTAGTTTTCACCCAGGACAACCCCTGCAGTACATCAAGCGCTCCCAGTGTGAAGGCCAGTCAGCTCTGTCATGTGTCTTTGCTGCCGTGGTAGAACGAGCTGTTATTGGCTATCAACAAATCAATCACTCATCACTGTAGTCAATCATGTTCCCTTTTCAAAGCTGCATGGGTCGGGACAGCTGGGTTGTGTTCTGGTGTGAAGTCCTGCTGAGACAGAGGGTAGTTTAATTGTCAGAGGTTGAATGTGAAACAACACAACCCTCCTCCAGCTGCACCCACAGTAATACTGTAAAGTAACTTATTACTTTCACATGATGGTAACTAGTAATATGTAATACATTATATTTTGGAATGAACTTGCTCTACACTGGATGTGTGTGTGTTTGCAGGTACTGTCCGGTGTGTAAGAAGCACCAGCTGGCCACGAAGAAGCTGGACCTCTGGTCTCTACCGGAGGTTCTAATCATCCACCTCAAGAGGTTCTCCTACACCAAGTTCACCAGAGAGAAGCTCGACAGCATCGTGGACTTCCCCCTCAGGTACGCGCATGCACGCACACACACACTCACAGACACACAGCAGGGTCAGACGCTCTGGACACTGAACTGTGTGTGGTTGTTCTTGTTGTTGCAGAGAACTGGACTTCTCTGGCTGCCTGCTGAGAAAAAGTCTGTCCAATGGGGAGCCTCCGAGCCGTTACGACCTCATTGCTGTGTCCAATCACTACGGAGGACTCAGAGACGGACATTGTAAGTTTTTTGTCAGCTGAGGTGAACAAAGATTAGTCACACGAGTCCTTTTGACTTCCACTACTGTGTACACTCATAACCGTGTGTGTGTGTGTGTTCCTCCAGACACCAGCTATGCGTGCAACAAGGATAACGGTCAGTGGTATTACTTTGACGACAGCAAGGTGACGTACGCCAGAGAGGACCAGATCGTGGTCAGTATGACAGACCGCATCTCTGATTAACTTTCATTAACGAGACACGTTTACATTTTTTTTTAAAATTTCAAACAAAATGTCTTTGATGAAGTCGTTTGGTTCGTTAACTCTTTGTCGTCTTCTCGCTCAGACCAACGCTGCCTACGTCTTGTTCTACCACCGACAAGACAAGATCAGAAAACCCACTCTGCCCGCCCCCAACACAAGCCCCGCCTCCTCCACCCAGGCCGCCAACAGCATCACTTCCTGCAAAGACGACGACGCAGAGCCGGGCAGCGCCTCCTACGTCACCATGGAAACAGACTGAATGAACCCTCGAGATTTTATTTAATTTTACTTGATGGTAATTTTTTTCCCTCCTCATCACAACAACAGGCCTTTTCTCCTTTTTAAAGTTTTGGATTTTTCACACTTGAATATTCTTTGAATTTTTTTTTTTTTCCCAAACGTCAGAAGCACATCTGCAGGCGACATCTCAGATTAAATGTCACAATCTTATCCGTTGGTTTTTTCTCTGCTCGGTAGACGATGTGGACACGTGATACTCAGGTAGTTTGATGCACCAGGAGCTCAGAGGATGTGACTGTTGATTTGAGCCTAAATGAGACGCCGAACATAGAAATCCAGTTTGGACCGTCTGCTGCCGGGAGGAAACATATTGGACCTTTAATTTGTTCTTCGTTCACCAATGATTCATTAGAAATCCTCCTGTAACCTGGTTTATTGATGCATTTCTCAATTTAAAAATACAGAAGTACATAAAATGATCATTCGACTCCTCAGTTAATCATTTTATATCCATATTCTGTCTTTAAACGATGCTGGTTTTAAAGGGACAATACAGCAGAATTTTTAGCAGAAAACGTTAAAAAATGTAAAATTATCAGCAAACTGAAAGAAGAAAACGGTTTTGACATTAACTTGTCTAAAGTTAGCATGTAACCAGCTTCCCTCGGCCCGTCCCGCACCAGAGCTCCTGTGCTTGCTGTGTACACACGAACGCCCCCGGCCCGGCCCGCTCGCTGCACAGCTGACTGAGAATGACTACAACAGCTCCTTTAAAACAAATTGTTAAAAAGGCGTCTCTCCGTCTCACTTTATTTCCACTTTGATTACTTTTATAAAAGAAAAAATATTAGAAATTGGTGTTAAATTTGTACTCGACCTGTCTGAAGACTGACTGATTCTACAGAGTTCAGCAGAAACACGTTAAAGTGGACCGAGGAGCGGCATAAAGGGGATTATGGGTAATCAGAGGAGTGTGTGTGTAGCAGAGAAACAGATAATTTAATACTGAACAAAGCTGCCGGGGATGTTGATCGAGTCTTTGTATATTTTGGTTGTTTTCTGTATTTATTTTTTTAAAGGAATCATTTCCGCTGTCACGACTACAGGTTTTTTGTTTTCCTTGAATGATTCTGATGATCGACTGGTGCAGGACATTGAGATGCTTATTTTTCATATTTATAGATTAAATTTGTATTCAGGCGTATAATTATTTGTCAGAATGACAGGCAAGCTGTTCAACCGTCTCCCGTCTGTGCAGAGAGACGGACGCAGGCGAAGTTTCCTCTCTGCGGTCGCAGCTCTGACTGGTTTTAAAGCGGCTCTGTGTACAGTATTTTTGTATTGTAAGAAATGTATTATTATTATTATTACCATTCCTGGGCCGAGCAGGAGGGAAAGCTTGGGGTGATTTCTTTCTTTGGTCTTCCCTGTCAAATATCAGATGAAAATATTTTATTGTACTTTCAATCTTTTGATATGAATAAAAGGATGATTATTATCACGATGAGAGTTTTTACACTTTTGGCTTCTGTGCACTGAAATTTTCTGTCACCTGTGACTCTTTGAGACTCTTATTAAGCTTTAAAGGAACAGTTCGCACATAAATGTAATCTCAGTCATCATCTCCTCCCTCCATGCTGATATAAAGTCAGGTGAAGTCTCGACCACAAAACATTTCTGGAGTTTCACAGTAAAACAGAGTTGCAGCGTTCTGCTAAACGATTTGTTTTTATTTTATTTCTTACTTTGTTTGCACTGTGTGACCGGTGCCTGTAAAAGGTAAAATAACCTTTGCTTGCTTTGCTAAACAACTGAAGTCTGGAAGCCCCGAGATCACACACTGATTTGAAAAGACGTTATTTACACTAAGCTGAAATCTTCACTGTAGCTGCTGAGCTAAAGGTTCAACCACAGGTGTAAATAACGTCTTTTTTCAGATCAATGTAGGATCGCAGGGCTTCGGGAGACGTATGCTGGACAAGCTGATGGTTTTTTTTTTTAGTCTCCAGCTGCTTCAGTTGTTTAGCAGAACGCTGCAGCTCTGTTTTACTGTGAAGCTCCAGAAATGTTTTGTGGACTACGAGACTTCACCTGACTTTATATCATCAGGAGGAGATGACTGGATTTAAACTGGGTGAACTGTTCCTTTAAAGTCCATCATCTTCCACCTTGCTGGCTGTGCAGGTAATAATTCCCAACACCACTAAAACCATCGTCTTACTGCGTTTCATGGAAAAAGCAGATGTTATGTAGAAGTGAAGTGCTGAAAGAACAGACGAGAGAACCCGAGGAACGTGATGGCACCTTTATTTACTTGTTGCACTCACTTCAAGTCGCTCTGGATAGCAGCCTGATGACCACAGTGTAGAAAAGAACATGCAAAGTGTCCTGCAGGGTGAAGACAAACAACCTGCCGTCAGTTAAAAAGCTCCTCTGACAAGTTTTGTCCTCCCAAAACGTCCCGGTCGTCTTTAACAACGTCATCGCGTCAGAGAGACGCGTCTTCCTGAGAGGATCCGTCTGGTGCAGAATCTGCTGGTTTACTCAAACAAGCCGCTGCTGGAACATCTGGGAACGTTTCTGGAAGTCGTCTGCTCCACAGCGAATACACACCGAGCCGACTGGTTCCTCTCGCTGATGAAGAATAATAAATAACTGGTTTTCTAACTCTAAACTGGCGATAGCCACATTTTCTGCTTCAGTAATGTTGATTGTACAATATAATGGATACAGAATAATTAAAGCTTCAGCGTTCACATAAACTAAACTATCACTTTGCAATTTATTCTGCCGCCGGGCACGCCGTCACCCGGGAACAGGAAGGTTAACTGCTGATCCGTTTACTTTCAGATTACATGATTGCATAAACTCTGTTGTTTCTGACTGAGGAAAATGGAACAAGGTCAAAAATATAGTCATATAGTTATCAATAGTCATCTTACATGATATTAATGTTATAAAGAGCTGAAGGACCGCATCGGTACATTTTACTCCGCTGTTGATATTTTTGAAGGCACGACAGAATTTAGAGGCTCCTAAAAGGCAGAAAGTGGACGAAGTGCCTGAGGGAGCCGACCAATCAGACAGCTTCATTTGTTTAAATCAGAGGGTTCGTGTAAACTGATCCAGGACCGTTCCGCTCTGGACCGCTCAGTTCAGAAGCGTTCACAGACGTTCCAGAGCCCGCGGGTTCTCGTTACTTTAGAACATGGTGGACTTGAGGTCCTGACTGAAGAAGGTTCCGAAGTTCAGGTCTCTGGACATCAGCTCCTCCTCCACGTTCTCCAAGGCCCACTTATGCTCCACGATCTCCAGCGCCTCCCACTCACTCTGACACACACACACACACACACACACACACACACACACACACACACAGGTGAGTCCCAGCAGCTAACACATCAGTGTATCTTTAGAGACGTGGCTTCAGTCCAACAACAGTGAATGAAGGAGTTCTGGTTAAAGTTCTGGATGAAGAGTTTCTTTAAAATAACTCTGATCACAAAACACAATCATAGTGAAAAGTCCAATTTGTAAGAAAGTTGATTTTTGAGTCTCGTATACTGACGTACTGGGATGTTGACCGACCCGACCCACAATCCAAAAGCGTCATTTTTTTGACGAGCTGGGAATAAAACTCAAATCATCTTTCTAACAGCGTCTTTGCTTTAGTTGCTTGCAGTGTGAATTGTGTTTTGGTTCTGATGGGTTTTTAGCCGAGCTTCTTCCCGTTGACTGGGTATGCTAGATGACTATGTTGCTACGTGATTAGCATGCCCTTTTATGGTGTGATGCATCATATGACACCTGTGTTCTGTTCTGGAGGATATTAACGTCTCACCTTGAAGGCCTTGTTGGGGTCGGGGGGCATCGCCATGGCAGCGCCTGTCATCTGGTCCTGCATGAGCCGAGCCTGGTCAGCAGCTACGAGACGAAACCACATTTAATCAAAATCAGAAACGGACCAGCGCCGAGAGGTTCTGTGATCCGTTCTGTCACACTTTCATTTTCAACTCCACAAAACCCAGAAACTGAGCATCTTTATTTATGTTTTCCAACATCTGTGATCGTCGAGATGTTCGTGAACCGACATCGTCGCCTCATGTAAATAAACACAGACAACTTCTCCTCAGGGCCTCAAGAAGTCTGAAAATAAATCTAAATCTGAAATTTTGAGGTTTTAATTGGCACAAATTTAGAAAAAAATTCCAATCGAAAACTTGATTGTGGATTCAGACGATCCGTCTCACTTCTTTATTCTCTTCTCATCCAACAATGTAAAAACAGTAACAAATCAAAGACCAGAAGCCGTCGGTGGGACGCAGAGACTCACCGTTGTCCTGTCCCAGTATGAGGGTGTACATGCTCCTCAGTCCAAACACATTCAGGAAGTACCAGGACGCCGAGCTCACCCTGCACACAGCGGAGACCCAGTGTCCAATATTACAAACACAGGACATCGAGACAGAAAAGCTCAGATATACATTCAGAAGCAAAACAGTGTTGACTGAGCCGAGCAGTGAGATTCATTTCATTAGATTTTGTCCCGACGACGTCAGAGTATGAAACAGAACGACTGTTAGAGGCTTTAACGTTCAGTTAACCTCACCCAATGAAAAACAGGCTCAACGGGTTCACACGTTTTCCTCATGTGGAGTAAAACAAAGTGAAAAATGATTTTTCAGGAGACATTTTTTGTCTTCATTTGTGACAGCGAGTGAAAAACTATTTCTTCAAGGGGAAAATGTGGAAAAATTCACCTAAAAAAATTTAATTAAATATTTGTCATGTGTGAAACCAAATGAAAAAAAAGTTTTTTCAGGAGAATTTTCTCTAAAAAAAATCTTTTTTTCACTTGATTCCACACATGAAAAAAACCAAAACAGATTTTTATCTTTTTTTTATACCCGTAATATTTGAAACAAAGACAAAATGAGGTTTTAGTTTTTCGTGTGTGAAACGGTGTAAAAAAACAACAAAAATGAGAACATTTTTTCATGCGTGGAGTAAAACCAATTTAAACCAGGTTTCAAGAGAATTTTTTTTTCCTTCATATGTGACAGCGAGTGAAAAATAATTTCTTCAAGGGGAAAAAAAATGTAACGTGTGAAACCGAAAAATTCTCCTAAAAAGAAAAACCCCAAAACATCTTGTTCATGTGTGAAACCAACTGAAAAAAAGTTTTTTCAGGAGAATTTAAAAAAAAATAAAAAATTCTGGTTTTGTTTTGTGTCACTTGATTCCACACATGAAAAAAACAAACAAAACAAAAACAGATTTTTTTTTTTAACCATAAACAAACTGAGGTTCAGGGTAGATTTTTTTTGTGTGTGGAGCCGAGTAAAACCAGGTAAAAACATTTTCAGGAGAAGTTTTATTTCCTTCATATGTGACAGCGAGTGAAAAACTATTTCTTCAAGGGGAAGAAAAAATAAATAAATAAATATTTTTCATGTGTGAAGCCAACTGAAAAATATGTTTTTCAGGACGAATTTCTAAAAAAATAACAATAATAATAATAATAATAATAAAAATAAATAAATAAATAAAATAAAAAATGATAAAAATAAAAAAAATTAAAATATTTTTTTTACCCGTAATGTGTGAAACAAAGACAAAATGAGGTTTAGGGGAGATTTTTATTTTTCATGTGAGGAGCCGAGTAAAAAACAATTTTTCTTCTAATAATTCAATGTTTTTTCACTTCATTCCACACATGAAAAAACAAAACAAAAATATTTTTTTAAACCTGTAATGTTTAAAACCAAAACAAACTGAGGTTCAGGGTAGATTTTTTTTGTGTGTGGAGCCGAGTAAAACCAGGTAAAAACATTTTCAGGAGAAGTTTTATTTCCTTCATATGTGACAGCGAGTGAAAAACTATTTCTTCAAGGGGAAGAAAAATAAATAAATATTTTTCATGTGTGAAGCCAACTGAAAAATATGTTTTTCAGGACGAATTTCTAAAAAAAAATAAAATAATAATAATAAAAATAAATGTAAAAAAAAAAAAAAAAAATCTAAAAAATTTTTTTGAAATTTTTTTTATTTTTCATGCGAGGAGCCGAGTAAAAAACATTTTTTCTTCTAATAATTGCGTTGATGTTTTTTCACTTGATTCCACACATGAAAAAACAAAACAAAAATATTTTTTTAAACCTGTAATGTTTAAAACCAAAACAAAATGAGGTTCTGGAGAAATGTGTGAAAAACATTTTTATAAGAAAATTTTTTCATGTGTGGAGCCGAGTAAAACCAAGTGAAAAACTATTTTTCAGGAGAAATTTTTTTTTCTTCATTTGTGACAGCGAGTGAAAAAAAGTGTGAAAGTGAAAAATTCTTTAAAAAACAACAAAAAACCCCAAAAACTTTTCAGAGTGAAATGAAGCTAAAATAAAATTAATAAAGCTCAGGAGAAATTTTTGTTTATGTGTGAAAATTAGTGAAAAAAACATTTTTGAGAGATGTTTCATGTGTGGAGCCGAGGAAAACTGAAACGTTCTCCTAAAAAATATTTTTCATGTGTGAAACCAACTGAAAATATTATTTTCTCTGAACCGAGTGAAAAAACAAAACTAAAACTTCGGGAGAGTTTCAGATTCATCCAAGTGTGTAATCATCCGAGTGCAGGTACAAAATGATCCTGTTCCCTCAGCAAGTGTCCAAATCACACAAACATACTGTGACACCAACATCCACCTCCCTCACAGGTTCCCACTAACTCTTGTGATGAGGAAGTCACCTGGACAGGAGAGTCTGAATGAAACAAGCAGCGACACAAACTCTCCTCACATCATGTAATTTTTATGCACCTGTAAAGCACTTTGAGTTGCCTTGTGTCTGAATTGTGCTATACAAATAAACTTGCCTTGCCTAATGACTGCAGAAGAGCATCAGGACTCAGGCTGAGGAAAAAATTAGGAGGTTTTTTTTTCATTAAGGTCGAATTTAATCTTGAAATGTTGACTTTATTCTTCAAGTGCATAATGAAAAAACTAATGTCCTCGTCTCACCGTTTCCTCAGCTCTGCCCTGAGACTCTTCTGTAAATGACTGCTGGTGTCATGAAGGCACTTATAAACAACAAAAACACTGAAGTCCTGAACTGTAACTGCTGCAGCTGACGGTCACCATTATAACCATGAACTATGACGTCACATGAACAGACTCACATATCAGAATGAGGCTGTCAAACGTTCCTGGCGATGATAATACACAATACTCCAGCTGTGACGCTGACGGCAGATTAGTGCCGATTATAACACACTGCTCCAAAAAACAAGACATGACAGTGATGTCACATAACCTGCTGAGAAACACGAGCCTTTAGAAAGGTGTTTTTCTCTCCTGCAAGAATAATTTCCTTCTCTATAAAGAATAAAGAAAATAGAAATAAAGAAATCTCCTGAAAATTGTTTTTTTCCTCCTGAATTTTTTTTTTCTGTTTTCAGACTAAAAAATTAAAAATGAAGGAACTTTCGAAAGATGACATGAGTTTTTTTTAAGGAAGTCAACGACAAACATGAAAAAGTTTGTGTGTCTGCTCGTTTAGACTGAAGCGACATTATAAAACATCCCATCAACGATAAAACAGCACTTTGGTTTTCTTGTGAAAGTTAAAGGAATATTTCGTCACACAAATCCAACGCTGCCTCGTCGTATGTGAAGACATTATTCTGGATACGTTTTACACCATCTCATGATTTTGTCAGTGGATGTTTGTACTGTAACAGTGCTGAGTGTTGTGTTCACTGTCTGGTGAAGTGCTACGGTGTTTTCAGTGTTGATTTTTACCAGGAGGCGTCGAGGGACAGCAGGTCGATCCCTCGCTGTAACATCGGCTTGAACCTCAGAGTCAGAGGGAACGGCACCTTGGCTGCATGACGACAACACAGACATCCACAGTCATTAACACAGACATCATGAATAATCGTTTAGTGTTCACAAGACTATTTTCTTTACTAGACTGACGCAGGTATCACAGCCAGACGTTTTGATGCCTTTCTGACGACCCCACACGAGGCTGCGTTGTGTCACTGGAACTGCAACTAACCATTCGTCTCATTGTTGATTAATCTGTCAATCATTTCCTCCATTAATCAATTAGTTGTTGGTCTATAAAAATGTTAGAAGAAGGTGAAAAAGAACAAGGTGACGTCCACAAATGTCTCGTTTCATCTGCGACTCAGAGATATTCAGTTTACTGACTTTCATTTTCTTACTAATGACTCGCACTGATCGGTCTGCGGTTCATTTAGTAGGTGATGGATTAATTTATGGTTGCAGCTCCGTCCATCACACCTGCTGGTGCTTCTGTTCTTTTCAATCTGACTCAGTATTTAAAAACAGAGAACATTTTTATATGTTTTTACATTAAAAGCTTTACTGAACAGAACAACACCGGCTGAACCTCGTGTGTTCTGACTGTTTCACTGTGATCTCTCATTTAATACCATGATTTTGCCAGCAGATGTCTTGAAAACTTAAAAACATGAACCATATTTTATTAAGAGCTTGAGGAAGTCGTTTCCTCGTCACTCCACAGTTTTCTTTCACTGAGTTCAGAGAAGCTTCCAACATAAAATAACTCAAAGTATCTTTTTCAAAAGCTAAACGCTGCCTGATGACGCTGATGAAGAAAACTCACTGATGACGAATCCAGAGAAAGCCCAGTTGATCCATCCACCAATCACGATCATGGGCAGGACGTTGGTCAAGTTTCCCTTCATCATGTCTGTCAGCATGCTGGTGTCTGCAACACACACACACACACACACACACACACACACACACACACACACACACAGACAGTTAAGTGTGTGCACAGTAGCTCCATATATTTACAATAATTCAATTAAATAAAACATGAACAAACACAGGACATCTCTCACACACACACACACACACACACACACACACACACACACACACACACACACCCCCCCCCCCCCTTCTGCAGTGGCTCCCTGTGGTTTTGACAATGAATAACGTTTTGTTTTTTTAAATAGTTGAACACACACTGGCGTAACGCGACTCTGACCTTCTCTGATTGTAAAGACGTGTCGCCTTCACACAGAACAGTATCTGTTCTTAAGAGTTGTGTCTTTGTGTTTCATGCTCAGACCTGAGGGTTGATTGAGAAAACAAAGGGGAGGATTCCCTCACACTGAAATTGACTTCAGTCAAAATTAAACTGAAATGTTCTGCTCGTACCGTTTTTAAAGCCCGGCTGCTGTTTCTTGGAGGTTAGTTCTATAATTTCTTAAATGCACAAACACATGGTGTAATTGTGACGGAAACACAATGTTCAAGTAACACGAACAGAATCTGCAGATTCCTCTTTATCCTTGTAACATGACAGACAATCTTCATTTATATATTATTTTACAGGCAAACACACAACACCTTAAAAATAACCTAAAATCATTCCAAGCAGGTTGAAGTAAATATGTTGTACTCCTCAGCAGTGAAAACATTTTGGACATATCGTCACTTTGACCTGGAGGAGGGTGGAGATGTGTTAACGTTCAGAGTTTCACAAGCAGCCACTGAGAATATTAATGATGCACATTCAGGCCTATTGATAATGTTGACCAGACGTTTAGGCCGTGTCACTGAGACATTTTTCAATGAAAAAATGTCCTTTATCCCTGTTGAGCCTCCACCTGTTGTGAGTTTTCTCTTCAGTGACATATTGTACTCTGCAGTGAAACGCTGGTTAACGTCCATGCGACTGTCCACGGGTCGTTTTCAGCTCTATTTCTGCAGAGACCACACGCGTGTCGCAGTTAAAATAGGCGAGACTCTGGATCTGTAGATGAAGCGCTGCTGCAGCTTCGCTCGACACCAAAACACAACCCTGTTCTCTCTCTCTCTCTCTCTCTCTCTCTCACACACACACACACACACACACACTCTCACACACACACACACACACACAGACAAAGACACACACACACCTGTCATGGGGTTCTTGGGGACGACCTTCCTCTTGACCTTCTTGAAGAAGCCGGTCTCTGCGTCGTTGAAGTAATGTTTCCTCATGGCGAACGACTGAAACAGAGAAAACATGTTGACACACAACAGCTCAGAGCATGTGTCTCTCTCTCACACGCACGCACGCACGCACGCACGCACGCACGCACACCACTGTTTGTGTATTTGTCATTTGTTTCTGAAGCTGGACTTCCTGAATCGTGTTTTTGTGGTCTGAACAAACAATAAACAGAAAATCCTTTGTATTCCTGAACTGAAATGTCGAGCTCACCTGTCGGGGAATGTACTTTCCATTCTCTCTGAGGATGCGGCTGCGCAGGAGCACCTGACTGAACACAAACACAGACACGACCTCAGATCAGTGACAGCTGGAGGCGTCGGCCATAACTGAAGATAACCGATATTCAAAAAATTAAATATTAACATCTTGTAAATAATCCAGCCCCATTTCCATCGTTTCCGTTTCTTTCTGTTCTCACTTTGTTACAGAAGGTGGCGTTAACACCCCTCAACACTGGCTGCCAACCGCCATACAACAGAAGAGAAGAAGAAAAAGCAGCAATAGCAGTGAGCTGTTAGCTAGTGTGTGCGCCTGCTATTGATTTACTACTGCTGTGCAGAGTCGTGTGGAAAGACAGTTACAGCTACAGTACACAGACTGTCTCTACACTCATATAATGAATGTTCTGCATTTGACAAAAACGTCAGATCCAGCTCACCTGTCAGACACCTGCTCCAGGTCGACCTTTTTGTCACTGTGGAGCAGCTGCGTTACGTAGTGACGGATGATCCCGACGAAGAAGGTGATGAAGACGATGGGCAGGACCACCCACATGCGAATGCTGGAGTCCAGCAGGAGCTCTGGACCGGCCATCGCTCTCTGTTCAACCAGCCGACACAGACAGAAACACAGGCAGGGAGACGATCTGAGGGAGGGAAACAACTCGGTTACATTCAGGCCGTCGTTAAGATCCACAAAAATATACAGACTGCAGTTATTTTAACACATGAAATGTTTTGACACAACATTTAGACCAGAACAAGACACAAGTATCAAATGCTTTCAATACTTCAGAAACTAACCGCTGACGCCATTAAATAAAACCCAGAAGGTCCTTTAACAACAATAAGCAGCATCTCCCCACAGTAGGTGGTGGTATGCACCTTTACAGCTGTTTTGTGAGCAGCCAATAAACACAGAGAAGAAGAACAACAAACACGCTGATGTCGCATAACGTCAACCTGCTGCACCTGTGTGGAGCCACACGATGTAGACATGAGTCACACATGTCGTCACTGGTGTCGCTGTTTTTTGGTTTTTTTTACAAGAAGAACATAACACGAGGGAAAAAGTCTCATCACAGCTGGATTATCAAATAAACCATCTGTGTTCACTACATCTGAACCTTTCTGACAATCTTATCAATATCGGGCATGACAGTCAGGTAATTATCAGTTATATCCTGCATCCCTAATTCAAATTCTGAGTTTGAATTTCTTCTCCAAAACGACATAGAGACCCTTTAAAAGGACCTTCTGTGTTTTTCAAAGGTCGTCAAGTTTATCTTCTTCAGAAATATTACGTGCAGCTCTGCACCTTGAATTGTGGATATTAATCCTGAAGGGAAACTACAGTGTTTCAGCAGCCTGGTCACTTTTTCAACACACAAACAACTGAATTATCGTTTGGTAAGAAACAACATGAATATCAAAGAGTTAAGAAGCAGGATGTTAATCTTCATGTCAAACAGACTGTTGTTGACTCTGTGTCAGGACACACCAGCTCTCTGTCTAACGAGCTGCATCAGGTGTGTTCAGCCATTCAGCAGCTGGTGAACACAACAGAGAATGGAAACCATGCAGGTCATATTGATCCACCAGGACCTCCTTCAGCAGTAATGATTCGTGTCTTATATTTAACATCCACACTTTGTTAGTGTTGAAAGCAGCTCTACAAATAAACCCTGCTCGTCTTAAAGAAAGGTTACACTTGATGACCACACGCTTCTTATAAACATCTGCCTCTACAAGTCGTCCAGCCTCGACTCGGTGACACATTAACTCATAAATGAACTGACCTGTTGCCACCAGAAGGCCTGAGCAGCGGCTAACAGCTAGCTAAACCAAAACACAACAACCGGAAACAAACGGAAGCTCCAGTCGTTACTTTTATAGGAGCTAACTGCAGCTAAGCTAACCTTACTGCTTACACCTGACCCGTCTTCATTCAACGGCAACCAGCTAGCGTTAGCATTAGCCCGTTTCCCCGTATAGAAGGTTTGCTAACGACGCTAGCCGGCTAACTATGCTAGTTAACCTAGTTAGTTAGCTCTGAATGACGGTTTCTACGAGCCGGTGATGCTCATGGTTTATTTCACGGACTTTAATGAGCGTCCAGCTGCGGACGATGTTTGAAACTACGTGATTAAATATGAAACGTAACTTACCACATTTATGAACTTTGAGAATGAGCAACACGACAAACACGTTCCGCCGTTTGAGAGAAGAAGAAGAAGCACTTCCTGTTCAAGCGGAAACACCGATCACGTGATCTGCGTAAAAAAATAAATACTACAAAATAAAATGTATTTTTTTGGAGGAGATCGTATTCAGGTACAACATCCAGCCCGACTGCTTCATCGTCAACGTTAACAACAAAAAGACCATTAAAGAAATATATTTAAAAACATGTGTACGGAACTGCAACGCACAAAAAAGTCTCACATTTCAAATTTAAAGCTCATTAAAGGCCCTTAACTGGAGTTTAGGTGATTTCAGGTGTGAGACAGCGACACCTGCTGGTCTCCTGGTGAACAGGCTCTGCTCTGTGAGAGGAGAATGGGAACAGTGCCACAGTATACATGGTGTTGTGTGCTAAATACAATAAACATCAATGTACACAGTTACATATGTTCATCTTACGTTCAGAATTAAAAGTACCTCATAGAATAAGTCTAATAAATTCCTTCCTTCCTCCTCTCCTATGCTTCATTGTGTGATGTTGCAGATGTTGTAGGAGACCACAAGTGTTTGTCTGTGCTGCATCTCCCCCCAGTCAATAGTTTCATAGATTAAATCCTGTGCAGTATAACCCAGGATATGGGGAAATCTTTCCTCCACATGAGTTGGTTTCTGTTCAGTTGGATCTGTTACATATTGGCATTAATCTGGTGTGAAGATACTCTACGTCATTTCCTCCGTTGGATCTGTTATCCTGCACCCGGCCCAAATACAACACACACAGCCACCTTTCTGTGTGGAAATCCAGGATGTCCTGCAGAATGTGAGTCTCTGCTGCGAGTGTCTGGTTTAATGTCTCGTGTTGAAGATGCTGTAAACATTCGTCACATGGGTTTAATTTTGATTCAGGTTTAAGGCAGATTTCTACTGAGAACTCCTCAAGACACTGGAAGTGAAAATCACTGCAACAACTCAAAATCTCAAAAAAGTATATTATATATCTAGTTAAAATGTCTCATTAACTTAAAATTAGACACAATCACCTAGAAAGCAGCATTTCAGTGAGATAAATGACAATTTTCACTTGTTCCACTGACACATTTTGTTTTACTTATTGAAAGCAGGAAGCACTTTGTATTCACTCTTTTGTTTGGCATTTTTTCAGTGATATACACAAACAGATGTGTCAAAACAATTTCTGCTTTTTGAATATTAACACCTGTTAATGCAGGGACTGTGTGCAGACTCTGTCATCACAGGGCGGTTGCCAGGTTTGGTACCACTGTGCATGTACAAAATGCATGTACAAAATGTAAAACCTGTGCCCAACAACAGTGTAGAGCAACTCGTACTATGCATACATATTCTTCATCAAGAAATATGCCCGACACACAACTGACTGAACGCTGACAGCTTCAGAGTTGTTGGAAGGTGTACTTTTGAATTTCAGACAGAGCCGTGCTAGCTGTTTCCCCCTGCTTCCAGTCTTTATGCTAAGCTAGGCTAACCAAGTCCTCACGCCGGCTTTGTCCTAACATGCAGGCTGATGTTGACTGAACATCTCACTCTCAGAAAAAAAGCAAGTAAATGTTTTTCATATGTTGTTCATCATTCACACATCGGTGAATAACCATTCAAACACAGCAATGGAAGATTTTTGGGTTCAGTATCTTTCCCCGGACATGTAGACTGCAGGGGATCGAACCACCGAGTCTCTGATTGGTGGTCGACCGCTCTACCTCCTGAGCCATAGCCACCTCTATGCTGAGGTTGTGTAGAGTGTGTGTGTGTGTGTGTGTGTGTGTGTGTGTGCGACCACCCAAACAAAAACAAGACACGTCGTTCCATCAACATGAACAGATTTTTTATATCTTTAGAGCAATAAATATTTCCACTTTTTCCATATCTCTGCAATTTCAAAAACAAAGTACAAGTAATATATATTTATATACACAGCTAAAATTTTCCATACATAATTTTTAAAATAATGTCGTCTCTGTTGACACATATTTGACACTGTACTCGTACAATTTTACAAGGACTATTGCAGTCTCTCTTTGCTCTACATTATAAACAAGAAATATTTTTTTCTCCATGAAGCGGTCCATTGTGTCGTCACGTACAGCTCAGACTCGCGGTCCGTCGCCCTTGTATAGATACACACAACACAGACTGCCTTTACACAGGAACAGAAGAACCCAACTTTTTAAACTGTATTTGAACCAGATCTGATGTGCTTTAACTTTTCTTTTTTTTAATGTTCCCTGTTTTGCAGCTGCAGCAGCCGCAGCAGCCGCCGCAGCAGCAGCAGCAGCAGCAGCAGCCGCAGCAGCAGCAGCAGCAGCAGCCGCAGCAGCAGCAGCAGCCGCAGCCGCAGCCGCAGCAGCCGCAGCAGCCGCAGCAGCAGCAGCAGCAGCAGCAGCAGTCAGACCAGATCTGTTTCTGTTGGTGTTAAAAACCAGAGCTTCCATTCCTGCTGTAAACTCAGCCAGACAAACTGCCCGCTGCGGAGCAAAGTGAGTACTCGCATTGTTATTTTTCATATAACGATGGTTATGTACATTCATGTTTATAATACAGTTTCATTCAGTGCAGATACTGTAATAAATACCACATGCAAACCGATAGTGGAGAGCAGACCCGGGCAGAAAAAAACTGATTTAAATAAAACATTTAAAGGACCATACCTGTGTTTTTGCATGTTCTTAAACTGCATCTACTGTACATTACTTCTGCAAACCATGCAGTGCATTTTTGATTGATTTCCTACCTTCCAGGCCGTCATTTCAATGAGAATGTACTTGCACGTCCAGTTTACCACTTAAAGTTTGCCTTCTACTGCGACATTTGAGAATCAACAGGTGGCTGCTGCAGGTATTGCATTGATGGGCTTTGTTGTCAGCAAACCAACCCCAGAATTGACAAAACAGGCAAAGAGAAGAAGAGGCGTCTTTTGTGCATTTACACAGTTGTTGTTCTGCAACCGACTGTCAGATCTCAAATGTCGGAGGTTTCAAAACATTCCCAATGAATCTTTGTTCAAAACACTGTCACCTCCAGGTGTGTATACTGGAGTCCAAGCAAGCAGCTCCCGCCCAAAGGAAGGAAACACACCAAAAAAGCTGAGGGATGATTTCTAGAAAAGGTTGGCAGTAATGTGAAGTACATACAGTCAGTAGTTGAGAGGCTACAACATGCAAGAGCACCGGCATGGAGCTTTAAAATGGGAACTTTAGTGAGGATGCGCTTGATTCAGCTCGGGCACGCAGCGGAACAGGGTGACATGTTGTATAATCCCATACGAGGTAGGTTTGATCCAGTGCTCCTCGAGAAGTTTAGAGTTGTGTTTTGTTTAGTTGACTGTTTTAGTCTGGATTAGACGTGGTGTTACTGTACGGCTCCTGCACAGGGCAAAGTGTTTCTATAGGTGACTGGAGTTACGTGATGGGGACCCGACGGTCCAGAGTTCCTAGCAGCTCAGCGGGTTTTCTTTTATCTGAATGGTTTTAAAAAGTTGTTTGAGTCGCAGAAGTGTTGCTCGTTTTCCATTAAAAGGTTGGTGAGAGGCTTCGTGATGATTCAGAGGTGTGTTTGCGCAAGCATGCAGGGATGATTGAAATCAATATCACAGTCTGTATTAAAAATATTAGAACATATTAGTTGTATGTCAGTCACAGAAAAATTCTTGGTTTTGTTGTAAACATATTAAAAATTAAAAAGGTTTTAGTACTTCCATAAGATGCCCAAATCAGTAAAGAAAAAAAAAAAAATCATCTCACACTCGTAAGCACATAACAAAATTAAAAATGCTAAAAATACAAAAACAGCCCAAGGAGTACATTATGTTAGTAGAAGCTTGTCACACAACAATATTGATAATAATATCAGTAGCACACTCTAAAAAGTCAAAGTGGTTCTTCAGATTGAAAACAATAGGGGACCCACGATGGTTCCCTGAGGAACTCCGTCAGCTGATTATAATCCATGACGGTGTTTCCATAAACCTCGAACACAAAAGGCTTCTACAAAAAACATTTAAGGGATTTTTATTGTATTGTTTTTGTTCATGTGAGGAACCCCAAGTCGCTCAAATAGCCTGAAGAACTTTTGGTTTTTAGAGCATACATTTTGTTAATTCAAGCAATTCTGAACCTCAGTTACAGATCGGTGCTGTTGGACCCACTGAAAATAGAACACACTGTACAGTTAATATCTACAGTCGGCGCATTCACGTAATCACAGGGAAACTAAAAACGTGTCGTTAATGTTTGCATTCAGAACATCGGATGGAATTTCCCATCAGCCACCAGTTCAACGCTGGTTAATATTTATATGAGGCTGACGAAGCCAGCCGCTTTGACAGGAAAGAAACCGGCGCTGAGAGGGTTTATTTCTAGTCAAAAGTACAAATGGCTGGTAAAACAGTTCAAATGGTCGGAGAACGTTCTACCAGCCATCACGGGCTTCCTGCCCTGACATCCGGTGATCTTGATCGAATGGAGAGAAAGAGAAAATAACACTTCAACACTGGTATGGTAGGTGAAACTCAAAGTGCAAAAATAATGTGTAAAAATGAGTTTGTTCAAGAATATTTCACTCGGTGCTGCGTGACGGTGAAAACATTTTCTGCACTCCAGTCCTGTGAGATGTTTGCAAGTCCTTCGAGATGAGATTAGGTCCAGTTTCAGGTTCCTTTGTGTCTTTGTTGGATGACGAGGGAGACGAAGGGTTCAGTCCTTCAGCCAGGTCTTCTTCTTCTTCTTTTTTTTGTAAAAAAAATGCAGTAAATGGCTTGATATTTATTATTCTGAATGGATACAATCAATCGATATAGTTCTGATTTAGATGCTAAATTGTCTTTATATTCCAGGGTGGTCTCTCGGGAACATTATTTTGTTCAATCATCTTTTTATTAGACCATCCCTCCATCTGAAGGCACCTTATTCTCTATTTTGCAGTAAAAGCAGTCATTGTGGGATTTACTATGTTCACCCTCAAGGTCACCAGACAAGTTTTGTATATTTCACATCCTATTGAGAGAAAATAACACAGTTTGGACTGGGTGGGAAACTAAAACTTCATTTTTATTAGCCAAACACTCTCAAAGGCCTCTGCTGCGGCGGAGTCAGGACGTGTTTTTACTTTTTTTTCATGTTTCCAAAAGGCTAAAATGTAAAGAAGCCAAGAGTTAAGTGGTTTAATGCTAAATTTATTACAGCAGTCACAACTTATCTTACATTCAGTGTAATGAGCTCACTGTCCTGACAATGATTAACGCCATAGTTTTGTGATGGCGACTTACATGAGTCATTATTTCTAGTGATCAGGCTTTACTTCAAGGTGCGATGTGTAAAAATTGACTAGCTGTCGTTGTCATACTCAAAACAGATCACAGGAGTAACAGCTAACTGCTGCTAACTGTAGCTGCCTTTAGCTGGTTAGCTTGCTTAGCTGTGCATCTAGTGGTCTGGACTGGGAGTTTGGAGCAACAGCAGGTGTGTTGGTGTTTACAATGTGAATCTGAAATCACTTCTGAAACTAAATTCAACTGAATTTTTTACATCTTGCCCCTTTAAAGGTTGATATTGTTCATAACTGAGCAAAAAATACACAATATTAATGCACCAACATTTCTTTTCTGAAGATGATGATGCTGTGGAGATATTAAGCTGTTATCTGGGGCTAACAGCCTTAAATAATAAATCAGGCATACGTTATCATTTTCATTTAAAATAATAAGAAACTGATAGTTGAGCCGGCATCTTTAAATAACTGACATAAAGTTTGAGTGACTGGAGTTTTGTTTGGTTATGTTTTTAATTTCCCACCCAGTTCTGTTAACATTTCCAGTAATATTCATATTCTCATTTCTTTCATTGATAAGATGCTTCATGTAGCCTGTCGTAACTCTTTCCTGACTTCATTTAGGTACTGTAGCTCCCCAGCTTCATCAAAGGCAGACAAGCCGGTAAAACAAGACTCTGTTTCCCAGACTGCACCCTGTTTGGCACCTTTCAGCATAATCTCCCTCCCTGGCAACATAGAGGGGTCACACACAATATGGAGCATGAAATACAGTTGACATATATCATCATTTCTGACAAATTCAGGCTTTTTTCTTCAAATATGCTGGGGAGCATTCACTGGTTTAGTACAAATGATCAGATAAATCCCCTTCACAATAATTCATTATTGGAAAATTACAATGTCAAATGTAAACCACTACCCCCCCCCCTCATTTTTAAAGTCCCAATCCAAAACAGTGTAGTGCCCCCTGCTGAAACCCTGTAATCCACAAACACTAAAGGCTTTTAGTCATTTTTGCAAAACACAAAGGTAAAAAGACACCTGTAGTTTTCGTTATTATGATGGCTTATTTTAAGTTTTTAAAAAAGTTTATTGTCCGTGTAGAAAGTAAAGTCTTCAGTAACCTTCACTAATGCACTTTTTATGGTCACAGAAATGCTGGATTGGGGCTTTAAATTACAACAAACCCCCCACCCCACCCCCTGCATATAGGATTTAACCATAGACACACTGACACTCATTAGCTATTGCACAGGTCATGCATGCCTGTCTAAGACACAAACTGCACCATATTAATGCTAACCTCTTCTGCTTCTCAGTAACACCTCATGGCTTGTAATATGTCAACAACCGAAACAATGGTACAAGTGCTTTTTGTGCGAAAAAACAAAGTGGTGCAAGACGACTGTGATTTTTGGAATATAGTAAAAGGACTCGTTCTCAGGCTTCCTAAAAACCTGAACTGTCCCATCAACCAAACACCGTACATAGCGTTAGCATCGAGCGCTAACCCTCGTGTTAAATTCTCAGGCACTGTTCCCCTCACGTCTGGTCCCTGAACCATTTGTCCACTACAGCAACTCACAAATTCTTACTCACGATATGACACGAACACTTCCTCTGTCAATAAGAACGACACGCGTCCTCTTGAGTCCCAGGCCGCCTCCGAAGGGCACTACGAAGGGAAGATGAGGAGATTTTCACCAAGACGGCACAACTATGTGGGAGTTTTTCTTCAGCGGTGAGTCATGTTCTTGGTGCTAGTTGCTCCGCGGGCAGGTTTTCAGGAAAATCTGCCCCGACAGGGTACAAGTTGCCCAACAAACGTATCCCGTTGTGAGAGTCTCTCTATTTGCGCGGGAAGTGGATGTGAAAATAACACAAGCTGAGTAATTTCCTCTTCCCCGCTCTCAGTGCTCTCTTCCTCACCAGGCGGCCATTTTGATACACCTGCATTTGCCCTCCACTTCCTCCTCCTCCTCCTCCTCCTCTCCTCCTCCCTCTCCTGCTCCCTCTCATGACCGCCCCCCGGTGGCTCACTGCGGGGTGGCGGACCACCGTCCTCAGCTTCTGCCTCCTCACACAACCGTGCTGATCCGGCTGACGGGTTTCGATTTGGGGCCTCCCCCTTGCCCTCCCCCTGCCCCTTGGTGCAGGGAGAGCGGGCCGGTCGATGGGGGAGGTAAGGGTGAGTGCGGAGGAGGAGGTGGGATGGAGGTGAGGGGTGGGTACTGGGGTCCGTAGGGCTGAGGAGGCGTCTGAGTGAGGAGGCGCGCCGAGGGTGTCTGGGGTGGTGGGGTGGAGAAAATGAAGTGGGTGGAGGGGGAGGCGGAGGGGGAGGGGCTGAGCGGGGAGTGTGTGTGCGCGGCGTGGTTGTGAGAGTGTGTGTGAGCGTGGGGGTGGGGCTGCGAGTGCGAGATGGTCAGTGGGAGCTTGCCGCCTCCACCCGGCCGTGCCGCCGCAGGGTGCGAGTGGTAGAGTCCGTGCGGGGTAGTAGGGGTTACGGGGGAGTGAGGGGACAGCGGTGGCGGCGTGATGAAGCCCAGATTGTAGCGCGGGTGCTGGGCGGCGCCATGTTGTATCCTCTGATGCTGCTGGGTAGGAGAGGGAGCGCAGCCGGGCGGGCCCTGCCGCCGAGGTGCAGAGAACCTGTGCGTGAGGGCGTGGTGCTGCGGGATGCTCTGACTGTGGTAGCGGTGATGATGGTTGTAAGGTGGGGGCGGCGTCTGTTGCTGCTGGTGCCCAGTAACACTGACTCCTCCTCCTCCACTGTTGCCGTGGCAGTACTGGGCGTGCAGAGCCTGGAGCTTGGACGGCCCCCCTCCCGTACCTCCTCCCCCTCCAACTCCTCCCGAGTCCGACTGACCGAGGTTGGGTGATGGGGAGGGGCATGGGGAAGGGGAGGATGGGTGGGGGATGGGAGGTGCGGGGGCGGGGTAGTGGGGGGGTGATGATATCATCAGGGGACTCGGAGGACCCTGCGGAGTCGGCGACGTCATCGTCAGGGGACCCGGAACTTTGCCCCGGCGACTGCCGAAGAAATTCCCCAGCAGGCCGCCGCCAGTCGGACCTCCCCCACCCACCATCCCTCCTCCGCCCCCAGCCCCTCCCCCGCTCACGAGTGGGGAGGTGGTGGCCCCCCCTTGGTTGTGACAGAGCCCCGGCCCACCCCCCACCCCTGTACCGGGGCTCTGAGTAGGGCGGTGTGGCCGGTAGGCTGCTGGAGATGACGGGACCATCATGGGGCTGTAGGATAGACCTCCAGCAGGCAGGGGGCGCTGCTGGTGAGGTCGAGGGCTGCTAATAATGGAACCCTGAGAGGAGGAGAAGAGGAGGAGGAAGAGGAGGAGAGGAGGAGGAGGAAGAGGAGGAAGAGGAGAGGGTGGAGAGAACAAAGAAAGGAGGAATGAGAATGAAACACAGAACCAGACGACTATTTGAAAAGAAGCACTTCAGTGGTTTTAGTTAAAGTTTAAAGATGAATCAATCATGTCAGTTCATCTCAGCACAGTGTGAGTGTGTGAATACGGTGCATGTGATTTGTTGACAATTAGTAAAACAGGCAGATTTCAGGACGACATGCAGGAAACGAGAAGAAGAATGAGTGGACACATGACAGCACTTGCAGGACGTCCTGGAGGTCTGTTGGTTGGTTACAACAAATTTCGTAAACCTGCAACCTCCCCGGTTTGATTCCAGCAGGTGTGATCTTTGATGCACGTCTCTCTGTATCGACTATCAAACTATTTCTGGACTGTTCAGAACATCCAAAGCTTGAATAATGGTTCTCCAAAGACCTACACACATAACCTGTTTAGCACATTTAGATGAACATCTTCTTCACGTTCAGCTCTTATGAATCTGACGAACATGCAGTCAGAGGTGTGATGTGTGATGTGCAGCGGCGTGCAGGGAGGTCACATCACGCATGCTTTCCCACGGCCCACCACACTTACTTCAATGGTACTGTCCAATGAGCCCACACTGTTCCTACGACCTCGCTTCCCTGTTACCCGACCAGAATGAGGCAGGATTAAAATGTATTCAACAACAATGTACAACATGTTCACTGGCTCCTGAGCTTCAGTTGTTGGTAGGTGCAGTTTTGAATGTCGGCTACCTTTGCTTCCAACTTATGCTAAGCTAGGCTAACCACACCCTGACATCCCGTCCTCTGATGCATGTTTCCTAAAAAATTTCCTAATTTTAGTGGCACTTGAATATATTTTCTTTTTACAAGTTTATTTCCATTTTCTGCTTCATAAAACTTCATGTGAGACAGAAACACTGAACATCTCAGCTGATTACATCATTAGACAGCTTCAGGCTGAGCTCTCTCCCCCGTCTCTCCATCTCTCTCTCTTTCTCCCTCTCAACCCAGCGGGTCGAGGCAGATGTCGGCCCGTCACTGAGTCCGGTTCTGCTCGAGGTTTCTTAACGGCAGCTTGTTTAAAGACAGTTTCTGACGGATCCTCATATTGCTCTATAAACATGAAGTCTTGATATTAGTGAAATGTTTGTCTCATCATCTCAAATCAAAAACTCACCAGCTCAATAAAAGTAACCGAGTAAAATCAGCCTTGTTATATTTAGGTTGTAGTTCCTGCAGCTGTCCAGTAGGTGGAGACAGAGCGCCACAGCGGACTTCCATCTTATTGTTTTATATTACCATTTTAGATTTCATCACTATTTCATCAGTTGCATAAGAGCACAGATGTAGGTTTGCTCTGAGTCAGTGAGTCATAATAAAAACTGCAGCAGTAAACAGAAACAGTAAAAAATCCCTTTTGCAGAATCTCAGTCACGTCTCAGGAGATCAGAAATAACATGTACACAGTTATTTAACAGGGAAACACTGTTAAAGGCTCCGACGGGCCAGAATGTCTTCTGTCTGTCCCCGATGAGCAGCGTGTCCCCGTCCTCACCTGTTTCTGAGAGGTCTCTCAGTGAGGAGCTGAGCGCCGTGCGTTTGAGTCCGTCCACCGAGGCGTACGTGTCGTCGAGGCTCGGTCTACCCAGAGTGCCGTTCACCACCTCGCCCTTCATGGGGCCGGTGTTTGCACCTGGCGTCCCGCCTCCTCCCGGTCCTCCTCCCGTCAACACACCTGGACGCATCACACCTTTCTGCTTCTCGAGCTCGGCTGGAGAGAACAGAGAGAAGAGAGAAGAGAAGGGAGACGTCCAAATCAGGACGGGAGTACAAATGGAAATACTGAACAGGGATGATCAGCTGGTGGCTAGCTGTTTCCCTCTGCTACCAGTCATTATGCTAAGCTAGGTTAACCACACCCTGACTCCAGTTGATTGCACATGAGATGTATATTTCCTAAAATGTTGAACTGTCTCTACAAGCAGCTTCAGTGGTTGAATGTAACTAAGTAACAATTACTGAAATATGTAGCGAGAGGAGACAAAGACGTAAAAGACGTGAACAGACAGAGAGGGAGGCTGAATGGGGAGAAAAGGCGTGTTAGTGTCTCGTATCTGCAGAGAGTTTCTTATTTTCTCTCTTTGTTGCTGCTCGGGACGCTTTACCAACCCAACATGTGGCTATTTGACGTCCTGGGAATGAGACTCAACAATCAACTATCTTTGTGGTGCGTTCAGGAACAGCTGGGACAAATCCTACTGACTCTACCTTTAACTTTAATAGTCTTTGAATTATATTAATATGACGTGAGCTTCAGTTAGCTTTGACCACAAATGTCCTTCAGAGGGAGACTTTTTACTCTGATACTCTGAGTACATGTCAGAGCCTGTACTCGATTACTTTTACTGCAGTAAACAAGTTGAATCAATACTTCTACTGGAGGACAGATACTTGTGTGTACTTTTACCCCCACAAAATACATTCTAATACCTTTAATTTACTGTTACTGCCAAGTTTACTATTAAAGTAATGTAATTACTACCCACTGCAATTAGCTGCTAATGCTACTATGGGTCCTACAGCTGACCGTGACCATGTCTATGACTATAAAACAACCTCTGCAGTGGGAGGATCACTTACACTCCACCCGGTACTTCTCCATGTCCTGGACCTCTGCGATGCTCTCTCGCAGGTCGGAGGTGAAGCGTGCTCGGTCCTGCTGGCTCGGAGCCGTGAAGACGATCAGCACCTTCCTCTCTCCTCCAGGATTCGCCGAGGTCAGTCTGATACCGTGAGGGTAGTCTGGGTCAGACACACACACACACACACATTTCACAACACATGTTACACACTGTGACTTGCTGTCAGATGACTTCTGAGAGAGAGAGAGAAGTAGATGAGATGACATGTTGCGATTATTTTGCAGCGATCTTAAATATCTTAAACATCCGTGTTACTCGTGAGTCTCTGAATCAACAAGGCTTTTCTGTCAGAGCAGCTTTTAGCAAATCAGTCACACAGAGTGAAATTAGCTGTAACACCAGATCAGCAGCCACCTCTCTTTGTGCAGATTCTGAATTAGCATGTAATTAACAGTAAACTAAGCGAGGCCAGGAGCCTCCAGTCATGCCAGCGGCTTTGTGAGGCTGTACTCCGGCACAGGGACACTGTCCAACAAGGTGGCCTCCACATCGCCTATTCAATCCTGATTAAGGACACCCTGAAGGGCATTATACACCAGTCTGTACTGTCCCATGAGGTTCTTATGCAACAGAGACGTCGTTCACTGCTCCAGTAAAAAGGCTACAGACAGACGATATTGCACGTTATTGCACTAACATTTGTGCAGCTGAGGCTGATGAGAACGTCAAGAGTGTTCAGGTATTTGGTCATAAATATGCAAAAGGAGAGAAAAGTCTGGGGATCATCGAGGTCCAGTCAGAATCATAAAGTCTGCACAATTTTGGCCAATCAACAAATAAATGTTGAGATATTTCAGTCTGAGACAAAGTGGTGAACAGACGTCTTACCTGCCTCCAACAAGACACACACACACACACAGATACATTAACGCACACCCTCCCACACACACTACACACACACTCACCCACCCACACACATACATGAGCGCACACACACACACACACACGCACACACACACACACACACGCACACACACACACACACACACACACACACACACACACACACACACACACACACACGCACACACACACACACACACACACACACACACCAGCAGTCCATGTAAGATTGTGCTGATGAATCATATGGGACAATCTGTCCCGGTCACAGTCATCACCACAGTCTGCCAAGTCCCATTTAGCTCCAACTGGAGAACCAGAGCTGTCAACAACAACAACAACAACAACAACAACAACTAAACAAAGACTAACTAACCAACTAAACAACAACCAGCTCTGCTTCAGTGCACACCGACACTGACGATGTGACGACAAGATGTGAAAATGTGACGGATTTCATCAATTTAAATTATAAATGTTATATCATTATTTTTATTTAATATCTTAACGTACATTTAATCTCCTCATAAGCAGCTTTAAAGATGCTGAATTAATCCTACTCTAAACCATCTAACATTATCATATCAACTTTATCAAGTATTTTATGATGTTTTACATTGAAATATCAAAATCAAATCACTTTTTTTTGCTGCATCAACCGATGGAATCAGAATATTCTGGATAATCATTTAATCGTGAATATCTTCACATGAATGACTTGAATAAGCTGCTCTGCTGGTTTCATGATTGATCTTGAGTCTGTCACTGTGGCTGCAGGAACGGCTCGCACGTTGTTTCCACTTGAAAACAAGTTAAACATGATTCATAAATGTGATGCAGGAGAATCCAAACCAAAAAAACAACATGGAGATGAGATCTTATGATTTATGATCACATATTTAAGACGAGTGTCGTCTCTGTGATGCAATAAAAACAGTTTCCGAACAACATGTACGACTACAGTGATTCCAGTTTGCTTTAGTGCAATTTTAAAGATCTGAGGACCAGAAGCTGCTCCTGAACGGCCTGAGGAAATGTGACAAAGAGCTCAAGGTTCCGACCCGGCCTGCTTATTTCTCAGATCCCAGTCCATCCATGGAGGTGTGACACAAGTCTCATCCATGTCTGATAATGTTTCGGCTGATCGCTGACTTCTTACAGAAACAGGTACATTTGCACCAATCACTAATTTGAGTCTCTGGTTAGTCGTCGTTGTCTCCTATTTATGATCCGACCCACAAAGATCTGAGACCAGAACATCAGAACAATTTCAATCTCTGAACAATTGAGAGATCTCAGAACAGGACAAGAAAAGCAGTTTGTCACCAACATCTCAGTGTGTTTAAAGGTGTCGTTGATGACACAACACCTCTGTTGTTTGAATCATCCGCCCAGTTTGTTGAATGACTTAACATTGCTAACGCTAGCATGCTAACACTTTTGACCAATAGTTGCACTCTGTAGAAATGTGGGTCATTTGTTTGCATCCTCTGTCTATGACGCAGTAAGAAACGTTGCCATGTGCCACCTTCACTCTCTCAGCGAAGAGGGAGCGCTCGTGAGAATGGATGTAAGATATGTTCAGTTAAAAATAGACTTCAGGTGTGCACACAGGTGTTTTGGATGTACATCTTTGTAGGTTCTCAAGAAAACTTAATACAGCGTTGATTATCATGAGAAAATGTTGTTTTAAAGCTGCTCTATTTTAAAGACGTGATTAAAAATATAGTCAAGTAATCCTGGACGATGTAACTGTAATCCCATTATACATCCTGACGGAGTCTACTGGCAGCTTCACTGACGGGTGTGGTTGCTGAGCGCTGACACCTGTGGAGGTCACTTCTACATCACTGCAGCAGGGTGAGGAGTTCACCTGGCTGTGCAGATGCTCTTTAAAGTGAGGACTTATCTTCAGGTCGGCCTCGCTCTGTGGGTCGATTGGAAACGTTACATGGAGCCATCTGAAGACGGCGGAGATGTGATTTTGGAGCTGAACTCTGGAGAGCGAGGCGTCCTGCTAACAGGTGCTGAGGCAGATCTGAAACGCCACCAACTCCAATCTGCTGCACACGACTGAGAGCCAACTCTGCTCTGCTGAAATAGAGGCTTGGAAACCACACACACCCACACACTTACACACACACACACGACTCTCTATATGATTGTGTTAACATCATTATTGAAAAATGTGTCGGCTGAATGAGTCATGTTTTGAGGAGTGCAGCTGAGCCGCCTTGTTTTCAGATTGACAGTCATATATTTAGGAAATCCTGTGATATGCTTCCACTGTGTCTCTTTGAAATGTGCTGCTGGTGTTTTTCAGCGCGGCACCGACTGCACTTCTGCACACCGACGAAGCCTTACATTTTACATTTAGCGAAAAAGGCTGGCAGACTGAGTGTAATTTCAGTAATTGGAGAGGGAAGCAACGATCTGTTTTGCCAAGTGATTATTAACAGATTGTTGAGAACATTTCCAAGTGGGACAGAGTCTCCAGTTTTTGGTGCATATTTCAAGAGTGAAATCTAGTGTTACACTTTCATCGAGCTCAGGTGTGTACACAACGTACAGACTCAAAAATGACCCGCTGCCGTACCGTAGCACATGAACCCAGCACCTCCCCTGAAATGGTACCGAAACAGTTATAACATAAACTCTCAGCACACTCTGCAACCCGAACGCCAGAATACATCTGGGAAATGTACGTTTCTGTAAAACAAACTCTACATTTTTTTTGGTTCACTTTATAATTTGTTTATAAAGTTTATAATCTGGTTAGATTCAGGCCCAGAAACCACGTGGTTGGAGCTCGACCTGGTTCTGTCTCCACAAACACAGCTGACAAATGTCCTGACATCTGGTTAAAAATCTCCTCCGATGGCTTCAGACTTACAAATGATAAAACGCTCGTCTCACCCAGCTGTAAATGTCGACCACATGTACTCATGTTAGTTGTTTGGTGGAGCCCTCTAGTGGCCGCAGCAGTTATTGTGGCAGCAAAGGAGGAAGTCAGGTGAAGCCGTCCGGGGCGGATGGTTCGGTCAACAAGCTCAGAACTTTCTCACAGGAGACTGTTGTTCTGTGTCCAGTGAGAAAGCAGCAGTTAACTATGAGTTACTTTAACGTATCAGAGTAGTTAAGTTACGCCACATAGATTACTTTACTGACGTTACGTAAATAATGTAGGTACGTTCGTAACTAAACATACATAAGTGACGTATCAAAATATAAAAGTAACTTGATTACTTCCCTCAATACAAGGTACAAGGTACATTTATTGTCATTTTTTGACCAGGGGTTTGGGAAGGAAAATAATGATTTGAGTCCTGCTATATCTATTTTAGACGATACCAAACAAATGAAGACGAGAGTAAAGAAACATCGAAGAATAGATTACTTTTATTTAATCTTAATAACGAGTGTTTACTCTGTAAGAACCCAAACTTGTTGTGTGAGACTGTTGTCAGGTGTAAACCTGGTTACACGTCATCCTGTAATCTAATTACATAGTTTTTTCCTGTAACTTTACTGGACCACAGGTACCTTTTTTTAAATATCCTAATTACATAATCCCGTAACATGTACTCCATTACTCCTCAAGCCAGTTTAATCCCAAACCACAATGTTTCCTTAAACCTGAACTGCAACTATATGACGAGGGTCCAGTAACAAAGAGGACGTGTTAAAAGGCATCCGGTGGTTTCTCACTCACAATTATTGAAACGCAGTCTTGAACAGTGGTCTCTGGCTTGGCGGCCGTCTTGCCGTCACACCGCCACTGTCGCCTCAACGTCCTGACACGAAAGTCAGCTCATATACATGTGAGGTGAACGTGATATGTCACAGATTGTTGAAATGTTTATATGACACATATAAATTTAACGTCACCGTGTTTTGTAAGAAATGTAAAATGGCAACATGTTGTTGTGGTGACGCCCTCTGCCAGCGTCGTCCGTCACTTCGGCCATCGTTGTTCACGCTCACAAACAAACAAAGCATCTTCAACACACGCTGGTGTGTTCAGGTTTATTTCACCGCCCTCGTCGACCCGTTTACTATGATTTTAGGGAGATAGAAGCACAAGACAAGTCGCTCTGATGCCTCACAGTGTGTGTGTGCGTCTGTGTGGTGTGTGTGTGTATATATATATATATATATATATATATATATCTGCATGTGTGTCTTGTCAGTGAGCCTGCAGACTGTGGGGTAAAAATAGAGCGTTGAGCGAGCGCAAAAAAGAAATCGAGATGTAAAAAATAAAATGGAGATAGGCTGAGACAGATGGAGGGAGCAGATGGACGAGGGAGAGGGAGAGAGAGAGGGAGCGAGCGGTACTTACAGGTGTTCTGGAAGGTGTGGACCTGCATGTCCAACAGAGGGAATGATTGTCTGAAATTGTACGTCACTGAGGTCTTCTTCTTCTGGAAGATCTTTGTCACCTGATGAGAAGGAGGAGATGAGAAGAACAAAGTCACGGCAGGAGGGAGAAAACAGAGCGTGTGATGATGCTAACGCTCGTCTGTGTGTCGAGGTGAGAGGTTTTTAATATCGCTCAGTGAGACGTGTGAATCTTTTCTCCATAAAAACTGGAGACGTTTGTTGTCACACTGGAAATACATTTAAAATATGATTAATTAATAATGAATTGAAGCTGATCACAGTTGGAGTCGCGTCGTCTTCTGAGAGACGTGCTCATCGTGACGTCGCCTGTACGTGGAGACGAGAACTCATCCGCTTCACAGTTTATTAACTGTCACATTAGAAACTGGTGGATGACGTCTGCAGTGACCTTCATGTGACGTGCTCTGTATAAAATAAAGCCCGGGCTGGTTTCACTTTATTTACACCTGTTAGCTGTGTTGTAATGAGGATATACGAACTATATTTAATGCAACAATCTAAGCAACGACAATGTAAAGCAGAAAAAGTTATTTATAAGATGTTTATTTTCATCATGTTGTGACTCTGGTTGTTTCCAGGCTGCTTTCAGGTGGTGTGAACAGGAAGTATAATGGTGTAATGTGGTTATTATTATAATCATTGTTCTCTGATGTTCAGTGTGTAAACAGACCAATGTGACTAATATCTTGTTATCTGTGAAAAGATTTGTTTTTTACATATCGTTGAGCGCTAATCAAGAGACATGACGGATGAACGTGAAGCTAAAAGCATTACAGAGTTTCTGTTTAAAGAAGTGCTGGAAAACTTTATCGACCAGAATTAAACACGTACTTTCTATTGTTTTTTTTTTTAATAACTTGAGTTTCACGGGTAAATGAAGACACTTGACGGCTGAACCTTGTTGACAAATCCTCTCTGGGTTTCCTGCTTAAGGCTGCGTGTATTTGCATTTTCTCTAATAGGAAGTCAGAGTTTTCGACACTTCTGGAGCATTATGGGATCACTGTATCTCCCACCAGAGAAAATCCTCTGTGAGAACTGGAGGCCCGGACTTCATCCCAAAATAGTCTCAGGAATACAAACGGCCACAAACAGGACGGTGTGAGTCTCTTTCAACACGAGCCATAACTGACGGTTCAAAAATCCCCTGTAGTACGAGCTGTGCACACACACACACACACACACACACACACACACACACACACACACACACACACAGAGCGTATTGATTACCATCAGCAGGTCGTTGAACAGGAAGACTTCTCTCTGGTGCACGCCGCTCCGCTGACCTCTGTTTGGATCTGGAACCTCGAACAGCTGACAGCAGCACACCAACCTGCGATGAGGCAGGGAGAGCACCTGCAACACACACACACACACACACACACACACACACACACACACAAAACATGACATTAACACAGTCTGCACGCCAGAGGTCTGCAGAGATGTGTGGTAGGACTGGGTTCGGTCAGATTCACAGTGATAATATCTACCATGGACACCAACATCTGATCTGGGCTCCACTTTTTAATAAACAGTTTGTAGTGCTGCATGTTCACGTGTTCTCTGACAGGTGAAGTCACCTGAACACAAACAGTATGCAGACATTAAAATGGAGGATCTTACAGGCTTCTTGCCGACCACCATCCTCTCCACCGCCTGGACCTGAGACACGTGGTCATCGTTGGTCCTCAGCTCCCATTTCTGGATCCTCCCGTAGATCGCCACCAGCAGGTCCCTGGGGATGTCCTGACCGTTATCAACACCTTGATGGAAACACAACAAACAAGTTTGACACATGAAATTATAATGAAAAGCTTTTTTTGTTTAACTTGGTTAATGACTCACATCTCTGACCGTCAGAGTTATGATCCATCCTCTAAATTTCAGAATGATGCATATTATATTATTTAATTATAATTCTTGATATATGAATATTTACATTACTTTATTGTTATTCAAGTACTGTACAAGTACCTCAAAATGTACAGTACTTGTAAGTTAAGTCTGTTAAGTTCAAAAAGGTTTTCAGTGTTAGCTTCACAGGCTAACTCCTTTACACAAAATTAATATGAAAGTTGATTTGATAAATTTGATGAAAAATGAAAAATAACAGAAAACTGAACTCTTTAAAAAAATGTTTTTTTAAATCAGCCGTCCAATCAGCTTTGAGCAACATCTCCTGTCAGCAGTGACGACAACAGCCAACGATCTGCTGACTGACCCCGCAGGTTCTTGATGAAGTCCTCCAGCTTCATCTTCCTCTCCGGCTTGACGTTGGGGCTGTACATGTCCGTGTTGAGGAGGATGATGGCGAAGGCCAGGATGAAGATGGTGTCTGGATTCTGGAACTGCCGGATCAGCACCGGGTTACAAACACAGTACCGCTGACTGGAGGGAGAGAGAGAGAGAGAAGACATGAAACAAAACATCTCAAACTGCACCGACTCACCGTGTCCTTCAGACCTGTGCTGCGGGTCAGTACCTGAAGGCCTCCACCAGCCGCTCCACCCGCTGAGCTTCACCCTGAACTTTAATCTGAGCCTGGAACTTCCTCAGAGCATCGTCTAGATCCATCCCTGAGAAATCCATCTCATCCAGGACACAGCTGCAGACAGACAGACAGATGCTCAGGGTGTCTCAGTGATGCATATTCACACTAACAGTCACGTGAGCGTCTCGTACTCACTCGAGGACGTCCTTGTTGAACTGCTGCCGGCTCCCCAGGAACTCTCCGATCATCTGCCTGCTCAGTCCTTTCCTCTCCAGAATGAACCTGGCGATGCCCACCGGCGTGTCCGACACGAAGCCCCTCTCGATCAGGTACTGGATCCCCTTCTCCGGCTTCCTGTAGCCGACACAAGACACACTTTCTATACATTTTTTGTTTGTTTTATTCATTTTGATTTCACTTTGGTTGAGTTTTTAGGTGCAGATGAGTTCGAGCTTCTGCCAAACTTTTGAGATGATTCATAACTGGTTTATAAGCTGCTTTTTATCTCACCTACACAGAAGTCTGCTCACCTCTGTGGAGTTTGGGGGTGTTGAACAGGACTTTGCTCTGAGTTACCACACAACTTTATCTTAACTAAAAAATAAAACGGAGCAAACGGAGTCGACTGTGATTGAGTTGTTGAGAAACATGCTTTCAAATTCTGCTTTACTGATTAAAGAACATGTTGACAATTATTCATGACTCGGGTTTATCATTAATACTCGATTGATTAATCGATCATTGAGACTTGCCTTGATAAACCTAAACCAATCAGAATGCAGGAGGATTAGCCTTTTAGCTCTGGAGGAGAGAGTCGGTGCAGATCCAGACCTTCTGGAGCCGCTCACCGACGGGAGGAGAGCTCAGAGATTACTGTTTAACTTCTGGGATTAAAAAGTGGATTTATCTTCACTCCTGTTTATCAGCCTGACTGCAGCAGTGACCCGGAGGTGACCTCCAGGTTCTGTAATGTTGACTGCTGACTGGAGCTGGAGGGGAAATGGACTTTACTTCATGAGCGTAACGTTACTTGTCAAACTCAGAGGTGACGATGAACACACCCTTAGACAACCACCATCAGACGAGGTCATGTTTTGAGGTATTATCTACTCAGATCAGTCGACTTCCTTCCTCACTCTCTCTGTTACCTTGAGGAAACGTTTCTCTGGTTTGAATATTGTTGGAAACATCTGGGATGATGTAAGAGCACAACTCAACTACATATAGAACAAAGGTCGAGTCGTTTTTACACATTTTACCGCAGAATTGTTGCATATTGTATCTTTAAATGAGAGGATGACGGATTCTGAAACTAACCTGTGGATTATTATCGCGCTGATTGTTAACAGGATTCATGGACACACGTACTTGTTGAACAGGTTGAGTCCGATGCGGTATTGCCGCCGCTGCACCACGTCGTTGTTAAAGGCAGGTGAGTCCCAGCTGTGTCGGCTCTCTCTCTGATAGGTCTGTTTCCCCAGCGTGGCTCCTCCGATTGGCTCCCGCAGGCTGTCTCGTGACGAGGAGCCGGAGCTGCAGTTGTTGACCGTCGTGTCGTCGTTGGAGTTGGTGGTGGTGGAGTTGACGCTCTCGTTGTCTCCATCCGAGCAGAGCAGATGGTGGTGGTGGAGATGTGGGTGGTGGGCGTGGTGCTGCTGCTGTGCCTCCATGTTCTGGAGCGCGGAGGAGGAGGAGGAGGACAGTGGTGAGGGGGTGAGCGGCGGCGGGAGGGGTGAGAGAGGCGTGAGTGGTGGTACAGGGGATGGCAGCGGGGAAGATGGGGGTTCTGGGTAAGCATGGGGGAGGTGGTGGTGTTGGTGTTGGTGGTGCAGGTGGTGGTAGTGGTGCTGGGCAAAGTGGTGAGCGTGCTGCATGTAAGGGCTGCTGCCGTGCACGTGGTGCATGTGCATGATGTGCGGCTGGTTGTACTGCGGGTGGTGGTGGAGGATGGTGGGTAGGTGGGGGATGGGTGACGGGTGAGGGTGCGAGTGGGGGTGGGGGTGGGGGTGGGGGTGTTGGTGTTGGAGTGGGTGAGGCAGCGGGTGTGGCGGCAGGGTCCGGGCCGAAGGCATCGGTAAGGGCACGTTGGCGGGGCTGCGAGTCTGTCCCTGCGCCGTGGCGACCGAGCGGCCGTTTGGTTTGTGTTTGATGGTTCCCTGTGGAGAGTCGGCTTCGCTGCTTCCTCCCCCTCCTCCTCCTCCTCCTCGCTCATCCTCTCCACTCTCTCCTTCCCCTCCTCCCCTCCTCTCCCTCTCTCCTCGCTCCACTCCTGACGACTCCTGCTCATACACCAGGCGTCCGATAGAGCCTCGCTCTGACCTGAGGATGTGAACAATGACGTAAATGTTAAAGATTCAAGACACGGCGACAATTAAACATCTCGATGATTCAAACGTCTTCAGGAACTAGTGATGCAGCGTAGAGTAGTTTTAGTGTGGTGTTTAAGTAAAGTATCTGAATACTTCTTCCACCACTGAAAAACATTTTTGGCATGAATGTAAACATGAATGTAAACATTTAATTTATGAATTACATGTTTGTGACCTCTGTAGAAGCTCTCTGATTGGCTGTGCTGACCTGTCACTCATGTCCACTGAGCTGTCACTGGGCGGTTCGATAGTCAGAACGGGCAGGTGTCCTCCTCCACCTCCGCCTCCGCCTCCTCCTGCCCTCCCTCTGTACTCCCCTCGACACTCTGTGCAGGGGGTGCTGCTCCTCCGGCTGGCGATGCTGCCTCCCTCTGTCTCTCTGCTGTCCTCCCTCCCCCCTGCACCAACTCCTCCCCCTCCTCCCCAGTACTCTGTGTCGGAGCTGGAGGCGGGACGGGAGAGCGGCGAGGACGGAGGGCGGGAGAGCGGCGAGGAGGGGAGGCAGCCCTCGTCCATGTAGAGGGTGACATCACTGAAGGAGGTGGCGGTGCTGTCCTCGTGCATGGCGGCACCTCCTCCCACGCCTCCTCTCCCCCCAACTCCCACCACACGGCCTGCCAAGCGTCGTGAGGCTGGGTTGGCGTTGCGCCACGCACACTCTCTGTAATCTTCATCCTCGTCTTCCTCCTCATCCTCCTCCCCTTCCTCCTCCTCCTCTTCCTCTTCTTCATCTCCCTCCTCCTCATCCTCCTCGTCATCATCCTCCCCCTCTCCTCCCACTTCCTGTGAGTCTTCACGGCCAGACTGGCAGGTGAGGGAGTCGTCCATGGAGTCGGCCAAAGACTTAACCTGCAGACGCAAAACACCGTCACAACACCTGTTATATGTGTGTTAGCTTCTCCAACAGGCTAGCATCAGGGTTAGCTTCTCCAACAGGCTAGCATCAGGGTTAGCTTCTCCAACAGGCTAACATCAGGGTTAGCTTCTCCAACAGGCTAACATCAGTGAAAAAGGAAATCCTGAATGACGCTGAACGGATAAATAACTGTTGTCTCGTTGTAAATCTCTGAAATAATTTAATGTCTCCTGGTTTTATATCAGGTTAATATTTCTCTGCATCGTCCCTGTTCTAGTGAAGATACACGAATCACTGCTAATGCGGCGTCCACACATCACAGGTGTTGTTTTGCTGACGTCGGTGTTGAACGCTGAGAAGGTGACAAATGTGTGTTTACCTGCTTAGAGAAGGAGTCGTCTCCTGTGTCGTCTGACCCCTGCTGACCCGCTGACCCCTGACCCTGCGGCTGCCGCTCATCGAACGAGTACTGGACCAAAGACCAACAGACAAACATCGTTACATTCTGTTGTGTGTTTTGTGCGTTGTGTATACAGTGTGTGTATATGTGTGTACATGTACCTGCATCCTCATGTTGGACAGGATGATGCGTCGGGTCATCCTGCTCTCGGAGGCAGAGCTGCGAAGCCTCTCGAAGTTCTTGTTCATGCGGTACTGTCTGAACGCCGTCTGGATCGTTCTCGCCGCCCGCCGGGACACAAACTGGCCCCCGTACTTCCTCTCCAGCATCTCCACCTGTCAGGCAGCACCAGCACAAACAGGCAGCCAGTCAGCATGTGTCCAGAGTAAAGACAACAGCTTGGCTTTGGTCTGAACTTTATATCAAACTGAAGTAACTCAGGTGCTTTGTTGTTTTTCTCTTTGTTGGTCGCTGTTGTTTCCTTCAGCCTTAAAACAAAACTGACATCGTGACACTGAAGAAGTCGTACAACGTGCCGAAATGTCTTATGAAGCCTGTAAAGTGGTGTCTGCAAACATACGACACAACCAACAGTCAGAAGTAAAATTACAGTAACTAGGATTCACTGACGTGGGAATCAAACGTGATACAATTGAAGCACACTGATGTTGTTACAGAGGACATGCACGTCACTGAGGATCAACCCACGATGGTGTGTGTGTGTGTGTGTGTGTGTGTGTGTGTGTGTGTGTGAAACAATAGGTGTGGGCGTTTTGACGTGCATTGTACGCTGCTGGTGTGTGTTGCCTTGTTTGAAAAAGCTGCGTTCAGCTCAGAGTGTAACAAACACAATGACATGGAGGTGTTGTGAGCAGAGGTGAGGTGGACCTGCTGCAGCGTCCTACCTTCTTGTCCTGGAGGTCTGTAGAGAGCTCATAGCTGTCAGATAGAGCCTTGCAGCGTTTGCTCTCCTCCTCCTCTTGCTTGCGGAGCGCCAGGCTGGCAGGCTGGTGTCGGCTGCGTTGAGCCCAGGCAAGGCTCGCCGGGCTGGGGGGAGAGATGGGGGAGCTACCCTGAGGGAGGACAGGGAGACAGGAAATCACTACATGTTTGTTTGTTTTTGTTTAGCTGTATGAGATAATACCCTGGAGTCAGTGGGGAAGACAGTGACAAGGTAAAGGAACAGTTCACCCAAAAATGAAAAGTAACTATCTACTCAACCCCATAATGATGGTGAAGTGTCGTATTTCCTAAACAACCGAAGTAGCTGGGAACAATAAACAAAAGCTCGTCTGGCATATTCCAAGCTTCCTTAGACTCACATGCTGAGTCTAAAAAGTGTTTTAAAGGTGGTTTCAGTAATCGTGTTTCTGTCCATCTCTAATACTTCTTCGCTGTTTTTAAACGTGGCTTTTTTTGATAGCAGACAACCGTTCGATCCAGCCAAGACGGATGACGTGTCTAAATGTAGGAGGACTACGAGCTTCATCACCAGAACATGCTGGAAATCACAGAAATGATTTATTTCAAATGAGCAACCTTGATGATAAAACAAATCAAAAAAGTTACAGCTGAGGTGAACTAATGCAGCTGACACCTGATTTTCACTCACTCATATTTAACATGATGATACTCCACTGGCTGCAGACCTGTTGTGTGTGTTATTGTGTCATTACCTGTGTGTGTGTGTGGGAGGATCCCAGGGGCCCGCTGGTGGAAGCGGAGCCGTAGGGGTCACAGGGGCTGGAGAGGGGGCTGTTGCTATAGCGATGGAAGGGAGGAGGATGGCCGAAGGACGAGTCAGGAAAAGTGAGCGCCTCCGGACACTGAGGGTCGCCCTCCACACTGAGAGAGGGAGAGAGAGGGAGAGAGAGAGAGGGAGAGAGAGAGAGAGAGAGGGAGAGAGAGGGAGAGAGGGGGGGAGAGAGAGAGAGAGAGAGAGAGGGAGAGAGAGAGGGAGAGAGAGGGAGGGAGAGAGGGGGAGAGAGAGAGAGGGAGGGAGAGAGAGGGTCATCCATCTGTAATATTGATCATGTCAGGTCAGATCTCGTACTGGGTTGGTTCAGATAATGTGTTTATTTAGGTTAAACACACAATATGTGCGAGCCAGCTCTGGAGGAGAGAGGCAGGAGCAGAGCCGGACCTTCTGGAGCAAAAAACACCTGGAGTCACATCAGGTTCTGTTCTGATCTGGAGCCCAAATCTTTGGACAAAAAAGTGGATTTATCTTCACTCCTGTTGATCAGCCTGACTGCAGCAGTGACCCGGAGGTGACCTCCAGGTTCTGTTCTGTTGACTGCTGACTGGAGCTGGAGGGGAAATGGACTTTACTTCATGAACGTGACGTTACAGAGAGGAGACAGAGAACCAGAACCAGAACCAGAACCAGAGTCTCTGCTGAGTGCCGATTTCACTCAGAGCATCACCTCAACTCAAACACACAGACACACACCCTCGGTGCATGTCGTTGCTCGTTAGCTTAAGGCTAATGTACAGTAAAGTAATCTGACAGGGGGAAAAAAAAACAATCACACAAGTAGCATTAAAATTTGCACGATTAACAAACACAACTGGTGCAAATCTATCTGGTGGCACAAATGCTACTGACGAGGTGATGTTTTGAAGTATTATTAACTCCTGTCCGTTGAACCGTCCTGTGACCTCGAGTAAACTTGTGGATTTCTCTGGTTTGAACTAGTGTTGTCACGATACCAACATTTTGGTATCGGTACCGGTACCAACATGTATTTTGATACTTTTCGATACTTTTCGATACTTTTTCAAATAAAAAGCAAAAAATGTCATTACTTTACTACTTTATTTTAATAGAAAATCTTAGAACAATAACATATTAATCAGTAAATAAAATAAAATACCACAAAGACAAGCTTTTCTAATGCACACAATTTTCTCTCTATCCGGACCAGAAGCACCAGACCTCTGCAGTGAAAAATAAAATTAAGGTGATACATTTGTCATACAAGCTGAGGCCTTAATTACATTGAGATATCAGTACCGGATCCCCCCAGGGCTGTGTTCTCTCTCCTCTGCTCTTCTCCCTGTACACTAACTGCTGCACCTCCAGTCACCAGTCCATCAAGCTCCTGAAGTTTGCGGACGACACCACCCTCATCGGACTCATCTCTGATGGTGACGAGTCCGCCTACAGGTGGGAGGTTGACCACCTGGTGACCTGGTGCAAACAGAACAGCCTAGAGCTCAATGCTCTAAAGACAGTGGAGATGGTTGTGGACTACAGGAAGAACCCAGCCTCACCTGCCCCCATCACCCTCTGTGGCTCCACTGTGGACACCGTGGAGTCTTTCCGCTTCCTGGGAACTATCATCTCCCAGGACCTCAAGTGGGAGCCGAACATCAGCTCCCTCATCAAGAAAGCACAGCAGAGGATGTACTTCCTGCGGCAGCTGCAGAAATTCAGCCTGCCAAAGACAATGATGGTGCACTTCTACACAGCCATCATTGAGTCCATCCTCACCTCCTCCATCACCATCTGGTACGCTGCTGCCACCGCCAAGGACAAGGGCAGGCTGCAGCGTGTCATTCGGTCTGCAGAGAAGGTGATTGGCTGCAACCTCCCGTCTCTCCAGGACCTGTACATCTCCAGGACCCTGAGGCGTGCAGGGAAGATTGTTGCTGATCCCTCCCACCCCGGTCACAAACTCTTTGAGACACTCCCCTCTGGCAGGAGGCTGCGGTCCATCAGGACCAAAACCTCACGCCATAAAAACAGTTTTTTCCCGTCTGCTGTCAGTCTTATCAACAAGGCTCGGAACCCCCCCTGACACTCTTCACACTCCACCTCCGCCTCTGACTCTACTGTCACACTGACAGTACCATAACTCTATGCGTCACATTAACGCTCAGTCTGGACTTCTTCTTATTCTGCACATTCCATTGCACATTGTTTTTAGCAATCGCTAACTGTCAGCTGGACTGCTCTTGTCACCCGTCTGTGTATATACTATATTGTTATATTTTCTACTTCGTAATAATTTATATTGTTATATTTTCTACTTTTTAATAGTTTATATTGTCATATTTTAATGTTTAACAGTCATTTGACTGCATGCACCAGCATCACCACAACAAATTCCTCGTATGTGTGAAATCGTACCTGGCAATAAAGTCCTTTCTGATTCTGATTCTGATTCTGATACATAACCTAAAAAATATTTTCATGAGATATAGCCTGTCTTAAGTAGGACCAATGTCTTTAAATGGTATGTTACTAGTCTTTATAACTATTAAATGGCTAAATGTGTATGTAAAAGTTTGTTACTTTGTAAAGATCATGCATGTATGCATTTTACAGCTCTGGAAGAAAATTAAGGGACCACTTCAGATTTATTGTAAATCAGCATGTCTACATGTACGGCAAAAAGTTTAAAAATCACTGTGAAAATATAAATACAATTAAAGCTGCAAGCAGCGATGAACGGGCTCTCGCCCCCCCACGTACGTCGGGCCGTGGCGCCGTCGGAGGGCAGACGCAGAGGGCAAGTTTGTCCACTATGTGGCCTGAGAGCTCACCCATCAATTATATGTCATGTTGTAATGTATGATTTGGAGAAAACAGCCTGTGAATGTCATGATGATGATTTGTCGTCACAGCACATAGCTGAGCGAAAGATAGCGCCTCAGTAAGCTTCTGTCAGAAATGCATGTGTGTGTTATGTGTGAGAGAAAGTGTGTGTGTGTGTGTGTGTGTCTTTTGGTTTCACTTCTGTTTTGTTGTGCTTGCTTTTATTGTGTGAAGCTCTTTGTGCTACATTGTATTTGTATTAAATGTGCGATATAAATGACGTCTGATTGATTGATATCAGGCTGACCCACAACACAACGTAGCCACCTAGTGGACAGTTTGGACACACACCACACGAGGTGTATCTCATGCAGCCAGTGTAGTTACATGATCCCACACTGATTTTGAGTCAATTGATCACATGACCTGGAAGCTATTGAGCTAACATGCTAATATTTACATATAAAAATTTATAAAAAATAATAAAAATTCAAAAAAAAATATTTAGAGATATAAAACTTAAAAAACAAGTCTTGCAAATTAGCGTGGCCTACATCACGAGATTCAACAGAATTCAGGGAACGCGTGGATATATGGTTTTTGAATGTGCGACAAAGTATATGGGAGTTATAAGCCAAAACACACTTTCCTTGATTATAGCGCCACCTAGTGATGGACGTTCAGGACGAGCATAGATTATAACATTGTTGGCCAGGCCTAATGTGTTTGTCAAATAAAATGCCGTTTTCATCCATGTTCAGGCAGTGAAAGATGCGATCATTTCGGACAAAAAATGATCACTACAAAAACAATAGGGTCCTTGCAGGTTCCCTGCTCGGGCCCTAATATAATATAATATAATATAAATAAACCAGCTCTATTTTTTTTTTTTTCTTCCAGAGCTACTTTTGTTAAGAGTGAAGGGGGGTGGCGCTTGCTTTTAGCACTGAATGTGGCTTTTTTGTTTTTTCATGAGTAAATTACCTGTCGTTCCCTGAACTCAGAGTGCAGGTCTGGGTGCTTGTCCTTTAGGTGTTTGGCTAAGTTGGAGGTGTTTCCACCTTCAGCCATGCACGTTTTAAAACACTGTTTACACAGTGGTGCATCAGCGTTTATTGCCTCGCCTTGCTCATTTGTTTTTAAGCCAAAGTACTGCCACATCGCACTTCGCGCCCCTGGTTTGTCCAAAAGTTGCGGCGTGGTGACGGTTGCAGCAGCCATTCTCCTCTCTCTCTCTCCCTCTCTCTCTATGCCTCAGTACCCCGGTACCAAATTAGTACCGGTATACCGAACAACCCTAGTTTGAACATTGTTGGAAGCATTTGGGATAATGTAAGAATACAACTCAACAAACCAGTCTGGTTGTTTTAGGACATTTAACGCGGGAACGTTACACAATATATCAGAAA
>NC_140195.1:1686413-1727674 GCF_965226575.1 Pagrus pagrus
CATCAGGTCGATGATCATCTCTTGTCATTACCGTCAAACCGAACACAGAAGGCGAAACATCAGAGGATTTCACTGTATGGATTTTTAAATAGCATGGAAGCTAATATCAGTTTCCACTTCAATGAATTCTTCATTATCTCGACCTGAAGTCTCCAGAGTCAGACGCTCGATGTTCGCTCCACTGCAGAGGTCGATGGATCTGAACCGAGCAGATAAAGAGCGAACACAGGTGAACCAACAGCTGATCTGATTTAAGGCGTGGCGGCTGACTCTCTCCTGGTTTCCCTGCTCTCTCTCTCTCTCTCTCTCTCCCTCTGTAAACTGTCAGAGCACCAGAGGCACAGCAAACTGTTTTTGGAAATGGAAAGTACAGATGTGATTTGATTGGTCCTGACTGATTTTGGCTCCAAACGCACCGGCTGATCCCAGGATTCCTTCTGCTTCCTGTCCTCGTCTTGTTTCCACCTGAGCGGCAGCTGCAGCGAACACCTCTGGACACCGGCAGAGGCTTCGTGCTGCCGACCACTGACTCATGAATCCTCTCTCTGCCTGAAGCCTCTGAAACTTTATTCCCCTCGTTTATCTCACCGCCTTTCGTTTCACGTCCGTACCGCCCCCGTGCTCCGGCCCATCACGTCTCGTTTCCTTCCCCTCGTCAGCCGTGATGGAGCCGGGCAGCGTCTCGTCCGGGAGCAGAACGCTCACGTCTAAAAACATAATTTGGCCGTGATGAAACGAGATGAGACAGAGGATCTGATTGGCCGCGTCTCAGATCTGCTCTTATCCCTGTCCGAAGAGTCGAGCGCCGGAGCTAATGAGGTTGGACGGCTGGCTGTGATTGGTCAGATGAGATGTGGCAGAGATAAGGTGAGAGGTGACGGTTAAAGGATGAATCAGCCTTCAGCTGGTGTGAGTGCAGACGAGCTGACAGTGAATAAAACATATGACGAGGATGTTGTTTCACTCACATCACGAACAAACTCCATCATTCTCCTTTCCGTATTTTGAAGCAGTATTTTTCACTTCAGACATTTCAACGATGAGAAATAAGTGACTACTTAATAATCATAAACTAAAAGGTGACATCTTCTTGCTGGATTAGTTATGATAGTGAAAGGAGTCGTTCTTGGGGGCTGTGATGCTCAATAGATGTTTCTGTCACATGTAAGCTTATAGGAAAACATCACGTGACGCTGTGATTATACAGTTCGGCTGCTGGTGCTGCTCCTGCTCCACATCCAGCAAGTTTCTGAACTGCATTTTGCATTAATCTAGTTTCTGATCCTTCAGGTTCTGTTCATCAGATAATCTCCACAGATGAACTCCACTCTGTGAAGTTTGAAGGTAAATTAAACGTGTAGCAGTAAAAAGCTAATGCTAGGCTACAAACAGACGACATCACGGTCACATGACTCAAACGTCTCCACCACTGAGCGTCTTACTGCACAATTACTATCCAGGTTTCTATAAACTGATCAATGTACAAGTTGTAAAGTCAGAGTGAGAACAGTGTGTAACTAAAGTGGGCCTGTAAAGACGGACTAGTGAGGAGACGAGTCTCCGTGTTCGCTGTGAGGACGTTTAATGTCCCCGACAACCTCTGTAGTCTCATTCAGACACTTGTTAGCAACCGCTAACCGTTTTTAACACATGAAGAGCTTTATAATTAAACTGTGGACACAGGAGTTTATGACGTAGAGCCTTTTTTCAGACATTTAACAAAAAAAAATATGTGAATCAGACTAACGTTAGCTAAAACTCTTCTATAGTAGCATCCAGGACGGGTTTCCACGCCACCTGTAACCTCACAAAATAATGCAGTTATGATCTTTGGCCCTTTGACTACATGTAGCGTGCTCGTTAGCCAGATGTGCTAATGTTGGTTAGAGCTGATAAACATGCTGCTAAAACAAATCCTGAGAATTTGTTGTCATTTATTCTATAAATGGCTAAAAATGGCTTGTACATGTTGAACAACACAAACTTTAGTGCGCATTTTTGTGTTAAGATTGTAACACAACTTTCTCCTTTCACTGTCCAGCTGCAATAGATTTGATAAAGAATGATTAAATGCTAATAAGCTCATTATGTCATCTTTAGTTTTTAGTTTAACAGCAATAAAGTGCTTCTTGATCTGTGCAGACTGGGTTGTCCTGTTCTAATTATCTGAGTTTTGAAAAAAACAAAACAAAACAAAATATAAAATTGAACATCAGTCAAATAAGGCGAAGTATTTAACGTTATTAATCATCAGGTCTTGATTGATCATCAGTAAGTATGTGTGAGTGAACTCGCTGCTGGATCGAGTGTGAGTGTTTCTCATGGAGCTGAATCTCCGCCTGTGCTCTTCAGCCAACCTTTAACCGTCCGTCCATCAGACCGTCGAAGCCTCGGCCTCTCCGCCGTGTCATTATGAGTAATGGCTGCTGGACATTCGGTCAATCGAGTCTTAAAAACAGCCACTTCTCAGAGCTCCTGTCTCTTTCAGCCTCACGATGACGGATTGGACTGACGGCTTTTGTCCAGCTCGACCTCACGTGACCCTCGTTCTGCCTCATTCATCTTTGAAAAGACTGTAACTGTAATTATTCAGCACATTTTACTGTAAATACATGAAATCTTGATGCAGGATTTTTACTTGTAACAGTATTTTTTACTGCAGCTGTTACTGAAGTGAAAGATACGGTTTCTCCTTCCACCGCTGGTATATTTTGTGTCTCAAAATAATCACATAAAACTTTGACATTCTCACTCCTTGAAAGCTTCTGTACTTTACATCCATCCTACATTTTCCTGGCAGCGCTGCTATAATCCTCCGGATCACAGTTTCTACCTGGAGGACTGTAAATCTCAGAGTTGAAAGCAGCTGCTCCGCGGCTCCCCCGGGTGTCGGCTGGTGCAGGAGGAATCAAAGTCAGAAAAGCTGAGTTAACTCAGCAGAAAGACTCAGATCACCTGTTTTTCTTTAATGAAAGTGGTTGTAGACTGTAAAAATAAAGCAAAGCCTCTCAGCGGCTCAGTGTATAGATTTATTTGTACTGAGAGGAGGCCTGAGGGAGAGTGAGGAGTTTATGCACCGTCATCAATTCAGAACAGGCCATTTATATTAAAACCATAAAATTACACTTTTTATTATGTTAAATTAACAGTTTTGGATCATTTGCACAGATTCAACCAACGTCTGGAGAACAAAGTTAAATCTTGATCCAGTCTCACAGCTGTTGTCATGGAGATGTTCAGATTGGATCCTGCGTGACTGTTTAATCAACTTTAAGGTCGAACTGATAACATTTAAAAATAATACATGCACAGAGCTTGTTGAAAGGTGTTGCATCACAGTATCTCTGTTCTTTAACACATTACTGTGATTGTGAATCCATCGCTGTGACGTCGCGCTGACAACAGCTGGCGGTTGATTTGCATCGTGGTGACGAGTAAAATCAAACTAAGTGCAACATGTGAAGATAAACTGTGTCAGACACGTTGCTCCGACCCATCTGACGTCTCTGCTGCGTTTGCCCTGACCCCGTGTTGCTTTGCCTTCTACATAACAGGGACATCTCAGACTCACGGCTACTTCTGGGTGAACTCCAACATAACGTTCGTCAAACTGTTGTTAATGAGATACGACGACATCAAACGCGCATCTTAGCTAGTTGCACTCTGAGATAACATCTGTTAACTCTGTCCACCTGCAAGTGTTTCAGTCTTTAACGTCGCTGGTGTCTCGGGGTTTCTGTGTTTCGTCTTGCTAGTCGGCAGTTTGTGGAAAAAACATGAAAAGGCTGAGTTCTAGCGTATCGCACAGCGCTGACGTTAGCTCACTCACGTTTTTAAGTGATGCAACATACTTATTTCATCCCAAACCACCACATGTTCCTAACCCGTACTAAAATGCGACTGCTTCACAACTTCACAATGTGTTTAATATTGTTATTGTGATGACAAAGGTCACAAAGGTCAACTGACTTCAGATAACTGATTGTCCGACGAGCTTTCAGTCGAACGGGACATTTTTCGGACTGTTGGGGTTTTTAAATAACGGGCAGTGGGAGAACGTCTGGCTGTCGCCTGAAACACAAGTAATCAACCGACACAGCAGTGTTATCAGGTCGAGAGCTCCAGAAAATGAACCTTGAGTTGCTTCGCTTTGTTTCCGTGGGTCAACAACCAGCTGTCAGTCTCCAGATTACCACGGCACACGAAGCTCGCTGCAAAACTATCTCCCACAGTCACACACATAATTCCTACGTAATGCGCCGTTATCTTCTCCTCGGCAGTTTTACTATCAGCAAACAAAGCATTAACATTTCATCGTCGCAGAGGAGAGCAGAGCTGCTCAGAACAAACACCGCCGAATAAACCATTACTGCCTGTTGGTTTAATGAAGAAGAAGCCCTCCAAGATGTGCGTCTGTGTTTACAGAGCAGATAAAACCAAAAACTCTTCATATAAACAGATTCTCTGCTCGTCATTGAGTCGACTCTCATCAGTGTGCAGAGGAAAGATTCGTACTGAGGCCTGCAGACACAAAGTCTACGAGGCGTCTTTGTGGAGGTGATTAACAGGAGAAACATGACAGGATGATGGATTCTGATGCAGGTGAAGGTCTACAGCGTCTACCTGCTGGATGTCAAGGAGAAGTGGAGGGGAAGTACACTGAGGTCTGACGTTACAACACAACACTGTAACTGTAGTGTCTTTAAACTACACACAATATGTAAAATGATATGTAAAAGAGACATTTTAACGCAAAACTGACAAACGCGTCTCGTTTCAGCTGCTCGTTTGTGCAGATCTGCTGTGGTTTTTGTTCAGGATTCAGGAATATTATGTGTTTTTCATCGCTTGATTAATCCGTGAGGAAAATAATCTTTAGCTGCACTGAATTTCAGAATTTCACAGCAATCTGTCCAACACTCGTCGAGATGTTTAAGCCTCGACTGAACCAGTGTTGCTTCCCAACTGCCAAACAACTAGCATCGCTAAAAATAACTGCAGGACGGAGAGGCTTCTCTCAGCTTCCTGCTCGCATCATGTGTAGTCGTCAGGCAGATGAACATATCAGCGGTCTGAACGTGATTACTCCTCCATCTTATTTCCCTGTTAAAAAGGTTTTTTTTTCAAACTGGCAAGTCGAAGGACTCGAAGGACAAAGGATGTCGATTTGATCTGATGTTGCCTAGACAACTTAAATACCAACTCATCTTATGAAAAAGTTTGGTTTTGTCTCTGCTTTTAAGACATGGAGAGATTCAGTGAGTAGTCGTGTGCAGTCTTTATTTCTCTCATGACAAAAGCCTCTAATCCAGGAGCGCTGCCAAACATTTCTGCCTGAGGAGATTCAAAAGCCGAATACTGCAGCAGCAGCAGCCCGACACCAGTGGACACGGGTCCGACACGTCGCAGCCAATCAAAAACCAAGCAAAAAGGAAAACAAGTGATGGAGAAGCAACTACTGGTCTCAGGAAAGTGCCAGAAATGTAAGATGCAACAACAACTGAATAAAGTCAAGATGTTTCGGTTCAGCTGGGCGGCGGATCACACCGAGACGCGTGCCCTGAAACACGCTGGGTACGCCGTGCGTCGCTCTCGTGTGCTTACGGTTTTTGGACACATGAAAACGTGGACTGAAAAGACGTTGTGAGAGGGCAGGTAACACAAATCACAGCTCATTGTGTTTTATATCTGGTTAATTAAAACATGTCTGCTCGGCTGTCAGAAGAAGTCCAGTGTCAGCTCTTGAAAAGTAGAAACGCAGCTGGACAGAAGTGTGATGGATCACTCTGAAGACCTAACATGAGCAGGACTTACAGCCACATTTATGGTTGCTCATAAAATCTACTTAAGTCATTATCAAAGCCCTCAACCTTTGTTTATCATCATATTTTTATGTCCTTTATATCTCATCCTCAGTGCGACACCGGGTCGGGCCTACCTGCCGCGACCATTATTAAATTTCCCCTCAGGCGTCTGCAAAGTTCATCTTGTCTTATCACATGACATCCATCTCATTTGTGTCCATTCATTCATTAGGAGGTAATAAAATAAGATCAAAAAATCAATATCATAACAGTATTATATCCGGCATCATTAATCTTAACGACAGCCCGCAGGCAGCCCTGAGGAGGATCTGTGCAGCGAGGCAGCTTGAAGTCTATTTCAGGAGGTTGTGTGGCAGCTGAAATCATTTGGCTGGCGCGCTCTGGTCCAGCATCGTTGCCCTCTGCTCCCTCTGAAACAGGATGAATCATGGCTGTGAAGGTGAATGAGTGTGTGTGTGTGTGTGTGTGTGTGTGTGTGTGTGTGTGTGTGTGTGTGAGAGTCCAAAGAATCAACTGAAGACAAATAATTCTGGTCTTTGTTGAGAATTAAAGAGCTTCTCGGATGTTCAGACGTCATCGTTCCCTCGGGAGCCACAACGTTTGTTCTTTCACTTTTTTATTGCATTTTTCACCGCATTAAAAAAAAAGAGGTGTAAATGGAGCCGCGAGTCGTCATGGAGACAAAGAAATAAATGAATCTGAGCCTGATTTAGTCTTTTTTTTGCTTCAATAAAACTATTTGTGCTCTCGATTGTCTTTCTGTCTTTAGTCTGGTGTCGTGTGTACTTCACTTGGATTTTAATATTTACTCAGATACTGTATATAATTACACATTTGGTGTATTTGTACTTTCTCATAACGTCCTGAGTTACTTGTTACACTGCAGATTAAGCTGAAACAATGAGCTGATCAATCAACAGACATCGGAAACTATTTTGATGATGTATTTAAAGTCATTTCATGGTTCATGAAGATTTGATGCTTTTAATCATTTTAATAACTTTAAAGATGCTTTGTGTAGTTTTGGGAATAAATTATAATCAGAAGAGAAAGATCTTAATTATCAGATTGTTTTTATGCCTAAACAAACTCTCATGTTTGTGTTATCACCTCATTAATATTGTAAATATTACATTTCTGAGATGGAATAAAAACTACAGAATGCCCCTTTAATGCATTTTTGTTAATTTTGATGTTTGGGTGGGCAAAAATTAAAAAAATTCACAGAACCAAACAATCGATTGCTCAGTGGAGTAAAGCAGATGAATCCACTGGGACTCAGCCGGGGGTCGGGACCCCCAGCCGGGTCATGAGTTACCGTCCGGGGGTCAATCACCTCGCGGTCGTTTGCCTCCGTGCACCGGTCATATTGTTCCTGAACTATGGTGTTTAATAACGGTCAGAACGTTTTATTGCAGATCATGATGTCACACTGAAGTTGATATAAAATCCAAAGGTGAAATGTCTGTAAAAATGTTTTTCTTAATTTTCACGTGAATTGTCCAGTTATGGCCCCAAATGTGTTTTGTGAGGTCACAAACATATTTATTAAATATTTTTGTCGTGCTTGTGGCTATTTGACGTCCTGGGAATGAGACTCAACTATCAACTATCTTTGTGGTGCGTTCAGGAACAGCTGGGACAAATCCTACTGACTCTACCTTTAACTTTAATAGTCTTTGAATTATATTAACATGACGTGAGCTTCAGTTAGCTTTGACCACAAATGTCCTTCAGAGGGAGACTTTTTACTCTGATACTCTGAGTACATGTCAGAGCCTGTACTCGATTACTTTTACTGGAGTAAAGAAGTTGAATTCATAATGTCAAAATCATCTACTGACATCAGCTGCTTACTTTTATTTAAGTACTTTAAAAAGTTAAATATTTTGAAAATACTCAAATAAAGTATCTCAATACTTTGATGAATGCGACGTCACTGTAGGAGAAACTGAACCTGCACTGCAGCCTGGTGTTTAGCTGTGAAATGAGCCGATGCTGCGGTGGTGTTTTTATAGTGCAGCCGAACATTCATCATCTTTTATTCAGTTAATTATTCACCACTATCGACTTATTGTAACGTGCCAACCCTTCGAACAAGAGCAGATACCGTTTGCAAAACCCTATTAGGCTCGTTCATGTTTTATTAAACATCTGACAGGACGCGATTGGCGGCGTCATGCGAGCGCGGCCTGATGAACGGCCTCCTGCTGCACTGCTGCTCCACACCCAGAGGGAAGCAGACTGAAGTGCAGCGTGAATGCAAGCCGAGCGTCGGGGGAGCTGAGGTCAACGTGGAAGATCCTGTTTGCTTCAGTTCTCACATCACCATCATCTCCAGCAACAAACGGCGAGAGGATGCAGGTCAGAGGCCACAGCTGCCTGACAAAAACATGGAGAAAAAGCCAAAGTAGAAACAAGAGGAGGATCTTCTGCCGCCATCTGGGCTGACAACCTCTCCAACTCACTGTGGCCATGGCAACCACAGCACTTCCTGCGTGGCAAACAAGCTGAAGGAAGGTGAGCGTGTGCCACCTGAACATGATGGAGGACAGACAGAAGTTACTCCACTGACACGAGACGACACTGGAGAACGATGTGTCGCTCTGTTTACCTTCTACATGTCTGTGTCTCTGCAGTTACTGCCTGTAACTCCAGTTCTATGAGTGCCTGTTTAGCTGCATGTTATCTTAGAGATAGCTCAACTTGTTGCTAAAGTAACTGCTAACAAACGTTCTGACAACCAGCAGCTTCTCACCGATCAGCTCTGGACCGCGGCCGTACGTGAGAGCGTTACAGCACCGACGTGATCTGTGAACCGTAGCTTTGTTGCTAAAAGAAGCGCTAACTGCTGCTAAATGTAGTTAGCGGCCGTTAGCTCAGTAAGCGGTCCTTGCTGACTCACACTGGGTTGCTACAGGAGCCAAACCTGCCAAGAAAACCACCTCGGTGCTGTACTGCCATCACAGATGGGCCTCCATCTTCTCGGAGATGGCGTTCTGATGCTAATCCGAGAGGGTCAGCGCCGGCAACTCGGCGGTTAAGGGGCGGGGCATAACATACACTCCACGCTATTGGCTCCACGTCACAATGCCGAACCAAACAGCACCTGACCGGTAAATCAGCTGTCCGATCAAACGATAATGAAAGTTTTGTTATAAGACGATGTGACGGCATCGAACCTGCATTTAAGATGAATTTTATATTCATACACACTTTGAAATTTTAAAAACAGACAGTTAAACGAGCGTGTGATGCGGGGGAGTTATCTTAAATGAACATTGTGATCCGGTCCGTAACCTCCTGATCCAACACCGGCCCAGCAGACAGTCGTAGTAGTCACACCCAGTTAGCAAACCCGAGAACACGCCGGCTGATCCTGCATCAGCATATTCTCACATTCAGGACAGATTATGAGACAACGAGACGTTTTTCGGTTGACGACTCGTCACTAAAGTCTGTTTCCTGTTGTCAGAGAGGCTCCCTGATTCTGAAGCTTCCTGCTGGATCCAGACGCACAACGACACTCAGCACCGTAATCACTAAAATGTTATGTAAAGGCCAAAGTAAGTGATTCACATCATTTCCATAATCATCAAACCGTTCAGCGAACCCTTGAGTTCTCTCTGGAAACAACGTTTCTTGTGTTTATACACTCGGCGTCTTCCTTTAATTCGTCTGAATAATGTTTCTAATGTGTCTCTCGTGGTGTTTGTGAGATAGTAAAGGCTACTTCAACCGCAACAACCCTCCAGGATGACAGGCTGTCGAGTCTTTGTTCTCTCTTTTTTTCCTCCCTGCGTATCCTCAGTGTTGTTGATGTAGTATTGGCTGCCTCGTCGACTGATCCTGGGCGCTGCTATAAATAAATACTCTCTCTGTCTTCTGTCGCAGGCTGCACCATCGCCAAAACACTACCTGCAGCACGGCCACAGCTCAGCCGCTCAGCAAAGTCACTGCGGGTCACCGGCTGCACACAATGCTGCCCGCTGCAGGAAACAGCGAGACGGCAGCAACTGATAGCTGAGACTCAAAACACGTCTCTGTTTGTGCTGACGAAGGGGCGTCGGCCAGAGCGAGGAAAAGGTCGAGTGGGGAGGAGGAGGAGGAGGAGGAGGAGGAGGAGGATTCAAAAGCACTAATGAGGAAAAACATGGAGGAGAGGGAGAAAAAACAGGAGAGCAGCTTTAACGAGGAGAGAAAAGGGAGGAGAGGAAGAGAATAAGCGTACGGCAGGAGGATAAATAAGGTAGAAAAAGAGGAGTGCAGGAATGTGGCGAGAGGATTGTGGGATTACAAGGACAACGTGAAAGAAAAAGAGGAGGAGAAGGGGAGGAAGTAAGGCAGGAGGTTAATCAAGGATGAGGAGAAGAAGGAGGGGGAAAGAAAAAGGAGAAGGACAGGAGGAAAAGAGGATGTTGCCCAAAGCTTAGAAACCAGATAATGACTGAAGGACAAGGACGAGAACAAATAGGAGGAGGATGGCAGAAGGTTAAACGAGGAGGAGGAGAGAAGCACATGGCTGCAGGATTAAAGATGAAAAAGCACCAAAAAGAGGAGGTACAGGAGGATAATGTGACTGAAGGACGGCAGGAGAGGACGGGAGAGGAGGAGGAGACGGGCGAGGACGAAGCTGGGGGAGAAATGGGGGACAAATAATGAGCGATGGGGAAGGAAAGAGAGAGAAGTTACAATAACACCCTCAGTCTGCTTCAAATAATCAAGGTCCAATGTCCAAACCTGTCACCCTCCGAGAGCTCGACTGAATAATATCTGCAGCTCACAATAAAACATGAAAGTTTAAAGGAACAGTTCAGCCAAAACATAAAACTCAGCCATCATCTCCTCCTGATGATATAAAGTCAGGCTCAGTCATCGTCTCCTCCTGATGATATAAAGTCAGGCTCAGCCATCATCTCCTCCTGATGATATAAAGTCGGGTGAAGTCTCGTAGTCCACAGAACATTTCTGGAGCTTCACAGTAAAACAGAGTTGCAGCGTTCTGCTGAACACCTGAAGCAGCTGGAGATGATTTAAACATCAGATGTCTCCATGCAGCTCGTCTGCTGTGATCTCAGTCTGCAGGAGCCCCGAGATCATGAACTGAAGTGAAAGTGAACGTCTGACACAACACTGAGAATCACGGCTCGACTGCTTCATGTCAAAAAAACGACCGTAAGAAAACAGCTCGGTCAGAATTAGAGTTGCAAAGATCAGTCGATTAGTTGGAAAAGAAGAAAGTTGCCTGGTATTCTGATAATCCATTGGATCAGCTGGTTCTGGTTCTTAAATGTGAGGATTTGCTGCTTGTCTTTGTCATTTCTGACAGTCAGTGAAGAGTCTTTGGGTTTTGGACCGTTGGTTGGACAAAAGAAGAGACTCAACGATTAGTCGTGTGAATAATCAGCAGATGAATGGATAATAGTTGCAGCTGCTCGCAGTAGGACACAAACTTTAGCTGTCAACATATTTAAACATGCAGCACAAAGACAGATGACGACATGTTCACACTTTTTTAAAGCCACTGTTGTTTGAAAACTGCATGTTTCATGTTTGTATTGAGTTCATGAGACCAAACACTACAGGAAAATATTACAGGAAGCTTGTGCTGCTTGCATTAATTAAAAAACGATGTTGCAGCTGCAGTGCAGCTACAGTGTGAGAGTGGAGGTGTAACATGACAGACAAACAGAAGTAAATGCATGAAGGTTGTTAAGTGGACGGCAGCGACCTGGAGGTCAGTGGTTGGTTCTGATAATCTGCAGTGGTGCCGGTAACCGCTCGCTGCCTCACAGCGCCTGTAATCCCACCTACAGGTCTCTGAGGGCTCCTCTGAAGGGACGGCCCACCAGACGCATCAGAAACACTGAACGAGCCACGTGTCAGTGGTTTAGAGGTCTGGAAACATGAAACCTCGTCTTTTCTTTATCATGATCGGTTGAAAAACGGGTGAACCTCTTTTAACTTTAACGAGTTCTACTCATAAAATGAACTCAGCTTGTTTTTGTGACTAATTCCCATTTGATTCTGCATAAAAAGACCTGAAACCTCATTCAGTCATATTTCTGTCACGAGCACGACAGACTGCAAACAGTCGAAGAGCTTCTCTGCAAAAACCTCTACAGGGAAATACTAGTTAAAGTACACGCACGCACACACACACACACACACACACACACACACACACACACACGTGCACAGCATCACATGCATTTACCCGTCAGCGTCAGACCGTACGGTGACTGTGTGATTCTCGGGTTTATTTCTGAGCTGAGAAGTCAGGTGAGAACGTGAAGCTGTTTTTAACGTTGACGAGCCACAAAAAATAGATTCAGATTGATCACCACAAATCTCTCGGGTAATTATCTCTGCTCGCGCTCCTGTGACTGAGCGCCAGCGTCGAGTAAAACGCTCCCTTCATCAGCTGAACGTTTCTGCGCCAGGAAAATATCTGACATCATTATTTTATTCTTGTTTCGATGGAAGAATTAAAGAGCTATAACGTCTTTTCTTATTAACACTTTATTTTATGGCTCGTATTCCTGATTCACATCTAAGAATGAACTGACGTATAACTGTTATCTCCACAACTGTTTCCAAAGAGGACTGTGTCACTAATTACAGGGAAAAACATCAGTGTTCAATAATATAATAACAATAATAATACACCAATTAACCCTTCACACTCCGGCCTTTATTCCAGCTTTCACTCCCTTTAATTGCAGGGTGCAGGTGTGCCATTTATCTCGAGGGTTTCATTCCTGGAGGGCGTCAGTAATGTTATGTTACGATGGATCTCTGTCAGGGGTCGGTTCACGTTTGAACTGATAACAGAACATCTGGTACCTTTTCTCGGTACTTTACTGTCTCTGATAACAAAAATGTCATTCTGGTTGTAAAGAATAAGTCGTCTAATACGGCCGGTGTTGCTTCAAAGGAGGAAGCTGTTCAGAGACCGGCAGCAGCTGGAGAAACTGTTTCTACTCCGTGCACTTTACTCAGCCTGGATATCTGGACTGAAATGTAGAAACAGGTTGAATATCAGCACATCAAACAGTCGAGGGAAGTAATCCACCGCCGCAGCGTCGAGTCGGAAGAAGAAACACCGACGTCTTAGTTATGTTGTTGTGGTGACAGCAGTGCTGCATGCTGTGATGTTTCCCTGTCAATAGTCTGCAGTTCAGGCTTAGGGTTAAAAACCCCTCACATAATGATTCAGCGCACTAAACAGCACGTTGCTGAGCTTCAGCCGGGGAAACGCTCAGCTAACGTCAACCAAGACTCAGTTATCTCCAACGACTCCTCCAGCCAGCTGAGTAATTACATAAAGATGTCACTGAAGATGCTGATGCCTCATCGTTCATGTAGGAGGGTTCAACTCTCTGTGAACGAGCCGACGTCAGCACATCAACCACCGTCCACTCTTCAGCTTTTAGATATATTAACTGTTGGACCAGGTGTTTCCTCAGGTGAGACCTGTTGCCCTGACTCACTGCGACAGCTCCTCTACAGATAAGAAACACTGAAGACTGATGGAGCATCAAACTCCACACGAGCAACAAGCTGGTCACCCAACACACACTGCAGCTCTGTCTGTCTCTAACCAGCTCTGATCGGACAGGAAACATCTAATACATACTGTGACTGCTTCACACACCCAGGTGTCCCTGTCCTCCCTCTCTGTGTCTCAGCATCATCATCTACCTTCTCTGGTTTGCCTTCAAAACAACAACACATTCATTCATCACTGAAATCAACACTGATTTACAGACTACACGTTCATTCACTACGCTGCTGCTTTCGTCTTCTTCATGTACAGTCTCCATCTTGTCCCTCTGTCTCACTGAGTCTGGGCTGCGACACGTCCATCACTGTTCTGTTGGACAGTCACCTTCAAAGTTGAACAGGGAAATTCAGACCGCTGCTCGAGATCAGCCAGCGATCGTTCAGGCGCCGACTGCAGCACTGATCGAACCAAAGCTGCTGCACCAAGATTGATCAGTGTTGTGATGTTTGAAGTCGGCGTGCGATGACGCCAAATAAAATAATCCAGAATTCACCTCAAATGCATCAAACTAAAGTAACGAGCCTGTTTTGAAAATGTGAGGAGGAGAAACTACAGATGCCTGAAACATCTACTGAAGTACAGCAACAGAGTATTTGTACTTCGTTACTTCCTCTGATCTGAAGTCCTCGCTCACCTTGAATCCTTTAAAAACAACAAACCAAATCTTGGTGAAGTTATGAGCCTAAATTTCAACATCCACATTCAGACGAACAACAGTTTGTGTTTTCTCTCCTGTTCCTGAACTTGGAAACGTTTTCCTCTCAGCGTCTGAAGGTTCGGCCGGCTGATCCCGGTGCAGTTCCTCGATAGTCACACACTGAAAAGTAGGTCACATAATGATCATCTCTGCTGGACTCAATTAAACACTCACGATGTTAAAATGACATTTGTTTCACGGTTTCATGTTTTCGATGTGTAAAACTTGAAAAGATGCTCTTTCCTTTTTTCTCACTTTGAACTACGTGGACTCATTTTATTATTTAAACTGACTAATATGCTGCTGAATGTAGCCGACACCAGCCCCCTGCTCAGCACTCACACCGGTTTGTTAATAGAAAGTGAGGAGGAGGGAAAACATTTGTGCAGCAGTGACCATCTGCAGCTGAACATGCTTTGTCATTTCTTTAAAGTGCTTCCAGGTGATGTAACAGCCTCAGGCGGCCATGTTGGAGCCCCACGCTGTTGAATAACTGTAGCTGTGTACAGATGACTTCTTTATTAGCAGATCTGGTTCATTTCTGTCTGATGACTGATGATTTCATAACTGATCCATCTGACTGATTTTTGTTTACATGTCATCTTGTTAGCTAGCTTAACCGCGTACGTGCTTTGCTAATTTTGGTGTTTTACTCTCATATTTTATCTATCTTCATGAAATATCAATATTATGTCTGTTATTAAATAATAACAAATGCAATAACAAATTACAAGAATTTGAAGGTAGCTCCAAAACTATAGGGGGCAGCATAGCCGCTAACTGCTGCTCACTATACTCTTGGCTGTAGCGCCTAGCAGCTGTTAGCAAGTAGCTAAGATCAGGACCTCTGACGACGAGGAGAGTCACTGCGAGCAACGTGGTTCAGCAGCCTCCCAGTGAAGACGCGTGGACAGCAGACTGGGACTGAACAAAGACGGAGGTCAGTGTGAAGACAGAGGACACACTACAGAGGCGATTTACAGCGGCTCTGATCAGGACTATGACTCCGGGAACGAGAAGACGCGACAGGCGAGGACAGGAGAGGACAGAGAGGACAGACAGAGAGAGTCGGACATCATCAGCGTGTAGAGACAGAATATTTTCACATGTTACTGTGAACTGAGGATTTATTTGGACCGAACCAGAGGAGACTGTGGAGACGAACCAACACTGTTCTGGTGACTTGGATCCAGTTTGTGTCCAGTTTGATGAAGTGTGTTTGACGAGTTAACGAGGCGATGAAGCTCGTCTGAGTTCAGTCACAGAGAAACTTGAGTTCAGACGGTGGATGGTTGGATTTTTCTGTTTATAATGAAAATAAGTGTCAAAATATTTCTTTCTTCACATTCAGTGAGTTGATGTTGTCGACTTGTTGGACTCAGCAGTGAACTGGCTGCTTTATAAACTACAGGCTGTCAGACGATCACCTCTGAGCCACAGAGTGCTGCTAGGAGGCTAGCTGGTTAGCATGCTAACTTCAGTCTCTGCAACACAGAACAGAGACGTCAACACTGTTGTTTCATCAAATTTCATTACTGACAAAGATTCATGCAGAGAACGAAGGAGGAGTCAAAAACAAACAGCCCTCAAGGAAAACACAGACTTGCTAATCCCTCGACTGAGTGTTGCTCTGCTACACATTTTATTCATTCAACATTAAATGTTTTCATGAAAGGAAAGTTAAACAAATGAAATATAGTCAGATCCCTGTGTCCTCCCCGTCCCCCCTGTCCCTCCTGTCCCTCCTGTCCTTTAGCCTCTATCATTATGCTTCCTTAAGAGATCAATAATCAGCATCGATGGCCACAGACAGACAGACAGACAGACAGACAGCAGCACTCTGGTTGTGTTACATGTCACAGCTCAGTGTTTATAAAGACTGCAGGAACAGACTGTTGGAATATTTAGACTGTGATTCAGCCGCGTTGTCCCGCCGCGACGTTAAACCGCCTCACTTCATGTTTCTACCTGCATTTGGAGGGTTGGCGGGTGTTAATTTCAAGCCCTGGAAGCCCGACTGTTTGCCGTCCTGCTCAGCCAATTATTTTCTCGACGCATTTAAATACACAAACACACACCAGCCTACTCACACACACACACACACACACACACACACACACACACACACACACACACACACACACACACACATCTGAGCACCTTCTGGTTGTTCTGTTCTTCTGGGGGTGTTTGAAGCCCACAAAATACTGCATAACACGAAACTCTGATTAATATCTCTCTCTCTCTCTCTCTCTCACACACACACACACACACACACACACACACACACACACACACACACACACACACACACACACACTCTACAAGCCACAGTTGGAGCTGTGCAGGCTGTTTATATGAGCCTGTTTCTCCCCCTGCTGCAGTAAAGCTGGTCGCTGTGTATATAGGATCTGAGCTGAGCAGACATAATAAGCCCTGATCATCCACCCACAGCCCTCTACACACACACACACACACACACACACACACAGATACTGTATAGCGCAGGGTAGTTAGCATTTTGCTGCATCATGCCTCAGCCCGTCTGAGGAAACCGGAGAAAGCAGAGCGAAGGACTGAACGCTGAATCTGCCAAGGACACTCAGCGTCCAGCCCAACCAGACAGTAATGGGTCCACGCTTCTACTGTCTCCATGTCTTCAGGATGGTTATTATTAGGAAATATCTCAGTCTCAACCAGTTTCTTCAGCTCTGCCAGCAGTGATGAGGATGTCTGTCCAACACTGTGGACCACAGTCAGACATCTCAACAACAACTCGTCACCAATGTCCTGTGAAATCTGATGACAACCAGAAAAAGACAAAGCCTAAGAGACAAAAAATCAATAAATCAATAGAAAGTAAAGAGTAATATGGTTAACATTTATGGCAGGTAAAAGTAATCGAGTACAGGCTCTGACATGTACTCAGAGTATCAGAGTAAAAAGTCTCCCTCTGAAGGACATTTGTGGTCAAAGCTAACTGAAGCTCACGTCACATTAATATAATTCAAAGACTATTAAAGTTAAAGGTAGAGTCAGTAGGATTTGTCCCAGCTGTTCCTGAACGCACCACAAAGATAGTTGACAAAGACCACTGAAGAGCGAGAGAGCAACTTATTTGAGGAGTTCGAGGAGAAAAATAAAAAGTTAAACGCTCGGTCAGCAGAGTGTGAGGTTCAGGTGACAGAGAGAGATGAGGAGGGCTTTCTGAAGGCTGGCCAGATATTTTTAGAGTCTTGTGAGTCTCGGTGGATCCTGACGGGCCTTTTAAGGGATTTTACGGGCATGTGGACGCATTATTATCTGCTTCACACTGGTCTGCAGCAGGAGAAGGACGCAGGATTAAACTCCGTCAGAATAAGAGTTTCAGAGAGTTCTGGTCCAAAGTGGCGTCACGTCTCCTGACCACTTCTTCATTTGGCTTCGTTTTTTTTAGCCAGAAGCCATTTTGTAAGAGCTGCTGCCACTTTATCAAAATGGTGGTTGTTTCAAAGTGACTTCAGCGAAGATAAATCAGCGTTATAAACCCGGTGATCGTCTTCGCTGCTCTGTCGTCACACAGCTCTTACTTCTGTTCCTCCTCTCCTGGATGTGGCGTCACTGCAGGTCCATATCCAACAGCTTCACCTCCTTTCAAACACTCTCGACTTCTGCCTTCAGGTGTGAAATAAAACCCGTTCAATCCGTCTTTCTTTTTGTTTAACCCACCCTCTCTTTCATCAAGGACCCGCCAAGATCGAGGTGAAAAACAAAAAGCGTATCAGTGAAGTGAAAACTGACTCAGTGGGTCCAGCAAGATTGTTGAGTTTGATGTTGGAGGATGAAGAGTTTCATCAGAGGAGGAGAAACAGGAAGTAGTTTGATATTTAAAACAGGAAACATTCACTTAAACTCAGACGGACCAAATACGTTCCTACTGAAACTACCCCTGAGTGTTAAATCATCACTTTACTGTTGGTAGAAACTTCTTGACTTCCAGTCTGAGAGGTTTAGTTTACCCGCAGCCACGTGATTGGCTGGCCGGTGTAATCGAAGCCAAATCTGTTTGGTTTGACTGAAAGAGTAAACGCCCACAGAGACAATGTGAATGAATGAACATTCAGAAAATCTTCCTGAATTAACTTTTTACAACTCGGCTACACAAAGCAGAGTTCTGTCAGAAGTTGGTGGTTTTGGCGGCTTGGAGGAGCCAAAGAAGTTCTGGTGTTGAGTTTACCAAACGCTAATGAACCTCAAAGTCAAGTAGGAGAAACAGACTTTTAGCTTCGCAGCTACAGTGAAGATTTCTGCTTTAAAAAAGGATGTAATGAACGTCTTTTCAAATCAATTTGGGATCTCAAGGCTTCTGGAGACTTGGACGAGCTGTTTGGAGACATTTTGTGTTTTCTTTTGGTTGTTTTTCTGTTTTAAATCAAGTCTCCAGCTGCTTCAGGTGTTCAGCAGAAGTTTTGTGGACTTCCCCTGACTTTATATCATCAGGAGGAGATGATGGCTGAGCCTGACTTTATATCATCAGGAGGAGATGATGGCTGGATGATCCACCTCCATTGAGAGTCCCTTAAATTGTTAATTCAATGACTAAAGTTTTACTTAAACTCTGGAGACGGCAGCATCCTGAAAACCTTCTGTCCACTCAGGTTTAACTGCGCCGCTTAAAAGGTAAAACTGAGGAGCAGATTTTGGATTAACTTTTGAACTGTTCCTGCTTTGAAAAACCAACATCAAGCGAGCATAAAAATGTTTTTGTTTTAATTTTGCAGTTTCCATCAACCTTTTCTAGAGTCACACTACCACACGGCTGTGGCTGCGACTCTTTGTTAATCATGGGTGCATCACTGACCTCATGCAGGGTCGTGAATCAAGTGAACAGACCTGGTTGTACTGAAGCAACTGTGTTCCTGGAGGTTAGCGAAACATCTGTCACATCTGCAGCTTCATATCCCAGGTGGCTTAACGCTGCTTCTCTGCTGATGTTACAGTGAAGAGTCACAGCACAGCTGCTGCAGCCTCTTCGCAGCACCGTCGATACAGGCAGAGCAATAACAGATCCACAGCGTCAGCCAGGTGGAGCAGCTGCTCACAGCCAGTGGCCGAACACCGTCGCAGCTCCGCCTTTTGAGAGGAGTAACGAGCAACAAACAGATAACGAGAAGCGTCACATCATCTCCCTCCTCTCTCGTGTCTGCACAGGTTTCCAGAAACTGCATTATAAATAAACCAGAGCAGTAAAGTGTTCCTGAGGATTCAGAGGATGTGGAAGTTATTGTGAGGGAAACAGAGACGGCAGCACAACCCTCAGAGGGCTCCATCGTCTCCCCCTGCTCGAGCGATGTTTGTTTCATTACATTATCGAGCCTTTTTAAAGAAAACGACACCATATATCTGAGAGCTGTTTTTAAAGATTTACATCTTCAGTAAGAGGCAGTGGGCCCGGAGCTGGGAGCCACAGACAGGAAGTCAGAAGGCACTGAGACACTCACAGTGTGTTGGTTCTGGTCTTTTCCTGGGATTTGTTGACAGAGGAAGAAAACATACAGAACAACGTCGGCCTGATCCCTTAAGACGTGTTCACACAGATCTACGCTGCACTGAGAGGTGACGACAAGAAGAGGAAAGGAAACCACATTCACAATCATCTACACATATATATAGACATACTGCACGTCTAATACAGAACAATACTCAACAGCGTGTCCTGCAGTTTGTATGTTTTGTCTTGACAGGTGGTTAAAAGACTTTAACGACAGGATCCCACAAATTCAAAGCGCTCCTGACTGAAACATCACTGTGACGTCCGCCTGACTGCAGATATCTGAACACAGCAGAGACAGCTGACCTTTCCTCCGGCACATCCAAGACGAACGTTACACTTGTTCACAAGAAATATCAAAAAATCTCCAAGAAAGACTTCCAGGAAATGTACACACCACACTCCTGCTCCCCAGAGGACGAACACTTTACATTTTAACAGCCTTTCCTCTAGCGCCATCCTCAGGACAAACCTCCGGTCCGACTGTAGGACCAGCTAACTCATCAGGATGTGGTTGTGATGATGGTGTGGTGAGCGCTGCAGCCTGCAGGATCCTTCAGCCGGCAGCGTCGGTCCTGCTCAGCGTTACTAACAGGCCTTACAGCCTGAATCTGTCCCAGAAAGCCTGAGCGGGGAGTCGGGTCAGAAGCAGCTCGGAGGTTTCCAGGCAACAGCCTCCCTCCTCTGGGATTAACGCAACAATGCTGCTGAGTCAACTCCTTCAGCAACGCTCCCCAAACAGCCTGCATGACTCAGTTCATGTCTTTTTCTTTCTCAACACTCCCACCGGCAGAGCGCCGAGCTAATGAAGCGCCACACTGCTGGGCTGGAGGACGGAGGCCCACCTGTAGAGAAGATGGCTTCTCAGAGACGAAGCAACATCACAGAGAGCTCAGTAATGTTTCCTAAACGTCTGCAACGTCTGTCGATACTTAAGAGTCCTGTTCATGATTTAACTGAAAGACAGAAGATCCAGTTTGAACAACCAACAACTCAGCATCAGTCATCAGTCATCAATCATCAGTCATCAGTCATCAGTCATCAGTCATCAGTCATCAGTCATCAGTCCTTCTGTCAGGTTTTCATGATATCTTTTTTTTTGCGATAATAGATTTGTTGCCACTTGTGTTTCGGCACATCATCACCTTTTAAATTGAAATTGTAAGTCACATATTCTCTCTTTTAGCTCTGTTTTTGGTCTCCACCGCCTCCTGAGGGGAATATCTGCCTCTTGTATTGGCTCTGCTAAATGCTCCACTACTTTTCGTATCCGCCTGCCGGCCTGGCTCTACTCGGTTTGACTCGGCGCGGTAGGGAATCACATTTCCACCACAGCTACCTGCTTGAAGGTGTGTCTCAAACTAAAGGCGCTCCTGTCTCGATCCCTGCAGTCCTATCGAAGAATCACCGCTAACAAAGTGGCTCCGCTAACTCAGCTACAAACACGTTTCATTTACTGTAACTTCTTCACAATAAAAGCCTCCTGTTATTTAGTCATTTAAAAGCTTTTATTATGAAGCAGCATCACAGGAAACGTTGTGTTTTCAGCAGCAGTAACTAAACACGACGCCTGAAGCAGCTGAACACATGAAACAGTGAAACACAGCAGATGTTTGAAAGAAGAAAAATTAAGAGATGCAAGACAATCAACCTCAAACCAGCTGAACTGAACATATATTTGTCTTTGTATCGCAATATTGTTGGTTTGTTCACCTTATTTATCTCATTCTACAGTCTGATCTGTTTATGTTAATGATGTATTTAATAAATATGTCAGGTTTGGGTTTGTACTGTGTTCAACATGGTGAAATGATCCGTTCACAGTCACTGCTGATCTGACAGCACCAGGCCACAAACAGCTGATATCTGCGATTACACTCCGACTGTCACGTGACGCAAACTGTGACTTTACTGTCTGTTTCTGGATGAAAGTGTCAGACACACAGTCTGTCTGTCTGTCTGCCTGCCTGCCTGTCTGCCTGCCTGTCTGTCTGTCTGTCTGTCTGCCTGCCTGTCTGCCTGCCTGTCTGCCTGCCTGCCTGTCTGCCTGTCTGTCTGCCTGTCTGCCTGCCTGTCTGTCCGTCAGAAGGACCTCAGTGACTGTGAGGTCCGACGGGTCGGAGAGGAAAATGTTAAGCAGCCGTCGGCTTCACAGCCGTCTGATTGTGTCCTCGCTGACAGCCGACTCATTACTGCAGCAGATTAACCCGATCACCCGTCACAACAAGAGAGGGAGGACGAGAGGGCGAGAGACACAGAGGAAGAAGGACGAATACAGAAATGTAACATCCTGATACATCTGATGGTTTTTATGTCCAAACTGACCAGAACCAAACCTTCCTCCAAACATCTGACGAGCTTTTTATCGCCTCAGCTGACTCAACCAGATCGCTGCACCGAAGAAGTACTTGTACTTTACTCGAGTATATTCTTTCTATGCTACTTTATACTTCTACTGTACTTTATTCAGCTGGAGTTACTTTACAGAGTACGAATACAAAACAAATGAACAATATTATACATGAGAGATCAAATCTAAACTACCAAACTGCATTTACTACAACAACTGAAACGATTGATCCATTAATTGATTAACTGGCAACTATCTTACCATCTGCGAGTCATGTTTAATGGTTACACCGTTACAGCTTCTCCAAAGTGGGAATTTGGTACGTTTCCTTTTTAAACATTTTACTTGTTTTAATCTTCTCCACAGTTTAAAGTGTCACTTTTGATGACTGTGACAAGTTTTTCTAAATATTAACGAACAGCACCTTTACAACAGCTGCTGCTCAGCATGAATACATCTGTATGTATATATTTAATAATGTCATAGAGCAATATAACAGTCACAGACGAGACTTGTACTCACAAACTTTAATTTAAGAAACATTATCAATACAGAGCTTTAACGTGTAATGGAGTGTAGTAAGAGTGTAGTAAGAGTGTAGTAAGAGTAGGGGTTGGCCCGATTTAAACATTTTAAACCCGCTTGATGTACTGTAGGACCTGACCGGACCGGTATAACCTAGTTTAACCACTAGATGTCGCACGAGAGCTGAATGACAGCAGCACTACAGTCCATCAGGTCAACTGTGACACGTCGTGTTTTTTATTTCTCTTCTTCTTCTACGGTTTAAATTCAAAATAATTAACACAATAAGACTTCAGCTGACGTAACACATTCCTGAAAATGTTTCACAATAAAAGCCTTGTTAAAAAAATGAAGGTTTTCTGTCCACTGAAACGCTGGAGGGCTTTTAACTTGAGACAAATGAGTTTGTATAATGCAGTAACTTTAACAGGAGCAGCGGATCAACACGAGGCTTCGTGCTGCGACTACAAAAACAGCGTGTAAAGCCTTTAGACATCGTCCTGAGGTCCTGAGGTTCCTGCTAACTAGCCACGTGCTGCCAGGTTACACCTGACAAAATAAAGCCTGTTGAAGCAAAACTGGAAACCGACCCAACCCTTGTGTTAGCAGTGGAAACAAAGTGGTGTTATTGTCGGCACCGTTGGCGCAAAGACAACTAGATCGCTTTCTGGATTGTCCCGAGTAACGCCGAGCAACAACACAGGACAAAACACCAGTTTATTCATGTATTTAGTCTATAACGGAGACGTGAAGGCTGGTGGAAATGGTGCCAGGCTGCCAGTCAGCCTTCATTTTCCCAGGAGATTTGGTGCCCGGTGGCAGACAGAGCGGCTCAGCGAGGCGAGGTAATATGGAAATGATGGTGTCATTATTCTGCAGCCGTTACACTGTGACATTAACGTTCACTCCATAATGAGACGTTAAAGCAAAGTAAAGCATCTGAGCTCTTCCTCCAGTGCTGCTTCTGTTAAGAGTCTCAGTCTTTGTCCCAGCAGAGACACACCTGAAACCATACAGCTCACTTCACCTACACTTGACGCACACTCAGAGCTAAGTGTATCCCACAATGCATCACTGTCAACACTAACATCAGTCCAGCTGATACACAGTCACACGGTTTGTTTTTACGATTCTGTCCCACATCATTTACTCTACACTTTTATTAATGTCCTCACATCCTGATGAACATGATGAACAAAAACAGAAAGTCCACAGATGACACTCGATTAAAACTGAACATCATCCTTTTATATGAGAATAATCTGACGCTGTCTTTATGACCTTTCAAAATAAAATCACATGATGTCTTTGTTGTGAGCAGCAGACGTACGTGCTTCGAGATTACAGCGGCAGTTTTTTTTACTCCTCTGCTGTTCAGCTGAAAGTGAAATCAACCCTCTCGGGGTCTGTTGGCACAAACGCGTCACACGAGTCGACACTTGGTGACTTGTGAACACTGTAAATGTGAGAACCGGGCCTTTGTAGTGACCCCGGCTGAGGTTGAGGACGAACCAGATGGGTCCAGTCTCACCTGAGCCTGATAGAAAAGCTTTGTTCCCTTCAACTCGGCTCGCTTTTGAATAATCTCCCAGCAGGCTGTGTGGCTTTGGCATCACTCTCTTTTTATCGCTGTCAGGCCAATAAAAGCATATTTGAGTTTGAAATGAGGACACAGACAATACGAGGCGGCTCTGTTACTGGTATCATCTGACTGTGTCAGCGGCTCGTACTGCAGCCTTAAGGAGGCTCCTCTCATTAATCTAATATTCCTCAACCTACAGAGAGGGCCTTGAAGCCTTAATTCAATTACTTAAAGATTTACTCAAAAGGCACAGTTCACCCAAAAAAAAAAACTGAATCATTATCTACTCAAAAAACATTTCTGGAGCTTCACAGTAGAAGAAACTGAGGTTCTGCTCATAACATAACCATATACCAAGGACGACTGTGAAAGCAGCGTATTATGACCCATAGTTATGTTTCTTGTTAGGCGGCGACCTCTAGTGGCTGTAGTAATCATTACGGATGCAATGGAGGGCGTCAGGAGAGGCAGTTTAAAGAGGGAGGAGGTCGGGTCAAACAAGCGGTGGACTTTTTTTTTTTTGGTCCAGCGTGAAACAGGAAGTCAACTGTGAGTCCTCTGAACGTCGTGTCACAGTTAAGTGACGTCACTTATGTGTTTCTTTCATAGATACGTTTGTAACCGCAGTGACAAAACACAATGTTTTCCTGACGTTAGCCAAACTGCAAACGTACGACAAAAGGTCCGGTCCGCCTGTCACTGGAGCGCTGCAGCGGCCATGTTGTTTCGGGAGACGCTCACAGTCAGCTGTCTGTCCTTTAGGCACGAGGACCGGCTGCATCCGGTGTAATCCAAGTCTCTGGAAACTGTGAGATCTCAAATCGCATTGAAAACACCCACCTCAGATGGGGAGCATGCTAACACCTTTAGCTTAGCAGCTACAGTGAAGATGTAAATAACATCTTCTCAGGTCAGTTTGTGATCTGAGAAGAAGCTGCTGCAGACTGAGATCACAGCAGACGAGCTGTGTGGAGACATTTTGTGTTTAAATCATCTCCAGCTGCTTCAAGTGGTTCAGCAGGAGGAGATGATGACTGAGCCTGACTTTATATCATCAGGAGGAGATGATGGCTGAGCCTGACTTTATATCATCAGGAGGAGACGATGACTGAGCCTGACTTTATATCATCAGGAGGAGACGATGGCTGAGCCTGACTTTATATCATCAGGAGGAGACGATGGCTGAGCCTGACTTTATATCATCAGGAGGAGACGATGACTGAGCCTGACTTTATATCATCAGGAGGAGACGATGACTGAGCCTGACTTTATATCATCAGGAGGAGACGATGGCTGAGCCTGACTTTATATCATCAGGAGGAGACGATGACTGAGCCTGACTTTATATCATCAGGAGGAGACGATGGCTGGATCATCTTGTTGCTGGAATATTCTTTAATCTCTACAAATTCAGAGTCCCTTAAACTGTTAATTCAATATCTAAAGTGTTGCTTAAACTCAGCCTCCTGAAAACCTTGTGTCCTCTCAGGATGAGCCGCTCAGCTTGAAGCTAAAACTGAAGAGCAGATTTTGTTTTTTTTCCATCAACATTCCTTCAAAAATGATCATTTCAAAGTTTAAGGTCGTCCATCAATGAGATACAAAGGTAGAGAGACATGCTGTGACAGGGAGAGATAGAGAGAGAGAGAGAGAGAGACAGGTAAAGGAGACAGAATCACGCACACAAACGCACGACAGGTCACCAGGAGCAGAATCTCCTCTTTTTGCGCACATCAACAGCTGACCAGCCCCGCACGCTGCATCAACACTCACAGCAGCAACCAGAGCTCCGGTAACTGCGATCACATCACCAGCAACAAGAGCAACAGCAGCACCCACCAGCCCGGAGCAGCCCGCCGCGCTGTCATGTCGCATTTCATTAAGATTTACAACCCAGAGCGCACGACGAGGAGACAGAAGCCGCGCAGCAGTGCGCCATCCGCGGCGGAAAAACACGCAGCGAGTCGGAGGTAGAGTGTGGAGGAGGCAGAGATACCTCCTCTCCTCCTCCTCCTCCACCTCCTCTCCTCCTCCACCTCCTCCCCGGTGGGTCTCTTACCAGTACAGCAGCTTGTTGTGCAGGATCGCGGGGGTTTTGTCCGAGGCGCAGTTGATGCACCACATTGTTGCTGCTGCTGCTGCTGAGCGCCGCTGCAACAACAACCAGAGGCAGCAGGAGAGAGAGAGAGGGGGGGGGAGAGAGAGAGACAGGTGAGGGAGGGAGACAGGTGAGGGAGAGAGAGAGAGAGATACAGAGCGACTATCCAGTGCTGCCTCTCAGCCTCTCTCTCCTGCTCTGTGTGCGCCTCTCTCCACCGCTCGCTCCTCTCCTCGCCTCCCTCTTCGTCATCATCTTCCCTCCTCCATCACTTCCTCCCCTCTCTCTCCCTCCCTCTCTCTCCCTCCCTCTCTCCCTCCCTCCCTCTCTATACAAACTGTATTTATGTTTTTATTCTCCTCTTTTTTATTCAAACTGATTATCTGTCTGAGGTGATATTCATTCTCAGGATGCACGATATGGATTTTTTTCAGCCGATAATAAAAACATTTTTGTCTTGTTATTTTAACGCACACCTGGTGACAGTTTGACTGGCTGAGTTTTCATTTGTGTTATTTGGTTTGTGGTGTCAGTCCGGTCTCTCTCTCTCTGCTGGCAGTTAACATTCATCAGTCAGGTTTAAATCAAACTTTACAAAGATATACCAACTAAATAAATTGTGTTGTTCTTCTTGGGTCATTCAAACCAAAAAAAGTCTAATTTCCTCTTGTAAAAGGCTGTCAAACACCACATTCATTTAAACACCATAAAAACATACTCCAACTTCTGCTTTTCTTGTTGTTCTTCTTCTCTGTGTTTATTGGCTGCTCACAAAACAACTTTAAAGGTGCATGACACCACCTACTGTGTGGAGATGCTGCACTTGTTAAGTCAACAGAGAATTTCTTTATCTGCCGAGAACAGATGATGTAAATTTTCCATTAACAGGCCGATAACTTATCTGTCTGATATGTATCATGCATCCATAATCACTTCCTGTGTGTCCCTCCTCTGTTTCCCATCTCAGGGTGAGGGTTAACCCTTTAATGATGAAGGACAGTGCATCCGCTAAGTGATGTGAGAAGGAGGAACAGATGAGTTTTACTCTGAAAGGGCAACTTCAGCAATTCAGCTCTGCTCCTCTATAACGTTTGACTTTCAAGAGACAGATTTTGTTTTGTTATTTTCCTTAAAAAAGGTCAAATCTGAGCAGCAGACGCTGAGAAACCCTGACATTCAGCACGCAGTCGGACCAGAACCGGCTCTACGTTATGTAAAGAAACAGACAGCTGTGTGTGTGTGTGTGTGTGTGTGTGTGTGTGTGTGTGTGTGTGTGCAGGAACCTGATGCTTCAGGTGCTGACGAGAAGATTAATCAGCCCGGTCGTTACAGAACTTATTTATATTTGTGCTTTAACCAGTTTCCCCTCAGAGTATTTCTGATCCTGATGTTCAGGTATCTGTCCTGTACCTGAGCATCTCTGAGACTTTCCCTCTCTACATCCGAACACAAACATCTGAACTTTCTCCTCCTCACAGCTTCAAAACAGCCTCGTTACTTTAGTTTGATGCATTTGAGGTGAATTATGGATCAAAAGACGTGAACAGACAGAGAGGGAGGCTGGAATGGGGAGAAAAGGCGTGTTAGTGTCTCGTATCTGCAGAGAGTTTCTTATCTTCTCTCTTTGTTGCTGCTCGGGACGCTTTACCAACCCAACATGTGGCTATTTGACGTCCTGGCAATGAGACTCAACTATCAACTATCTTTGTGGTGCGTTCAGGAACAGCTGGGACAAATCCTGCTGACTCTACCTTTAACTTTAATAGTCTTTGAATTATATTAATATGACGTGAGCTTCAGTTAGCTTTGACCACAAATGTCCTTCAGAGGGAGACTTTTTACTCTGATACTCTGAGTACATGTCAGAGCCTGTACTCGATTACTTTTACTGGAGGAAAGAAGCTGGATCAGCACTTCTACTTTCACCAGAGTCTGTTTTTACACAAGTACCTGAACTTCTCCTGGAGGACAAGGACGTGTGGAGCTTCATGTCTCATCAGAATGAATTCAGTCGGATTAAAGTAATATTGTAATCTGAGCTAACGATGACTCGGCACTGAAAGTCCTGCTGAGTCAGCACTGATGAAATAAACGAGGAGGCGGATCTGATGTCGCTCTGAACAAAACAACTGGATTCAACACTTCCCATAATGCAACGCGGCATCATCTCTTCATCAGAGTCCTCGTGCATCAAGAGTTTGAGGTGCTGCTCACAGAAAGGTGACGACTGTGTGAGAAATGCTCCTGAAATGACTCATGACTTCTGCTCGTGCACAGCGGAGGGCTCTGGTGGCTGTTAATGCAGAGCTGTAGTAACAAACACCGGCTCATCTTCAGACAGCGTCTTATCCTTTTTAACTTCCATCATGAAACCAACAGCTTCAAGAGCTGGAAGAAACAGAAGGCAGCAGATAAACCTGCTGCTTCAGAGTCCAGAGCAGAACCAGCTGTGCTCCTCACACATCTGAAGCAGTGACGACTGTTTCTCTCTGAGCCACGAGTCCAAAGTCTGAAGAGTTACTGAGTGATTTCAGACAAATCAGAGATTACGTCACAGAGAGCAACACACGGGGAGTTTATGTTCATGGTTCAAAGTGTCGGAGGTGAAAATCTTGTTTCTCACTTTGTGACGGCTCCAACCACAAACCAGCCAATCACAGATCAGCTCAAATACAGCGTCTCACCCACAGTTATGTACAGGACATGTAGAGTTACAGATGATGAGGAAGAAGAAGAAGAAGAAGAAGAAGAAGAAGAAGAAGAACAAGAAGAAGAAGAAGAAGAAGAAGAAGAAGAAGAAGGAGTCAACCGATCCAACCACTGAACCAGTCACCACAACATCACCAGACTCCCTTAACAAAAGTAGTGATTTTAAGAGTTGTTTGAGCAGAAACTCAACACACTTTGTGACAGATTGTGAATCATTGTCTCCTTCTTGTAAATTCAGCATTAAATGAAAACATGAAGTTGTTTGTTTCATGTAAAAAGTGTGATGTAAGGAAACATAATCATTACGCAGAACTGCCTGTTTCAGAATATCATATTATTATTAATTGTTCTTAAGTACAATTTTATTTGAATACAGTTTGGTGCTGGTACTTGAGTATTTCTCTTTTCTGCTACTGTATTTTTCTCCTCCACTACATTTATTAACTTGAGATATTAGTAACTTTGCAGATTACATGCTGCGTCAGAGCCAGAGACGTTTTTTAAAATTGATCTTAAAGATAAACATGTGTTAATATCTTTATAATTTACTCTTAATTTTGGTACCAAAGCACATTTATTATCCGATACTCTCAGACTTTAACTCAAGTACTAATCATATGGGCGATTTTCACTTTTACAAAAGTTAGTTTTTAACACGATATCTTTACTTTTACTCTTGACTTTTATTTTTTAAACACTGAGCCTTCACTCCACTGTCTGCTGTACATTATTAGTCTCCAGTGAAAATGACCCTGATGACGTTACTTTTTCTGAGAACAGTCAGCGAGCAAACTGATCTATATGTGCAAAAATCTGTGAAGTTACCCTTTAATAGGCCTCCATATTGGTTCTTCTTAGTCCACAGAAGATATTTAAAAGTGTCCTATCATCTCAAACTCCAGTCAAAGAGTTCAGAAATGTAAAGTGTCTTTTATTTTGAAGGGGTGTGGGTATAGATTAAGGAGTGTTTGTCCCCTCGCTCTATCGTTCTCTCTCTCTCCCTCAGTATATTGATAAATCTCAGCTCCATTGTGTATAACCAAAGCTTCAGCAGGAGGCTAATCAATACTGATAAAAACAGCTCTAATGAACCCTGCTCCCTCCATTATCCCTCTCTCTCTCTCTCTCTCTCTCTCTCTCTGTCCGGATCTTCACTTTCTGTTTAATAGTCACTCTCTCGCTCTAATTTATCGGCATGAATGTCAAAATGAACGACATCAGCAGAGCTCGACTGCAGTCGTTCACTCGCTCTCAGGTCAGTTTAGAATAATATTCATCGATGTGATTCGCAGCAGATGAGAGAATATTGATCTGATGAATGTTACACACATAAAAAAATATCACTCAGAGAGATGAAACAGTATTTACAGACCCATCTCGTTCTCTACGTGACCTCCTGTAAATCTGCGTCCTGTTGGCTGTGATCGCGTGATCGGCTTCGAGCTCTTCACATCTGAAGACAAACATTCAAACATAAAATGTGCCTCGTCAGCTCTTCCTGACTGTTGCTACACAGATCGAGCCTCACATTCACAACAGGCGCAGATTTAACTCTCAGCCCGGTCTGCAGGATATCATGTTCTCAGTTACAGTTTCTGCAAACCTCAGATACGCCGGCAAACGCGGCATATCAGATTCACATTACATGCTTATTAGCAGACTTTCATGTCCGGAGGTGGAGGGGAAGGAGACGCTGCTGACCGTAGTTCGAGTCTTCGGATTTTGTGGTGACCAAAACGTGCTGTTTTTCACAGGAAGTCTGAGCATCTCCAGCCACTTCCATGGTGACAAAACCAGGTGTTTTTCAAGGAGGTCTGGGGACATTTGCCAGCCAATTTTGTGGCGACCGACAGGTATTTTAAGCCAAACCATGAAGTTTTCCTGATCCTAACCAAACCTACGCAGAGCATCAGCACAGAGACAAATAGAAAACTCAACCTAAACAAATATAAACTGGACGTTGGAGGCAATGAGTCGATGTTTTCTGAGAGAATAAAACGTAAATGGTTTCACATTTTTAGCTGGCAGGCAGATTTTATCAGCTGTAGCACGCTAACATAAGTTAACTAACATGCTCTGTGAGTTTGTTATAAACTTTTTTTCTCCACGTCACTTTTTAAATGCATTATACGTCATTTCTGCTTCGAGCCAGCTCTGGAGGAATAAACACCCGGAGCCACATCTGATCCGGAGCCGTTTACCGACGGGAGGAGAGCTCAGAGATTAGTTTTGAATGCACAAATAAAAGTCAGACCCTACGTGAGACAGGATCCAGCTCAGACAGCTACAGATACATTTACATTTGATGTTTCAAACAGCTTTGTGAGGTTTATTAGCTGCAGTCCGACAGTCTGAGCAGCTGCTCGTTAGCAGAGAAGCTGCTTTTGTGAAACAACACTCGGAACAATCTGCTCAGTTTCTGCTGCGGAAGACAAAAAAATCCAAAACATGAAAAAAGAAACCCCAGATTTGTTTCAGGTAGTTGAAACAGCATGAAACATGAGACCTCTGAGAGTCTTGGAGTGTTTGCTGGCGTCTAACGACCATGAAATGAGGATCTCATGGACTGAAACGCCATCGAAACAGAAACCGGAGTGTTTCCTTCTTATTTCAGTGACGAGATGCTGATTGGCTGCAGAGAGTGTGACAGCAGCAGAGTGATGAGTGACAGCTGACTGCTCAGGGTGTGTTGATGATGTGGCCTCAGGGCAGCCGGCGTCAAAATCACCCACAATATCCAAGAAAATTGTCCTCAAAAGTAAGTCAGCGTGCAAAGACTGTGTTAAAGGTTTGTGACATTAAACTGCACGTTAACACTACTCGTGAAATTATACTAAACCTCAAACAAATCACTGTCAACAGACCAGAAACATGCGACCAGCTCCAAATATACTGGCTGTTTGTTCAAACGGGTGATCCTCCTTCCGTTTATGTGGAGGTGAAACGAGGCTTGTGCATTACTGAGATTTATGAAACAGGACCAGATAAACCCACGGATTTATAAATCTGACAAAAACAATGCATACACATATTTCTGTTTCTGTGTATAGAAAGAGTCTTAGTCATTTATCAAGTGGCAGTTTTATGCATCTGGTCCGAGGAGGATTAGTGACTCCGCAGCAGCAGCAGAGGAAGAGAGAAGCCGGAGAGGCCGCGGCGTTCGATCCACGATGAGACGGCTCGGAAGGATGAAAGTACCGCGAGGGAATGCAAAAATGATTGTGAGCCTCAGGGGGCTCCGTACAAACTGACCACAAAGAAACACAAAGCAGCTTTAAAGAGAAGCAAATGACTACAAAGAGACAAACTGACTACAAACTGTCAGAGGATCGTCTACAGCGATCAGCTCAGGCGAGCGTGTTGCAGCTGTGGCGGGCCCGGTGGAGAGTGGAGGGGGTCCTTTACATGTCGACGGTGCCCGGGGGCCCATTGTCTCTTAAACTCACTGTGGAAAATCCCAGTAACCAGGTGGGAGGACGGGCCGGCTGCATGATCTCTTCTTCACAAAAGAAATCACTCCCTACTCCTCTACTTGGTGCAGAGATCAGGTCTTGTCAGGAGAGCAACACGAACGTTAACAGCTACTACACATACTGTACATGGAGGACGTGTGTCAGGTGATCACCGAATGTTTTGTTTTTTTCTATCCTTATTAAAACATAACCAGCAGAAACGCTGCTCCTGGTGTTCATGAAACTTTAAAAAATTATAAAAATGTTATCAAATTGAGTCACACTGTCTCCAGAGATGGACTGAACATCATCATCGTGAGGAAAAGTCAGCAGGATTGTGGAAACATGGAACATTTCTTGGCAACCATCAAATATTAGCTGAGATATTTCAGTCTGCTCAGATTGAAGCCAGAGCCCTGACCACACCAAGGTCAGTGAGGTCAGGGAGGTCACTGAGGTCACTGAGGTCACTGAGGTGAGGTCATCTGTACCTCATCTTTTCTGTAAACTTGGGAGGCGGCTAACAAAGCAGAAACAGAGCGATGACAAACATCATCATTGAGAAAATGAGAACGAGATGAGAAACATTACACAAACACATTACATCACTGTCATTGATTTTCGGTGATTATTGTGTTATTACCACGGCAACACCAGCCTTTATTCATTCCTCCCATCCATATTTCTCTCTCTTTCTCTCTCTTTATCCATCCTTCAATCTCAGGACGGTTACCGTGGGCAACAAAGCGTGAAACATGAAACAGCTTCCCCTTGGTTTCCACGGCAACAGGAGCCAGTGGTATTCCATAATTTTGCTGCTCTGTGACAAAATGTATTGACCCACACATCCTCCTCTCTGTCGTCCTGTATCTGCTCCTCTCGTCCACTCATCATCGGCCTGTTTCCTCTTTTTAATCGCTTTCCGTCCTTTTTTCTTTGTCTCTCTCTCCGTCCCTCATCCATCCATCCATCCATCCATCCATCCATCCATCCATCCATCCATCCTCCCCCCTCTCCTCCCTCTGTGGTGACTCTTCAGCCTCGGGACAAGCTTCTATAATTCATCATTACTTTTCATAAGCTGCCCTCCTCCTCCTCCATCTCCTCACTGTAGTCTCTCCATTCATTCTCCCCAACTCTCCATCGTTAATTTGTTTCTGTCTCTTTCTGCCCTTCAGTCTGTCGCCAGTCTCTATCTGCCCAGTCCACTCCCTTTCACAGAATACGGAGTCAGAGGAAAGAAAATGAAGGTGAGCTGTCACCATGCAGAGCAGTGTGAGGGTTATCTGAGGTCAAAGGAAACAGACCAACGACCCTGTCGCCTGGATACAACTTTTAATTATTAATAATTTGTTCTTCTGACGACGTTAGACGAACGTGACCTCTGCCCGGAGCGACAGCGAGTTTTCAAGTTAATGAGGCGTTGACTTTACTGCGCTGAGGTGGTCGGACGGACGGTGGGCAGGTCACCAGAGACCAGGATCATCATCCTCAGTCCGTCTGTGGCTGAGCTCATACAGAGGGGAGCAGTTTGGTTAAAGGGGCAGTATGCAGAAATTCAAACTCATAATATTAATATTTACAATATTAATGACGTAATAATACAAACTGTTTCCATCAGTGAATAAACAAGCTGCTCTCAGAGGAGAATAAGGTCCCAGAACACTGTTTGAAGCTAGAGAGGTGGCAGGGTCCGCCACACATAAACAGTAAAACAGTATAAACTGTGTCGTCCTTTAAGTCAGTTTGTTTATTCAGTCATGAAGACAAAGAGAGTTTGTTTATTTAGTTTGTTTTGGCATATGAAGATCTTTCTCTTCCCTAAAACTACGTAGTGCCCCTTTAAGTTTATGAAAAGCAGCAGTTTGGAACAGATTCCAGTTAAATGCTAAAAAACGTGTTCTGTATCAAACCCGACCCTGAAAACAAAACAAACATACACGAGCACAAACTCACAACATCTGAGTCCAGGTTCACACAGACCATCAGGCTGTTATCATCTCCATGCACACAACCTCACAACCTCACAACCTCACAGCCTCCATGGCAAATGTCAGGCCTATAGAAAGTTGGGGCTGCTGTAGGTGGACACAGCTCTGAGGAGGACCAATGTACTGACGGACCAACAGAACCTCTCAACACATCCTCGCACCTGAACTGCTCCAACACAACATACATCGCTGTTTCCAAACTTCTGGTTCAGGAAAACATCGTACATCGAAAATACATTCTCCTCACAGTTCAGTCTGCGTCCAGATAAAACTGAAGGAGCGTCGTGATACTGCGTCTGATTTCCATCGTTGAAATTGAAGGTTCATTAAAGGAGAGGAACGGGAGGATGGAGATAAGAATGAGTGACGAGGAGAAGAAAACGAAGGAGGAGGAGATGTAAAAGTTGGAAGGACAAAAGAAAAAGGGAAGAGGAGAAAGTAGAAACAAAATAAGAGTGAAAGTGAGATAATGAAAGAAAGATTATTAATAATGTAAACGACAGCTTTTATTTATCCCTCACTTTCTACACATCCATTATTTACAAATCTCACTATCTTCCCCCATTTTCTCTCTTTCATCCCACTCTGCATCTCTCCCTCTTTCTACTCCTCTCACTCCTTCATCCATTTTGTTTCCATCCCCTTTTCTTTTTTCTTTCTTGCGTCCATTTTTAGTTTTAACTTTCTTCATTTCTCTACACGCTCTTCATCTCTCCTCCCCTCCTTCTTTTGTTCTTCCCTCATGTTCCCTGTTCTCTCCTCCCCTTCTTCTACCGTTCTTCATTTCTTCTTCCCTTCTTTCCTCCAACCTGTCCTCTTTTATCCTCTTATCCTATTTCCTGCTTTCTTGCTTTGTTTTCCTCTTCTTCTCTCCATCTTTTCCTCGTTTATCTTCTCCTCCGTCCCTAAGCAGCTCCGCTCGTCCCACTCCCTCCCTTCACATGTTTCTTTCTCCATCCATCCTCCATCCTTGTCTTTGCATCCTTCCTCCTCCCCTCCTTCCTTCCCTCCTTCCTTCCTTCCTTCCTTCCTTTGTTTCGTTCCCTCGATCATCGTTCTCATAATCAACTTTCGCTCGTACAATTAGAGAGACAGAGAGAAAGAGAGAGAGAGGAAGAGGGGCGGAGAAGAGGATGTTGCTTGGAGACGGTTGCCGTGTTACGGGTTGGGAGGGGCAGGAGGAGCGGTGATAGCAGGAGTCAAGTGAGGTGTTGCTATGACAACGCAGGTTTCACGCTGTCACTGATTTCAGCAAAGAGTGGGAGGGGCCAGGATCAGAGGCATATGGAGAGGAATGCAACACACACACACACGCACTCACAAACACACACACACACACACACACACACACACACACACACACAGCTTCGGAGAAAAGTGCAACGTTACTGAAATAATTCTGGCAGTGCAGAGAAGGAGTTAAATTAAATGCAGCACACACACACACACACACACACACACTTCTGGTAACAAATCACAGTCCTGAGAGAAAGGAAATGAGGAGGTGAGACTGATCTGGTCGGTCGACAGAGGAAGCTAGCAGCTCTCTGCGTCTGAACTAAAGAACAACATGCTAACATGCTAACAACGACACAGCCAACATGTTAACCTCGTTATCATGCTAACATTAGCTAATCAGCACTGCACACAAAGAGCAGCTGAGGCTGATGGGAAAGTCACAGTATTTCTACAGTTGTTGACAAAGTTTTTGGTAATCCATCCAAAAGTTTCACTCTGAACCACAAACCTCATGAAGCTGCTGGAGGAAACGTTGAGGGAGCGTTCAGGTCGTAAGATTCATCCTCTGGGGACGAAGACTATGACTATGGCTTTTTTCTTCATGCTAGCAGCGTGGCTAAAATTCAACAGGAACATCTCTTCCCAGGACCAGCGCTCCTCTCATGCCAGGCTCAGACTGCAGCAGTTTCAGCTAGTTTAGTCCTGATTACTGAAGTTCAGGGTTTACAGATCCAGTCTAAAACCTCCTGACCTGCTCACAGACTCATCAGGGCTGCCGCGATGACATCACACATATTGAGGAGTTATGATCTGTGTGACCACATCAGTACTTTTGGATCCAGAGCTGCTGACGGTGCTGCTGAGCGCTAGTAAACATTCTAGACCTTGATGCTAACGTTAGCTAGCATTCTGTTGTTGACATATTACATGACAGACACGTTGATCATGACTCTCGGACCATCGTCTCATCCAGACTTGTTTCTTCTGCTTCTGTTCTCAGTATTAACAGTGAAGTTGTTGTGCCACAGTTTACATCTGCTTCTCCATGAGATCCTGCGAGGCGCTGCGTCGTTCCCTCTGGCACAGTAATCTTAATGATATCCTGCAGTGTGTGATGGCCCGGTATTATCGTGTTGGAGATCAGAGAAAGGAAACCTGTGAAGATTCTTCTCATGTGCGAGATGCAGCCTGATTTCAGAGTCTGATAGGATTATAAAACTCCCTCAGCCTGGAGACCTGAGCATGGACAGTGTGCAGCCTAACACCAACTTTAGCTCCGACACGCCTCCCTCACATATTCTGAAAGTGCATTAAAGTCCAGACACCACGACCACTGACCGTCACTGATCGCCCTGATGTGATCCTGCACCAGCAGCTGTTGTCCACCACGTTCATGCACTGACGGTACAGGCGTGAGATCCTGCATGTCGTGCACAATTCACAGAGCCGCAGTTACATAACTCTTCACTCTCATCTACACCAGCAGCATCTTCAGCAACACGACCTGAAGCATCTGTTTCACTGGCATCACATGGAGGGCAGCGGAGCCGACAGGGCAGCGCTACCTGATCTTAAAAAACATGATCAAATCAACTTAAAGTCCATATACTTCAATTTAAAGTGACTCTTTAGCTTTAGGTAGTTAGAACCACCTGGTTAGGAGCCAGGATGTGAACATGTGAGAGGACAGTCATTAGTCACGTGACCACCAGGGGGCGCCGGATGTTTATACGCTTTGAAAACATAAACAAAATCCTGTCGGCCGTTCCACACCTCAACAAACCACCTTTGTTCAGCTGAGCACAACTGAAACAAATCTAATCTGCTGAAGATGCACTGCAGAGCTGTACTGCGACACACACACACACGCGCACACACACACACACACACACACACACACACACACACACACACACACGTGCGTGTGTGTGCGTGTCCAACAGCTGGGGTCACCTGAGGACACTCGGCCGTCTCTGCAGCGTTCAACTCGACTGCAAGTTTTCATGAGATTTCTACGTTTCCTCAGTTGATCTCGATGACTCTAAGTCGACAGCGGTGCAGCCGGCTGTGTGTTCGCTGCAGGAGGAGATTAGAGACACGACCGGAGGAGACGCCACCAGAAACAGAAACAGGAAGTCATTTCACGCTGGCGCAGAAAGTAACACCCCATTTACAACAGAAACAATTATCCCATAAAAAAAAAAAAAAAGCCCTTAACAGGACGGCAAAGACAACAACACGTTGTCTCCGTCCAACATCCAAACTAAACTGTGTTAAAGGGCTAGTTCACCATTTTGGGAAAATGCTCATCCACTTATACTAAAAGTAGGAATACTTGCAATACTTAAAAATGTAAGATCAGCTGCAGTTTGTACTAAAACTAAAGTATGTGATTGGGAACAAACCCAGAGTCTCCACCACCTCCTCCACCTCCGCCCGTGACACCAGGCTGATAAACATGTGATCTGGACGACTCCACACGTACCGTAGAAATGTTTACATGTCACATTTGACACGAACATATTTGCACGTATTTCTGTTTATTTGTGATATCGTTTAATTCTGGTGACTGCGCTGCGTCTGTCGAACACCCTGGAGATTTAATCAGGTGAAAGTGGATCTCATTACTTTACCCAGCATGCATCCCTCATGTCGATGCCCTGAAGGCTGTGGATGTACTTCCTGAACACGTCTCCTGTGAACACGACGGGTTAAAATGTAAATCGATGTATTATAATTGCTGTGTAATGTGATTGGTTACAGTTACAGTTACTACAGGCAGCGGACGCTCTGAACTGTGAGCTGACCGGCTCGCTGCTTAACGAGCGACTCGTTTAGATCCAATTATTCAAAGTGACACAAACTAAACACATGTGAATTCTATTTCAGGGCGGATTTCTCCTTTAATTTGGTCCCGTTTGCCAGTTAGTTGTTTTTGTCCTGAAGCCAAACTCATTAAAAACCATTTAGAGCGTCGTCCCGGCGTTCACTGAGGACGGAGCTCGTTCCTGCTCTGAATCATTCCTGTTAACTGTTCCCTGACGACCGCTCAGCGTGTTGCTCAAGGGCACTTCAAGAGCACCGACAGGAAAATGAAACCTCCGACTGCTCTGTACAGTGAGTATGCTCTGTCAGGTACCATCTGTTTCCCATAATGCAGTGCGTCTGTGTTTAGGGCGTCTTTGTTGTGTTAATTCAAACTACAGGAGACGATGTGGATTTTAAAAATAGAAAAAGCAGCGGCGGCTAACCCTCCATTCAAAGTGTGAAGACGCTTGTTTTTATTAAATGCACTTAATATTAAATCCAACACAAGCTTTTCCAGATCCAAATAAAAACACGGCAGTGGAGCAGAAACGTGCTGAACAAACAGAGTCTGTCCTCACCTGACCTCTGACCTCTGACCTCTGAACCCTCCGGTGAAACATTCGATCAATCATACGCTCACATTAACTCTGCAGATCAATTTGTACATTCACTGAAGTACTCGGCCAATGTGAGGTACTTATACTTGAGTGTTTCCAGTTTCTGCTACTTTTATACTTCACCACAGTTATTCAGTATTTATTTACATGCTGCATCAGAATTAAAATGAATTCATTTAATCAACAATCGAATAAAAAATATATATAATGATTCTGGTTTTCAGGAAAATGCTGAGTCAATAACTGATCAAACCCTGGTGTGCAGTGTAACGTACATGTAAATACTCAAGTACATGTAATATCAGATACTTTAAGACTTTTACTCGATTATTATTCAAATGAGTGACGACTTTTGGGTTTTTTTAACAACACTGCCAACTGTAAACGCTTCTCCTCAGCAGGGGTGGAAGAAGTACTCTGAACTTTTACTCAAGTAAAAGCAGAAATACTCTGTTACAAGTAAAAGTCAAGTATTTAAAAAGTTTTACTTAAAGTGACGACGAGGAAATTTCAGTTGTTGATTCTAGTGCCGCCCCAGAATCATGAAATGAAAACCGGGCTTAAAGGAGGAAGAAGAAACAGGATGTAGCTGTTTAAGCTTTTTACAAAAGAAGGAGTCAACTAAGAAACAGGCATCTTCAGAAAGATAATGCCGTCTGAAGCTCAGTCTGGCTCCTGCACACCACAGCCGCCCGGCCCACCGGCACCAGCAGCACTTTATATCACCGGGCCTAAGTGGTGAGTGGGATCAGGTGTGGACCTCCACACACTGAGCAAGGAGGAGGGGGAGAACGAGGGCGACACACAAAACACAACACAAACACTTGGGCTGCAACAAGTGTGATGCCGGACCAGTGGACTGCTTTTCAGAACCTGAGATTTCAGGAACAATGTGAAAAAAACAGGCTTCTCGCTGTATTTGAACGCAACATAAGAACTGTATGTTTGTGCGCTGTAGCCTCAGGCGGCAACACCACAGACACACAACACACAGCAGCAACATGCCCTGCAGAGCGCAGGATATGATTTAGTGATGTGACCCGGTGAACACAGCCCCGGTCCGCTGGGTCGTCTCCCGCAGCGTCTCTGTGGAAATGTCCAACGACACACGTCAGCCATCACTCTCAGCTCATTGCAGCCTGAAGAGCCAGCAGAGACTCGCAGCCTGAGACCCGACGGCTGCGTGACCTCCTGCAGGACGGCAGGGGAGGAAACCATCTCTGAAAACACCGACCGATCCGACAGGCCTCAAACGCAGCGGGAACACAGACGCTGAAGTCCTGCTGGTCCGATTCAGAAGACAAAAAGAGCTTTTCTTCAAGGTCACAGCTTTGAGAGCTGTGTGTGTTTGTGTGTGTGTGTGTGTGTGTGGCTGTCAGTAGGTCACATGGTAGCTGTTGAAGTCTGAGGACAGAAGGTCAGTCTGCTGCAACCAGCATCTCACTGAGCTCTGATGTGTGCAGGGAAAAGTCGTGTGAGTCTGAAACATGATTAAAAGACGAATATCTATAGGTAGAAGTGCTGATTCAGCTTCTTTACTGCAGTAAAAGTAATAGAGTACAGGCTCTGACATGTACTCAGAGTATCAGAGTAAAAAGTCTCTCTCTGAAGGACATTTGTGGTCAAAGCTAACTGAAGCTCACGTCATATTAATATAATTCAAAGACTATTAAAGTTAAAGGTAGAATCAAATAACAATAATCCATAATTCACCTCAAATGCATCAAACTAAAGTAACGAGGCTGTTTTGAAGCTGTGAGGAGGAGAAAGTTCAGATGTTTGTGTTCAGATGTAGAGAGGGAAAGTCTCAGAGATACTCAGGTACAGGACAGATACCTGAAACATCTGCTGAAGGACAGTAACTAACTCTGGTAGGAGCCTCCAGGACTTTAAGGTTCAGAGGTGTAACATCTGTCTCCTCGTTGTTTCCTGTCATCTAATAAAATCTAATAAAATCTCCCCAAACAATAGAAATCTGTCTTCAGTAACGTGATATGAACAGAGAAGAATGCATCATTTTAATTTATTCTACTGGAGCCTTCAGAGAGGAAGAAGAAACAGTCCATCAGTCTGTGAGCACGATGTGAAGCAGCGCCACCTGCTGCAGGACTGAGGCATGACACACACACACACACACACACACACACACACACACGTCTCTCTTCCTGTTGTTCAGTCAGATCTTCTAACAGTCCAGTGATTCACCAGACAATAATAATAATCTGTCGTCATGTCGACAGTTTGTTTTCCTCCTTCCTGTTTTAAGTGATG
>NC_140195.1:1727874-1770374 GCF_965226575.1 Pagrus pagrus
GCCTCACTTGTGATCTTGTTTCCTGTATCTCTGTCTGTCTCTCTGTCTTCCTGTCTATCTTCTCTATTGTATATATTGTTGTTACTTCAGAGTCCTGGAAGTCTGGAAATGTAGTTTGTTGGCGGTGTGTTGTATAAAAATCAGATCAGTTGAGTCACTGAGGTAACAAACAGCAGTCAGTTTGTTTATCAGTGGATCAACTCAGGAGAGATTACTCAATGTTGTGTTCAAGGGTTGTTGGAAATAACAGACTTGGGGTTAAAGTTGCGTTTATAACTGGTAATTTACTGCTGCAGATTGTTAAGAGTGATTAAGAGTACCACCTACAGTAAATGTACCTCCACATGTTTTGAAGTAAAGGTTTAATCTTTATAAAATACACTCATTCACTTTTTTGTGTTGTTGTTTAGACGGACAGGAGTCTCATGTCTGTGTGTTCAGGATGTGGTTAGCCTAGCGTAGCAGAAAGACAGGAAGAAAAGCGACCCCGTCCTCTTCAGAAAAACGACTGTGAAAGCAGCTTATTATGAACCGTTGTGAGGTTGTAGTTACGTGGCGACCTCTAGTGGCTGTAGTAATTATTGTAGCAAAAAAGGGGGAAGTACCAGTGCACTGTAAAAATGATAACTGCAATTTTACAGTAAATTACTGGATAATTATTGCCATAATTGTAAACATTTTACAGTAATACAGATGAAAATCACTGCTATATATTGTGTTTGTGCAGTAAGCCAGTCACAGTTTCACAGTTAGCATGTGTGCCTTGTTAGCCACTTGTAGTCCCGTTAGCATGTTGTTAGCCTTTGGTAGCATGTGTAACTTGTTTAACCACTTGTTAGCATGTTGTTAGCCTTTGGTAGCATGTGTAACTTGTTGTAAAACTACACATTTTATTGCTAAATTACTGCATGGTGCTGTATTTACTTGTAAGGAACCATTTTTAATTCTTTTTACAGTCCCCTCAGAATACAGTTTGGATTGAAATTCGCAGCAGTTTACTGTAATATTGGAAATAATTACATCATTCGTTGCTAAAGCAGAATCACAGCAGTTTACTGTGAGAATTTAGTGCAACTTTTTTACACAGTCCTAAATCACACTGATTTCCTCAACGTATCCACACTGAGCACATGGTCAGGCCCGTCACGAGTACGCTGCAACAGTGATGAATGTTGTTTTGAGTCACGGAAGCCACCTGCAGTATTCAGGTGTTTAGGTACAGGGATGTGTTGATTGGCTGGTCAGCTCAGGTGAGCAAGCAGGACTGGTTACTTCAGTGTCACATCCACAGATAGGAAATGTGAGTGCTGACCACACAGACTCTGTGAAGCCTGTTGAAAATATTCCTCCACAAAATTCGATGCTACAAAAAAAATTCTAAACACTTTGAGAAACTTAAGTTTGTGAGGTTTTTTCACATGCACACAAAAGGAGATACACAACTGCAGGCTGAGAAATTATATGTGAACTTTTAACGAGGTCAAAAATCTCAAGAGTCTAATTTTTCTTTGCTTCGATAACAAATGAACAAAGAATCACTGCACGTTGCCAATAACCTGTTCTCACTTAGTCTCTGTTGTTACACCTTCATCATGTAAAGTTCATTTATCATTACAAAGTGACAAAAATGGCTGATTTTAAAGAAAATAACGAGCTCCATAAACATTAAAACAAATCAAAAGGAGCAGAGTGGGCTGATGGGAAATGTGGTCTTCTGATTAGTCAGGAGAAATAAAAGCACTAACTTAGATCATCATGCTCCTATTTCTTTACAGTCATCGTGCTAAGCCAGCATTTTATTTGTCAATGATATATTGGTGTTTAAAATATAACACACAGCACTTTCATGGAGTCTTCAGTTCATCTCTCTTCCTGTCACTGTCATTCTCGCTCACTCGCTTCCTGACGCTCCGTCTTTCTTTCTCCCATCATTTCCCAGACAGCAGACAGTTGTGCAGCGTCAGGCCTCACATCTATAGTTTAGGTTAGATGGTGTGTGTGTGTGTGTGTGTGTGTGTGTGTGGTGTAGAGCCAGCTGAGCAGATGTAGGACTACAAACCTCAGCAGCCTCCACTGATACTCTTAGAGCTCTGCCTTGTGTCCCGCGGTGTTGAGGCCTGAGTAACACAATTTCAGTTCATTAAGAAACACTCCGGTCACAGTTCACTGCTGTAGGAAACACAAACTGACCTTGACATGATGGTTCGGTTCAAAGCAGCTGTCTTATCCAATCAGATACTATCTCAGACGCAAGTTCAAAACCTTCACTTGGACCAAACGGAGCCAAATGCTGTGCACAACAACAGGCTAATGGTAATATTGAAAGCGATAAAAGGGATAAAACGTGTCAGATTAAAAACCAGATTGCAATGAACGGGTGAATAAAAGCCGATAAATAGAACCAATAGTTACATCAGAACAGGCCTATCAGAGCCCGATCAATACACTGATATCAGCTAATCACAGATGCTTCTGTATGTACTGTACATGTTGGCTACTAACAAACAACATCAACAACACAAATGCCAAACAGGTTTGACGTCATGATGTCACCATTAGGCCGATATGGTCACAAGGTTTTTAAGTGATTTAAGCTAATTCTGCAGTATCAGCAGCATTTAGAAGCAGCAGTTAGCAGTTCATATCTTCATCATCACAAGTCTTTGTGGTTATGCCCAGCAGTTTAGGTTAGGAGTATCAACAGCAGTTAGCATTATCAACAGCAGTTAGCATTATCAACAATGGTTAGAAGTGTCAACAGGCTTTAGCAGTATACCTAGCAACAGCGCTAACAGTGGTTAGCGGTATTAGAAGCTAGCAGCATCAACTGCAGTTAGCAGTATCAACAGTAGGCAGTACCAGCAGCAGTTAGCAGCAGCAGTACAGGTCAGCAGTATCAGCAGTGGTCAGCAGTGTCAACAGCAGTCAGCGGTATCAACAGCAGTCAGCGGCAGGAGAAGTAAGCATTTGGTAGCAGTTAGGAGCAAGTGTTGTAGGAAGCAGTTAGGATCCAATAGCTTAAATTATTTAACATTAGCATCAAAATAATTTGGATTCATCCTCCAAAGATCATTAATATCTTCTGTGAACGTCGGGAACTGAAGCATCGTTTCCTCAGAGGAGCCGATATGAATCCATCACATTACATCCGACACCAAGAAAAGCTGAAACATCTGCACAAACTGAACGGAGGCTACCAGGCTAATGGTGTTAAAAACAGTCTGACTTGACATTCATGCTGCTATCCCAGTTCAGGACGTGCGTTACATTTTTAAAGCCCTCCTTTTTACTGCATGTAAAACTCAGACGTGCACGTCTAAGTGTGGAGAAACAATAAACCTCCGTTTACCTTCTCCAGATTTAAAGCTCCTCTCTGCTCCTGCTGTCATCACCAAACTCCCTCCTGGCTGTTCTGTTAGCTAGCAGCGGCTAGCAAACATCCCTGCAGCTCGCTCGCTCGCTAAATAATTGAGCGGCGGTGCACTTGAGTGTCTTAACACTTCACTTCACCGCGTCCCCGATGGGACCGGCTTATTTTTGGGCTGCTGCCTCGTCTCCACAAAGCTCTGCTCTCAAATTCACAGTAATGAAATGCTAAACAATACGCTCGGTACGCTCTGAGCTAGGATCTGAGTATCAACAACATTTTAGCATTTGAATGATTTAAATTTAGCTTCTGAGCAGAAAAAGGCAAAATATGATGAGTGATGGAAAACAGAAAGTAACACAACAGATGAGAAACAATGTCGTTCAGCTCTCATTCGGATGTTTCGACCGGCCGTTTGTGCAGGAACGTGTTGTGTTTTTGTTTTTCGAGGTGCGTTGCTGAACAAATGGGTCAAGTTATGAATTTTTCATTTTTCCAGTCCTGCTGGGGAAAAAGCAGCTAAATGAACGGAGAGGAAGCGCCGATGAAACGGATCAAATGTTGTATCATTGTGGCAGATTTTTAAATTCACCAGCAGAAACTCTCTTTACTTTGATGAATCACTGGACGGAGATCACGGAGAGGCGAGAGCGAAGGGCGAGCAGGAGATAAAGAAAAGTTGAATCATCACACAAAACATTTAAAAAATGATTAATTAGATGAACTTGTAACAGGTATTTCCACTGCTTTCTGTTCCAGCCTCTCAGTTTTTGTACTTGCGGAGCTTCCTTTGTGTTTGGACCTCGGGGATATAACTGTGAACTACAGGTGTGTCCTCGGCTCTGATCCAGAGCTAGTAGTTGATCTGTACGTCTCTCCAGGAGACGTACAGATCAACTACTAGCAGGAAATTTGCAGCAACATCAGTGATTAAAAATCCCTGAGTTCTCTACTATTCAGAACTTTCTCTGTTGGAATAAATCACATTCTCGTTACTTCACAGCCGCCTGACGTCGTTAGCCTGGTTTGTATTTTTATCCGTCCTGCTAAAACAAAACTTTCTGAACAAATCTGACTGCATGTTCTGGGAGATAACTGATACATGTTAAGTAAAACACAGTCCTGGATCAGGTCGAGGGTGTGCTCTGTATGAGCTGTTGGATTTTCTCTTGTTAAACACGATGAAGATGATGAGACCAAAAGCTTCGTCATTAAATACTTGCTTTGGATCTGAGAGTCCTGCACCAGCTCAGCCTTCAGGATGTGATGTTAACAGTTTACGTTCCTGCAAACCACAGATACGTCGTAGACGTTTTAGAGCTTCTTGAACTTTATAATATTGAGTCATGAGTGTGTCGACCTTCTCAGAAGTTTTAAGAAATGACTAACAGAGAATTTAAAACAGACTTGTTCAGCATCATGTAATAAAGACGCTCTTTCTCAGTGTACAATTTAAAGCTGACACGTTATCTCCAAGTGTTTCCTGCAGTCTTGTTTTCAGCCGATACGTCTCTTCTTTTTAAAATCAAGAAATATTTCAAGGGAGTTAAAACAAATTGTCAACAAACAAAAACTCTCATGAGTGTTGAGGATTCCACGAATGAGACACAAATGTGTTTTTCCCAAATGAGGCTCTGCTGTGATGAAAAGACGCTTCCTTTGTAAGTGCGTAGGCAGGATGCAGATACAGTTCATGTGACCTAGTTCAGGTGCAGCTCAAACAACCGGAGCAACATGGCTGACGTGTGTCTGTCTGTCAGGGTCGCAGCGTGCAGCATCATCCAGGTGTTGGTTGCTTCGGCTGCACAGCTGCTCACCGGCCCTCCCAAAATAATTAAAAGTCTGTTCATTAAAATCTTTCATCAAATGTTGGAGGCAGAAACACACACAGTCTTTTCTGCTAGCTACAACAAAGCAGTAAGATCAGATAACTGTGGTTCTGCTGACTGCATCGTGTGGCAATTGATTTGAAGATAAAGATCCTTTTTCACTTGTAAAGCAATTAGAAAAGCAACTCTGAGCAGCAGAAACAACAGACAGACCTTCGTCAATAAGAAACTAAACTCAAGCTCACGTCCTGAATCAGCTCTGCCCGCAGATCTAACATTCATAAACTATAAAAAACATCACGCGCGTTGGAGTTTTTCTTATTTATTTGAACGCAGCCACAGTGAAACCATCAAACTGAACGTTTCTTACGTCGCAACTTGACGTTTGTTTAGGTGGAAACCACTCGGTTAGTGTTCGGAAAACATCACGGTTTGGATTAAAATACCTGTTGTGGTCGTCAGGATCACAGATGGTCCGACCTCCTGTAAGAAAAAGACAGTTTTGGTGCCACAACAACTGATGGAAGTGTCTCCAGGTCTCCTGAACAAACACCTGGTAGCTACAAATGCCGACCTCGGACGTATCTGTGGTTTACAGGAACGTAAACTGATAATTATTCATTCTTTCCAAGTAGCGAGTCAAGTCATCTGGTGGAAACTGCATTATCATGCAGCCCTGTGTTGAAAGACACTTTACTTCTGCACTAACTGGACCTTCTTCTCCTGCCTGGCTGTGTGATAATGAACTGTTTGTTAATATGAAGAGAAAGAATTATAAGTTTAACAAATGTTTGTGGAAGCAAAACGGTTCTGAATCCAATAAAAACGCTGCACAGCAAGCATTAATTATTAAATCACTTTAAACACGTCGGATGGATCGTATGTTGCAGTGTTGGTTATGTTCTCTGTGGAGAGTCGCTGTAGATCTGCTGTCCTGTATCTGAACGACCACGACATCTGGGACCTTTGTCTGAGAAATAAAAGAAGTCCGTCTGAAAAGATCCTCTTAAAACATAAATGATGCAAGACGTCGGAGCAGAAAATAAAAAAAGAGGCTCCTTCATGCCCCAGTTGCTCCGGTGTACTGGGGTTACTGGTCTGCTCCCAGCAGCTGCAGCTCAGCTCCGTCTTCCTCTGAGCTGCTCCGCTGAGTGTTTGCAGTATTTAACATGGATTCATGTTTGATTTAAAACGAGTTGCAAATTTATTCAGCTGCTGCTTCACACGAGTCTGATGAGGAGAGGAGGAAGCACGCAGGTCTGGATTCCTCTTCTTCTGAGGACTCTTACAGACGATAATGCATCCTGACCGTCACAGCTACATTATTCTTTATCCTCCTTTATCCTTAGACCTCACCTAAACCTCAGTCTGACATCACCTAAACCTCAGATCAACTCATCTTAAACTCAAACTTCAGTTTAATTTAAGGGCAGATATTTCACTTCACTGTCGAGCTGAGGCGATAAAACCTGTAAAATACGTCCAGAATTCGAAGATGGCTTCAAAAACATAGGAGGCAGTAACATCACCAGAGAAACCCACAACTGCTGCACCGCTCTTTGCTGTAGCTTGGTGCTGTTAGCTAGTTAGCTCATGGCTCAGTTAGCTGCGGAGCAAGTCGCACGAGAGTCCGCCTTGACCTCGGCTCGCTGTGGGAGTCGCCACCAGCTCATCTGGGTTTAGCAGACTGGGACTGAACTCAGCGTCTGAGAGCGACAGAGGTCAGAGTGAAGACAGAGGACGCAGTACAGAGGCGATTTACAGCGGCTCTGACCAGGACTATGACTCCGGGGACGAGAAGACACGGCAGGAGAGGACAGAGAGAGAGAGTCGGACATCATCAGCGTTTAGAGACAGAATATTTTCACTTCTTACTGTGAACTGAGGATTTATTTGGACCAACATGAAGCTCAGCGTTAGTTCATGCAGGACACAGATCGCCTCTTGAGCTACAAAGTGGTGAGACAGGACAGGACAGGCTGGCACTAGCTAGTTAGCATGCTAACCCCAGTAGCGTCTGAGCGGAGGTCAGAGTGAAGACAGAGGACACAGTACAGAGGCGATTTACAGCAGCTCTGACCAGGACTATGACTCCGGGGACGAGAAGACATGGCATGACATCTCTGCAACACAGACCAGAGACGTCTTTGACAGAATGACAACACTGTTTCTTCTCTCTGTTCATAATAATAGTTATTTTTTTTGTTTGTTTAAAACTAAAACTTTGGCCACAACTTACAGATTGCTCCTTTAACCTCACTGCTAACCATTTACATGTTTCCCTGTGAGCCTCAGGACGCATGCGAGGCTTCTCTTGTCATTTATCCAGGTCTCACAAAATCTTTTCAACAGAGGACACAAGTGCAACGTCAGCACGACCTCAGCGTCAGACAGGACACTGAGAATCAAGACTCCAAATGAGAAAATACCACAACGTTTTATAACCTCGAACTCATCGTGATTCTAACCTCGACCCTGAACGCAGCGCTCACTCTGAGAACATGCCCACACACACACACACACACATACGCACACGCACACACAGCTTACTATTACAGTTTAACACACTGTCGCACACAAACTGCGTAGAAAACACCTGATGTACATTTTAAAACATCCTGTAGTCACAATGCATTTACCTTTACACACACACACACACACACACACACACACACACACACACCAAACACACTGAGTGCACAGGTATTACAGGCATGATGAACTTGTAGTTCACACACACACACACAGACACACAGACGCACACACACACACACACAGCCTCCTATTATTAGCAGCCAGATGCTGTGCAGCAGCAGCAGCAGCAGCAGCAGCAGCAGAGCTTCTTACCGTTCTGGAGACAATGGAGACGCCTTCCATTCATTTACACTGGAGAGACTAAAACACACACACACACACACACACACACACACCTTCACACAACTCGCTCTCTCACTATCTCTATAACTCGCTCGCCCTGTCTCCTCCTCTTCCTCCTCCTCCTTCTTCTTCTTCTTCTTCTTCTGCTTCTTCCTCTGAGCCTGCCCTCCCTACTCCTTTCCTCCCTCGCCCTCCTCTCTCTCTCTCTCTCTCTCTCTCTCTCTCTCACCTCCTCCCTTGCTTTGTCTACCTCTCTCGCCCAGCCACTCCCCCAGCTCCTCCTCCTCCTCCTCCTCCTCCTCCCTCGCCCTCCCTTCCTCTTCCTCTCTCTGCCTTTTCTTTCAGTTTAACCTCTGTCCTCCTTTCCTTCCTCTCTTTCTTCTCACCCCTCCTCCTCCTCCTCCTCCTCCTCCTCCTCGTCCTCCTCCATTCACTCCCTGCCTCTCTCGCCCCTCTCTCGCCCCTCTCTCTCCTCTCTCTGGGTGCATTCTCTATGGAGATGCATGGTTGCTTTCTTGACAGCCTCCTCTCCACGTGTCTGTGTGTGTGTGTGTGTGTTTTCACTCTCCAGTGCACACACACACACACACACACACACACACACACACAGCCTGTCAGTCACATTCGTGTGCACTCAGCCATTCACACACACACACACACACACACACACACACGCGCACACACAAAGCATTATTCATCTGGTGCTGGCAGCGTTCATGCACTCATCTTCTTTGACACACATCTGATAGCTCTCGCTTGCTCGCCCGCTCTCCCTCCATCCTTCTCTCTTTTCTGCACACACACACACACACACACACACACACACACACACACACCACTTCCTCTCATTAACTCGCCCTCCCTCTCTGCACACACCTCACACACACATCTCTCTCTCTCTCTGTTTACTCTCTCTCTTTCCTCCCGTCCACATGCAGCTCACGGCCGAGCAGCTGGCAGCGTCTCAACGTCTGATTTCCAGCAGCGACACACCCCTGAATGCACCGCCACACGTACAGTCGTGTGTGTGTGTGTGTGCGCTCCTGATTTAATGCATCGTCGTCACACACTCGTTGAAGCAGGCGAATTAGCATGCATGCTTACACACACACACACACACACACACACACACACACACTCACACAGTGACAGGTGTGGCTGAGTTTTGGACTGTAAGCCTCTGTGATGTGACTGCAGACTGTAAAAGCTCGCGGCCTGCTCACAGGAAGCAGAAACAGGATGAGGAAATAAATCACTCCTCCGTCTCCTTCCTTCTCCTCCATCTGCTCTGTTTCTTCTCGTTGTTTTGTCCTTTTCCTGCCCTCGTGTTGTCTCCTTTCTTTACTTTAATCCACTTCCTCATTTCTGAGGAACCTCGACCTCCTCCTCTTATCACCTGCTTCCTTCCCTCTCCATTATCAGTCCATCTCCTTCTTTCCTCACGCTCTCATATCTTCCTCCTCTCTTCCTTCATCTGTCTGCCGCCTCCTTTCCTTCTCTCCTACCTCGCCCATTTAATTTACCTCCATCTTTTCTCACTTCTCTGTTCTGCCACTTCCTTTCCTTCTCGTTTCCTTCTACCTGCTCTCTCGTCTCCTTGCCTTCTGCACTTCCTATCTAATTCCTCTACCTCCTCTTTCAATGCTCTGCTATTTCCTCTTCTACATTTTCACTTTATCTCTTCCTTTCCCTTCCTGTCTTATATCTGCTCTCTCACCTTCTTCTTCTGTATCTCTTCCCTTCTTCCTCTTTTCCTTCATACATTTGCTAATTGTCTCGTCTGCCATCTCCTTCCTTCTCTCCTTCCTACCTCCATCCTCCCCTCTACCACCTCAGTGTGTCCTCATCTTCTTCTCCTTTTCCTTCCTCTCCTGCATCCTTTCCTTCTGTACTTCCTATCTCATTCCTCTTCTTTTCCTCCAGCTTCTCCTTTAATTCTCTGCATCTTCCTTTTCCCTTATTATCATCGCTCCACCTCCTCCTTTTCCTTCCTGTCCTATATCTTTTGTTCTTTTCTACCTTCTCCTTCTCACCCGTTTCCTCTTTTCCTTCATACATTTGCTTCTCTACTTCCTACTTTTTCAATTTAATTTACCCACTTCCTTCTCTCCACCTGATCTTTTCTCCTGTCTGTCTCAGCTTTTCCTTCCTGTATGTCCCGTACTTCCCATTTTCCTTTTCTTTCTTCCACTGCCTCCTTTAATTGTCTGCTTCTTCCTCTTCTACTGTACATGATCACTCCTCCTCTTCCTCCCTGTCCTATATCTTTCAGTCTTTTCTACCTTCTCCTTCTCACCTGTTTCCTCTTCCTTTCCTTCATATATCTGATCATATTCTCGTCTGCAACCTTCTTTCCTTCACTTTACCTCCATCCTCCTCTCTCCTTTATCTTCTTAATCTGCACCATCTCTGTTCCCTTTACTGCTTCTCCTTCACCACTTCCTCACTTCCTTCCTCAAACATCATCGTTTGTCCTCTACTTCCTCTTTTCGGTCTCATCTTTTCCTTCCTGCATGTTCCACTTCCTCTCCTCCTTTACTTCCTCACCTTCTTAGTTTATCTTCCTCCTACAAAATAACCCTTTGTCCTTTATTTCCTCCTCTCCAGCTCATCTTGTTCCCTCCTTTATGTTCTCTACCTCCCACTTCCCTGTTATCTTTCCTCGCCTTCTTTCCATCTCGACTTCCTTTATTACTTTTACACTTTGCCCTTTTTTTTTCATTAAGCTTTCCCTCTCTACTTCCTTCACTGTTACCTCCTGAACTAATCTCGTCACTTCCTTATTGCCTTCCTTTCCTTCTGTATGTCCTGTCTGACTTCTCTATTTCCTAAATCTTCTGTCTCCTTTTCTTGGCTACTTCTTTCCCACCTTCCTGATCTATAACGGCTCCTTCACACCTCTTTTTCTTCCTCTTCCTCCTCCTTTCCTGAATCTTCCCTTCAGCCTCTCTCCTCTCACAAATCCTCACTTGTTTCACCTCGATGTATTTCTCTTTTCCTCGACGACTTCCGCATTTTCTCCTCAATTGTTTCTTTTCTTCAATATCCACAACAGTGTGTCCTTCATGTACCTTCTCCCCTCATCCTCCTAAACTCAGTATCCTCTCACTTTTTATTTTCCTCTTTTCTTATCCTTTAATGTAGGTTTAACGTCAGTCTTCGTTTCTCCTCTACTACTTCTTAAAATCTCCTTTAGTTTCTTGTTTCCTACTCTTTCAACGTGGCCTTGATGGAGCAGATAACAGTCACACCATCAGCTCACGCCCTCTTTCCTTAGTCATCGCTCCAGGCGGAGGAAGAAAAGGAAGAAACACTGAAGAAAAGGAAGAGAGACAGGACAGGAGAAGAGGAAGTAGAGGAAGTAGGATCCCTGAGGTCACAGCAGGGGGCTCAGGTCAAATTTAATGTCCTCAGAGGTCAGAGGTCAGCCAGGTGCTCAGCCTACCTGCGGAGAGGCGACCAGGTCCCGGTGGAGCGCAGACAAAACAGAGGGCAAAGGTCACAGACGCCCGGCAGGCAGAACATCCCGACGGTCCTCACGTTCACCTGCCGCCTGTTTCCATGAAGTCCGGTCAGAGTCGCCGTTTGATGACATCACTGCCCTGTCGTCTTTCCATCAGGTGTCAGTGACACACACCTGCCTCTCGACACACACTGTGAGTCCGAGGAGGTTAGTTTGTCCTGAACTGAGCCGGCTTCAGTCCGTCAGAGTCTGTCGGCCCATCACACCCCAACAGTCAACAGCAGCTCAGCACAGGGTGAGCGTCTCAGAGAAGTTCAGTGTGTTTTAGTGAATAATGAGGGAAATGTTGCACTGTAAACTACATTCACCTCATGTCTTTATATTCTACCCTGACAGAACACAGTCTGCTGCCGGTGGCGACTGAGGACGTTTCTCAGGCATGATTTGAAAAAATACAGAAACAAATAATGTAGTTTAGATAGTTTCTGTTCACTGAAGAGAACGTTCTCCTCCCACGTAACGGACAAACACTGTTGTTAAATGGTCTCAGGTATTTTCCCGAACACCTCCGGAGGCTGCGGCTCAATAAGTGACGGGCTCTTCCTCGTTCGTTTCCATGGTTTCCCTGGAGGTGATGACGGAGGTGTGCAGCGCTTTGTCTCTCCGCTCTGCGTCCTTGAGGAGCGGATAAAAAAAATCAATGTTGATCCACCAAAAAATTGTGGAGGTGCAGGAGGAGACAAGTGAGTCTGTTTCTCTGTCAGGAAGTCAAACAGGAAGTCACCTCGGTCCGTTCAGGTAAACAGTCGAATCGACCCGACAAACACAGTCAAAGATTGTAAAGTCGGTCACTGATTCACAAAAACCTTTCACAACAACTGGAACGTTTTGGATGTTTTTCTCTCTCCGAATCATTAAAAAACAACATTTCCTGCCAAATTCAGAAAGAAACTTTGCTTTGGAGCCCGAACAAATGATTAATTAGCTGTTTTTGACAAGTGATTCATAGTTTCAGTCGATGGCTGCAGCTGCTCAGGTGAGACGATCATCCTGAGCTGATGTCACTTATCTTCTGACATTTTATACACAAACTTCATCGGGAAAGTAATTCAGAAGATCAGCAGATAATGAAGATAACTAAACAAATCTGAACTTAATCAAAGTGAACCCAGACAGACCTGATGGAGCTGATTCTCTGAGCTTTAAGGTTTAATTTTCATTATAAATAATTAATATGTTTTTTGAACTCTTGTGTCTTATTGACTTAAATCTGTGTCAGACTCTGAGGCGCTTTAACAAACGTTTCAATAATCCCTGTAAGACTTTCAACTAAGACTTAAGTGGGTTTTACAGTATTTAGGAAATTTCCTCCGTGCTTGAACAGATTAACTGTAATTACAGTTACACTAACGGAGATAAAACCACCTTCAGAAATCATCTTCAGGTAATGACATAATTAAGTCTTCACGGTGAGATAATGATCTGAAAGTCTGCAGAGGAACCGCGGCAGCTCTCAGCCTCCCGACGCTCAGCCTGCAGCTGCAGAGGCTCTTATTTTGAAACGTCTGTGAGGAGGCTGAACTATGAATATTGTCGCTGCAGGTTCCTGGTCTTTGGGTCAGAACCTCTCCGGGGTCACAAGATAAAGAAAGCGAGGTCGTGAGAATGTGACAGACAGAAGACACAAAGTCGTGAATGTTTTTATGATTTCTGTCTTATTCTGTTTGTTTCATGTGAAAAACTGAAACTTCCTGTAGAAATAATTCAAACACACGTCGCTGACGTATGCAACATGTGATGAGGGGTGCTAAGAGCTAAATGCTAAATGCTAAATAAGGACTAAATGTCGTAATAATACTGTTTATCAAGCGACATCTTGTGATGTGGATTTCATAACGTTTGTGAAACTGAGTGGATTTTATGTTTCAGCTTTTCTGAACAGTTTTTTCTGCACTTCTGAACTTTTTGGTAAATAATTTGTCAAAACCCTCATAAAATGATTAATGTCTTGTCTTGGTTTTGTTTTCAACACATCAGTCATGAATCAGCCCTCCAATTTAATTTACACAATGTTCTGGAGGGTTTTGTGTTAAGAAGGGGACACAATGAATAAATTAATCTATTTCATTAATTGATTAGAAACTAGTTCAGTCACAGCGCCTCAAATATGAATGTTTCTACTGCTTTTCTTCATCATAAATGAGAATAAATTAACTTTCAACATAAAAAATATGCTATTTGTAGTTTTCACTAAGAGTAAAAACTAAAAATAATAACTTATATATCAGGAAACACTGATTGGCAGGATAAATGGATGATCCTATCACCACATCAGATAGTTCATCAGCTGTTTGCTCAGTAAATAAGTGAAGTAAGTCAGCAGACAGTGTGTTAGTCAGTGTCGTGGCCTGCAGCCGATCAGTACACCTGGAGAGGCACATACCTGTGTGCAGTCATTTCCTCTCAGATGCATCTGCGACTCAGGTTTCCATGTTTAAACGTGCGTGCACATCGAGGCTTCAGACGCAGCTGACGAGCGGCGGGTCGGGCGGGCCGCTGGCTAACAGCCAAAGTTGGCACGAAGCTTATTGACTCTGGATGTTGAGGACAAGAAGACAGACGAGGAAACCTCAGAGTCTCAGTCCCTCGTCTCCGTCTGCAGCTCTCAGCAGTCAGAAGCTAACAAGATGAAAGATTTAATCCTTGTGGGAAGCTACGGCAGCTCCCGGCTACAGATTAGCTCCCTTGCTAGCAGAAAAAAACACATTTCACAGGAAGCGTGTTTGTTTAACTGGATTCAGATTCCCTGAAAGGCAGAAACACTGGAAGCAACAGCAGAGAGACGCACTGAGTCACACTAGTTATCACCCATTTCCACCTCAGCCAGCCTCTTTATTAGCTGCTGGCTACAGATTAGCTGCATCATTAGCAGGTAAAACTGTTTCATGGAAGTGTCTCTCTTCAAACTGACGAGAAGGAGCCAAAAACAGACTTTAGATTCTCAGCTTCACCTCCAGTCGTGTCCTGTCACTCACGCCTGACCTATCAGCTAATCAGCTAATTAGATCAGCTAATTAGCAAGCTAGCTTCTCTGTGCTGGTCAGCTGGGACAGGTCGGTCAGTTAGAAAGTAGAAATGGTCACAAGAAGGTGTCAAAGAGTCGCTTGTAAGTGCGGTGGGTTGATTTAAAGTCGACCCCCATGCTCTTGATGGCACTTCCTGTTTGCTGCACTTCCTGCTTCCTGTGTCTCCTCAGCAGGTTTAAAAAGCTTGACAGGAAACGGTTTGAATCCCAGTCAGGCCGTCCGAAATCCAATTCACTCCAGCGGCCGAGAAGAAAAGAAAGTGCTGACGTGTGTTTTTCCTGAAGTGTGAATGAGTTCGATCTGTTTCTCCTGCAGAGCCGAGCGTCTCCTCCTCCTCCTCCTCCTCCTCGTCCTCCTCCTCTAACCCACTAAGACTTTAATTGAATTATCCCTCGCTCGCTCACTTCGCCTCCCGCCCGACCTCGGCTTCAGTCGGAGGCGTGAATGTGACTCTCCGTGACATGAGACGACAGTGTGAGTGTGCACACATGCTGGATCTGATCTGAACGCCGCGTTTAAACACTTTAAAATGATATGAAACATTAATGAGTGTAGCTCAGGGTTCACAGGTGCAAAACAATATCAGGGATACACACAAATCTCATGTTCAGGCTCAAACCAGCAGTGAGAGTTTCTCCGTCTGTGCACCGGGTGACAGATGTGGATTCATCCGCCTCTGAAAATAGACCCCAACAGTAGAATAATTGCTTGTTAAACTACGGCTTTCTGAGCTGTTTTTAAATGTTGCTGTCTCCAGTAGCAGGACTGTAACGTTCAGCTTCAGCCAACATTTAATCTGGTGGTTGAGTTGTTTGGTTATATATATCAGGGTCTTCCTGTTCACTTCAATACAGTCAGTCTATTGATTACTGTGGGAGCTGCTGTGGTGGTACAACCGGACACGTCTTGAGGCGTGTTTGGCTCCATCCTCTGATGAACCGAGCAGCGCCGCCATGAAGCCGCTCCAGCGTGTCAGTTCATACAGCATGCCGGCGTTGTGGAGCTAAAAGAGGCGTGACGGTTCACATCGCGACGCTGAGAGCTGCGTTTCCACCCGTTAATCTAAACCTGTAGTTTATCATCATATGGATGCTGTCATGTGTTGTGATTGAGATCCTGACCCACCAAACATCCTGGAAAGTGACAGTTACGTTTTTGCTCTAAATGACATAATTACACCACCATCAGTAAACCGGACGCTGTCTGAGTCGGCCGGAGGGCTGAGAGTCACCGTGAGACAGCAACAACAACACAACAGTGAAGGAGACAAACACAGGTGAGTGAAAGCTGTTTGCTGTAAACGTAATCACGTCCACCTCCGCCTGGCTCTGCTGCCGGGGACAGAGGCCAGCAGGACAGAGGCCAGCAGGACAGACGTCAGGAGGACAGACGGGACGTCATCATGTAAGATGCTGAAGACGCGACCTGCGACCACGTTACTGTTGTTTGGTTCTGTATGGTAGTTTTGTTGAAGTTTGGGACTTTATTTCTCTTTTACTCGATGAGTGGAGGATCTGTGCAGCTGCCGGACTGAACACCATCAGACCGTCACACTCATTCACACAGACGCCGTCCCGCCTCTGCTGCGGCTCTGGTACTACCTCCAGTGGCGGATCAGAACCCCCCCCCCCCACACACACACACATCTGTAACTGTCTCAGACGGCGAGGCGGCTCTGCTACCAGACACAAACTGACCTTTGCAGCTGGAGTTTAAACTGACTTATAAACATATTTACGTCATCACATCCGACCAATCAGCAGCGAGGCGACACGAATAAAACAGGCAGCTTCATGAATCATTTCGTTAGAATCATAAGAGTTTTTAATCTTAATCTTCATCATTCATCATCCTCATCGTTGACCATAGTCATCATCATCATCATCATCATCGTCATTATCATCATCGTCATCGTCATAGCAGTTGTTAATCATAGCACAGAAACAATTATCACCTCCATCATCATCATCATCATCATCATCATCATCAGGTACATTCTCATCGTTTTCTGTGGATAATAGATTCTTTTGTATTTCATACTTTTTATAATATATTGTGTATCATCCATGATCAATCTCTTTTTTAAATAATTTACATAAGAATAAAGTCAACAGACTGAAGAATGACTATCTGTATATTTACATCATGAGACACACAAAGAGATCATTAAGAAGAAAACAGCAAATGACTGGAAATAAAGGAAACAGCAATAAAGAGGAAGAGAAGAAGAAGAAGGAGGAGAAGAAGAAGGAGAAGAAGGAGGAGAAGGAGAAGAAGAAGAAGGAGCCGTACGAGTAGAGAGAGGAGGGGAGGGAGGGCGATCGACAGGGAAGCCTGTGTGTGTGTGTGTGTGTGTGTGTGTGTGTTGCAGCTAACAAGCTCTTCTTCTTCTTCTCGTCTCCACCTGAAACCCTCTGATTTGTCACCATGACGGCAGATTACACCGACACTCTGACTGTTGCCACGGTAACCAGTAACAGTCGCCAAGCGGCCCCAACTCATGACCCGCCTGCGAAAACGAGAACGTCTGAGAGGTTCTGCTGGCAGCTACGAGGAACTGTAACCACCTGTTGACTGTGGCGCCCCCTGTGGACCAGAGGTGACCATGTAGCGCCGTAGCACCAGACTACAGAGCAGACGAACACTTGAGATGATCCAGTTCAGACAGTCAGGAAGCTGAGAAGAAGACTTTTTCATGTGTTAGAGAAGAAACAGCCTCAGAGTAATGATGAGTCTGAACCAACTGCTCCTTTTATGATCTAAAACTACGAGCAGATGAACTGATGACTGTATCAACACAAAGTTAACTTCCAGAGATCCATTATTAACGTATGAGCTGAAGGAACGTCCTCCCTGCTTCACCGGGCTGAACAGAACCAAAGGTTTAGTATCATCAGTGAGCTCGCTGTGACGAGGATGTCAGAGGGAGAACTTTCTGCTCAGTGTTCAGAGTCGTTGTGCAGCTCGGTTCTGCATTTCTTCATCCCTACACGTTCAGAATCAGCCGGGCTGCATGTGTTTGGACCGTGGGAGGAAAAACCCACACAGGCGGGAGGACGAACGCACCGCTCACAGGACGGCTGCAGTGATGCTGCTCGCCAACATCCAATCAAAAACCATTTCTAATGATGCAACCTTCAGAGCAGTGTTTGTCTAAACTCAACACACCTCAGATCATTTTAGGCTCTCAAAGCACCACCTTCATGATACAGTACAGTCCGGCAGGCCCGCTCTGTTCAGCTCAGCGTGTCGGACGGTTCTGTTAACGCCACCAGCAGTCGTGTTCACCGTCGTCAGCATCAGTTTCAACAGCTCCCGTTTGTGTTTTCACCTCTGCTCGCACTCTGAAAAACTTTTCATATCACTGACTCTACATCAGAGCTGCCGGAGCGTCGTCGTTTTAGCTCAGCGACAAAAAACTGATATTTGTGACGGGAAGTTGAAGCATCTCCAGTCGTGTTCGTAGAAACGAAGCCAGGTTTTTTAACGAGAAACATGAAGTTGCAACATGTCGGTAGTTTTGCAGGAATGTACTTTGCTAACATTGACTCAGGTGGCTGGTTGGAAAACACACAGACGATTTCTACAGTTGTATGACAGAACCGCTGAATTAACAGAACAGGTGAATAGAACGAGTTCTCTTAAATCACTTGTTTGTGCCACGTAAAGGAGTTTCAGACCGCTAGTCGTGTCCTGGAGCAGTTTTCTTACGCCAACACAAGTTAATTCTGTTCTTGCATGAAGCGTCTGTATCTGTATTTGTGTTTGACAGTTTATATTTAATATATATTTAATATGTTTGCATATGAAGCTTTCATTGAGACGAGGATGTATTCAGGCCACACGGTGAACACTCTCTGAATGAACACTTTCACGTTTCCTTCCCCTCTCGTGTCCTTGTGCTTGACAAATTAAGTGAGAAACTGAGCTGAAGCTGCAGGAATCTGGGTCACAGCAGCAGCAGCGACGAGCAGAAGTTGGACTGCAGAGAAACTAAAAGGTAACGAAGCTCTGAATAAATCACCCGACACCAAACTTGACGATTATTACAGCATGTTGACGAGCACTAACAAGACAACTTCAGCTCCCTGCTCCCTCCCGATGCATTCACTTCTGACTTTACAACGTGACTCATCTGCCACCCTGTGTGCAGGAAGGTAGTTATATAACCCCCACAGAGACCAGCAGAGCCTGTGTGTGTGTGTGTGTGTGTGTGTGTGTGTCTGCAGATGTGAGGTGACAAGTCGTAATGAGCCGAAGAGAAAAGTGCTGCTGACGAGGACGAGCAGAGCAACAGGAAACAAAACAAAACCAGCAGCGAGCAGAAGCTGAGCTGTAAAATCTGATCTGCAGCTCGCAGAAGAATGAAGAGACGGAGAAGAACGAACACGGACAAGAAGTTTCCCTGGACAGAGTGAGTCTCATCGTACAGGGATGTTTGGAGAGGACAGAGTGCTGTGAAAACCCTGCACAGATCAATGCATACTGCAAATGTATTGATTAACACATATCTGTATCGATCAGGCTGTCTTTAGATTAGCGATGATCTATGAGGAGTTTTTCTGCCAATGTCAGTCTGAGTGTTGATATTCAGCTTTTTATTCCCTGCATGACCCCTGCTGGTGTGTGTGTGTGTGTGTGTGTGTGTGTGTTAGCACCAGTGAGTCTTAAACGAATGACCAAAACTAACAGCACACACAGTGAATCTACATCCACCTGACACTGCTTTAAGTGGATACCAGCGAGTAAGAGAAGCTAATGTAGCAACTTACGCTGATGACTTGTTCCTTAAATTAGCATTAAAGGTACAATATGTAGGAATTTTGCTTTAAAAACATTCAAAGAAACGGAAAAATACCCTGAAATTATGAGAATTTGAAGAAATTAACGGTTTTGATGTTGTGTCAAAGTCGTCTGTGTGTACTGTTGCAGAGATATCTACTGAAGTTAGCATGCTAACCAGCTAGCCCCGGCTTGTTCTATCTCGTACCAGTCTGAATCGCTAGCTGAATGGCTAACAGAGCTAACTGCAGCTACAGGTAGCAGCAGTTAGGAGTTACTCTGGTAATATGCTGCCCCGTTACTGGTTTGGAGTGACCTCGGGCGGGTGGATGAATTCTTACATATCGTAGCTTTAATCACTATTTTTGAAAGTTCACCTAAATACATTGGATTGTGTAAAACAGATGCTAGTATTGTGAAGACTGTTGAAAGTCAGCTGGGTATTAAAATGTTCTGTTTGCTAACTGGCTAACTGGCCTTTATATCACACATGATGTGCTCCAGCAGACATGTTCACCTGTCAGCAGGAAACACGCAGGTGTTGGCCTGCTGCAAAACATTAACGATGGCTGCGATCAGTTTAGGTACACCAGAGAGCCATGACAGTGAGTGAGCTAGCACATTAGCATGACACTGACACTGGTACAACTAGCCTAAACTGATGCAACAATTACTAATGTCATTATTTACACCTGTAACACGTAAAAAATGTTCTGTGCACATCAGTTTTGGACCTGTTCTCTTCCCCTACATGACACCAGGCGCACTGAAACAACTAAAAAACAGTGTTGTCTAAACTAGCAAACAATGCTAATAGATAGAGCTCTATATCTACAGTACCGTACATTGTAACTGTTGCTAATATTCAATGAAGCCTACGTGATGCTAGCTCTAATCATCAATAAACAGCTCGTGAGTCTTTAAATAAATCATTTAAAGATAAAGATAACGAGCCTGCACACGGAGGACGCGTCAGCTAATGGATGCTTAACTGTTACTTAGCTAAGTAGCCATGCTAAACATTAGCCTAACAAAATACTGATGGAAAGGGTTTTAAGCTAGCTAACAAGCATGCTAACCATCTAACAGAGAATCATCCTGGAACTTTATTCAATCTGTTTAATTAAACACTGATTGTCACCACATTATGTTCAAGTCAGACTTCATGTGACGGCCGACGACCATCTGAAAGTGCGTCATCATCAGTTCATCAGGTAAAGTAACAGCATTTTTAAAGTATTTCATTCTTAAATGCTTCAGTGTTACTTCAGATTTCCTGAACGACTCATCCATCCTAAATTCTGCTACGATCTCGACCCACGATGAACTGATTTGGGTTGATTGCAGCATGTTGTCTGGCTGTAGTGCACGTAGAGGACGGTGGAGAGCATGTAGTCATATGATCTGTGGCACGCTACACGTCTTATCTTGTCAAACGCTGAGACGACGGGACGATCACATTTTGATCCATCGTCGTTTCCATCAGTGACGACGGGTCACTGGCAGTCAGCTGTTAATGTGAAGGAAAGAGCCTCACGATCGAGATGTACGACGTAACGAATGAACACTCACGATGATGTTAGAAAACGCTGACAGACTTCTGGTCTCGTCCCTGCACTGACATATTTTATGTTTTGCAGCATATTTGCAGCTTATTCATGAAGGTTGTTTATCATTTATGATCCTGTTTTTCACTGAATTTCACATCTGAGCACGATTTTCCATCCTGGGTTGTACAATGATAATAAAGCTGACGTCTGATTAAGAAACTACATTAAAATGCTTCTTATACAGTAGATCAATGAAATCCAGAATTATAACATATATAATCATATTACACACTGTTCTTCCACAGCTCAGTCTCAGGATATAACGTTAGCAGTTCACGTTTCTGCAAACCAACATTCACGTTATGTGATTATTAGCCGACTTTCACAGGAGGAGGCCACGAGTCACAGCGCCGGATATCAGACATCTCTATCCGTGATCGTGGTGAACAAAACAGGTATTTTGATCCAAACCGTGATGTTTTCATGACACTGACCAGGTGACTTCAGTACCTGAACCGAACCGGAGCAGAAACACAGAGATGTGACGAGAAAGAAACAGAAACTTCAACCTGAACAAAGCTGCAACAGAAAGAAACGCTCAGTTTATCATCTGTGGTTTTGCAGAAACGTAATTGTTGGTACCTGGTGGTTTTATTGTTTATATGTTACTGATCCGTTACTGGACTGAGTTCTGTGAAAGTTAAAAATCAACGGACCCGACCACGACTCTGAAACCAAAATAACCATAGAGGCCAGTTCGCTCGTCACCGGTAATTAAAACAAACCGGGTCCATCGCGCCTTTCAAATATTAACGAATCAGCTGCTGCTCAGCGCCGACAGCTCAACTCTCAATGAGTGATCCACAAAATGATGAATTTCCCAGAAGGCACCATGTTCTCGTACAACACGGTCAAACAACCAGCACGTCTGTTTATTTCCTGAGTGCAGCAGAAACTCAACAGAAACCAGAGAAAGAGAAGAGAAAAATCTTCGACCGACTGAATAAACTGAATAAACAAACTGACCTTAAAGGACGACACAGTTTATACTGTTTCACTTTGTTTATATGTGGCGGACCCTGCCACCTCGCTTATTCTCCTCTGAGAGCAGCTGGTTTATTCACTGGTGGAAAACAATTAAATTAATTGATTAAATAACTTTATGTAAATGTAGTTTTCTCGACCTGAACACTCGTCACACCTTTCTTTAAAAGCTAAGGTACGTTCTCTAACCTGTGACCCGTCTGAAGTTACAAAAGCTTCATTTGTTTCGCTGCTAATGAAAAAACTGTCGCTTGACTCGAGCTGTAAACCTTCGACGTGGCGTCGCGTGTCATCGTGCCGGATATAAAACTTTGGATAGAAGGCGTTCAAACGTTAAGACATCAGTCCGCTCATCATTTACAGTTTCACTACAGTTCAACTGTCGCACACTCAATATGAGTTCACGCACGGGGAGATTCTCTAAACAGATTTGGAAACGAGCGTATTGCTTTTTTTAATTCACACCGTGAGAAGAGGAAACAGCAGGAACAGATGCAGAACAGATATGTTGCTGTCAGACATCTTTGCTCATGAAACATCACGTCTGCTCGAGTCTTCACCTCCAGAATAAACCCTCCTTCTATCTGACTCGACAACGAGACAGAGGACTTTCCTTTCGTTCACTCGGCACTCGATCAGAAGGATGTTTTTCTTTTCTTTATTCCCTTCTTGTCTTTTTTACTCTTTCGTTCGGAGGAGGGCGGCGGGAGGACGAGGAGAAAGAGGAGGAGCAGGACGCGGTCAGAGTGAAACACAGAGAGGAAGAGATGACTGAAGAAAACAGATCTACGAGATGAGAGAAGACACAAAGGGCTCCACTGTTTGACTCCTGTCGCTGCTGAGTGTGTTCACATGCACTGAGGTAACTGAGGCTGACCCCTGACCTCTGACACCATCACAGGAATCCTGATGAGTTCGATCTGAATCTGGGCCACGCAGAACAAACTGGACGTATTTATTCACGGATCACTTTAAACCCACAAGAACAGTGTTGTGTTTCCACCCGACCGAACCAGCTGGTTAGATGTTAAATCAGCGAGGCTCGAAAACCAACGACTCCATGTCGGGTTCACTGGAGCAGCTTTAAAGCTGATCATCAGCGTGTCACCTCATCACTCTGCTGTGCATGTAAACACACATCAATCATCCAGATATCACTGACGTCCTTTTATTACCTCTGAGGACTCCTGCAGCTGCAGTGTGTGTGTGTGTGTGTGTGTTTGCATGTGTGTGTATGGGTGTGCACTGTACACATTAGGCAGCAGGGTTCTTCCTACAACTGTGAACAGAGGAAGCACTTCATGTGTTTTTCCTTCTCCGTCCCTTTCAGGAGTCACTCCGACCGACAGGCCTGAGATCAGCCGTCAGTCCTTACTGAGTCAACTTAGCACCAAGTCAGCTGTCACCATGTCTTCTACAGACCTCGACACCAAACTCTGCTCTCATTTCTGGCAATTTAGCGGCGCCGTGTTCTACCAGCAGAACGAGAACACAGACGTTCTGATGTTCTTCAGTACATCTGATCCACTGAGCGACTTCTTCTACCTACTCCTGAACTGGCCTGATGCCGGCTAGCTGCTAACACTCGCTCCAGTGTTGTTATTTGGGTGCAAGTAGATAGTTGAAGTAAGAAAATAAGCAGTTGTAAGGAGAACCCTGGCTGCGGTATGTCGGGACGATAATGACTCTACAAAAGACAGAGCAGGAGAACAAATCATACGAGTGCAGCGGCTGCTCGTTGAGCCGCTCACGTTGTTTCACCAGCTGTTCTGAGATCAGAGGAGGAGCTCTCGGCAGTTCATGAAGAGCTCACACACTCTGTCCCACAAACACCAGAGGAGTCTTCAGTGCTTTGTTCCAGAGAGGTTGGTGTGATGTGGTGAGGACATGCTGTACAACACACCAGAGCCCTGCACAGACAGAGTTGGGACATCGCGGCTGCTCCACCAGCGCTACCTGCTGATGTTCGGATGCTGTCGCGGTGATGTTGCGGACGGCCCCGGAGCGCTGTCGGACCCCTCGCCGAACTCTGTCTACCTCAGGCTCTGGGCACAGCGTCGTCAGGAAACAGCGGGGTCATGGCTTCATGCTCGGACAGGGAGGATAAACTGATAAAGGTCCCCGTTCAGACCCAAACTAGGAGACGAGGGGAAGAGACGAGGTCTTGGTTTGTCCTCAGACGGAGGTCAAAGACCGTCCGCTGTGTTCATATTATGCACAAAAAATGCAATCTCATCACCGGCGCTCAGCTGAGTCACTGCACGGTGCTGACTGAACCAGCTGAAGCAGGTGTGAGCTTGGACGCCTCCAGGTGGGTCAGACTGCTGCGACGATGTTCGGTCCGGTTGGTTTAAAGCTACAACTTTTACTGTCCAACGCAGGCTGTCGTTTTCTGATCTTTGTGAAAATTTGTAGCCAGTTTAAAAGAAAAACAGATCGAATCAGGTCAAAGCCGGCTTCATCGCTTTCTCTTAAAGGTTGAGTTTTCTTATCTTGCACAAGGACTTCAGCGTCAGACTTCATCTCCCTCAACAAACAAGCTTTTAACCTGAAACCCTTGTTCATGAAGAAACCCCCCCGGATCTCCTCCTTGTGTTTTGTTTTCATGTTTCTGACCCCACAGCGTCCAATCAACAGTTTTCTTGCTGTTTCGTGATCAAAGGGCAAAAAAAAGGGAGACAGACAGCCGAGGAGGAGGGAGGAAGGAGCTCGTTATCAACCCCTCCATTTACCGGGGAGCGCTGGACGGGCGGGGGGAGTGGCTCGCGGTCGCCCCTTGTTACCTAGAGGAGGGGCTACTGCACTCGGAGGCGGGGCAACAGAACTGATGGGCGATGTCGTCGTCTTCCTCCTCTCTGAGAGACAGACAGACAAACAGACAGGAGAGACAAAGACAGAGAGAGGAGGGGGAGTTGAAGAGGAAGGCAGACAGAGGAAGATAAAAGGATGTGGAGGAAGAACAGAAAAAAAAAAAGAGGGAAGAGAAGAAGAAGAAGAGAAGTCTGGTGATGGGAGTTCAAGTTTAGAGGTGCAGTACTGCAAGTCGGCCACCAGATGTCAGTGTTCACACATCTGTGACTGAAGCAGTGACCTTCTGAGTGTAACTGTCAGTGGTGGAAGGTGAAGCAGCGCTCCTTCCCTCGACGCCTCGGGACACAATTAATCTCTAAAATTATAAACTTTACACGGAGTCAAAGGTGACGAGACTCACTGCTGAGGCTGTGTTTCCCTTCAGGGGGAGGACAGAGGGGGAGGGAGGGAGGGAGGGAGGAGGCGGGTGAGGTGACAGAGAAGCCTTTGGTAGTTTTAAGATGGAGGCCGATGTCAACATGAATTTATGCAAATGTAACGTCAAAACTGCAAATGAGAGATCTGTAATCCATCACTGTGATCCCATTCAGCAGTTCAGGCAGCAGAACGAGTTTAGTTACATGCAGTTTAGTTACCTGTAGTTTAGTTACCTGCAGTTTAGTTACCTGTAGTTTAGTTACCTGCAGTTTAGTTACCTGCAGTTTAGTTACCTGTAGTTTAGTTACCTGCAGTTTAGTTACCTGTAGTTTAGTTACCTGTAGTTTAGTTACCTGTGGTTTAGTTACCTGTAGTTTAGTTACCTCAGAGGTGGAGTGTGTGTGTGTGTGTGTGTGTGTGTGTGTGTGTGTGCACGTTTCAAAACAGATTTCAAAGTTTAAGAAGAATATTTTAGGAATTAAAAATATTTCACACCGTAGAAAGTTTCACGAGAGACGAAGAGGTGCGAGCAGGTTGTTGGTGTTGTGATGTTAGTTGGTAGTTTAAAGTTCATCACTGATGTTCAGCAGCTGTGATTGATGAACGAGCAGCGCAGGTTTTATGGATGATTAAAACACAGAAGGACTCACGGCTGAAAGTTCAAACTTACAGATCTTCTTTGTTTGTTGTTGTCAGAAACTCTCGGCTCTGCGCTGCCCTCTAGTGGAGGTACTGCTCAACACCCCTGCTGATGTAAAGGGCTGATTGGAGCATGTGGGCAGTTACAGATGCATCGTTTGAGATGGACGTTTCCATTTTTGTACGTTAAAAGAGGCATAAATGAGCCTCGAGGTGGTCTGAAGGTTTTGAAATTCCTGCTGGCCGACAACATCTGAGAAGCCGTCATATCGTCAGATTTATGTATGTTTTAAAAGGGTAAGTTCAACCTCGAGTGCAGACTAAACATCTGAAACACTCCACAAAGTGTTGATTCAACATTTTCATCTTTGCGTGAAGTTTATCTGCAAGTTTACAACATTTAACGTGTGTAAATGTAAAAGTGTTCAAGTTGTTCACTTTTAAGAAAAGAAGCCTGATTATGATTATGAAGCCGTTTCATCGCGGCCTTTAATGAGTTTTAGCAGTAATCTCAGATTTTAATGAAACTCTAAATGATTTTTGGGGAGTTTTAGCTGCAAATGTTGAATTAAGACTCGTATGTTTGTGTTTCTTCACTTCATGATGCTCAGAGGAAACACGCAGTCACTTTCCCTCTTTAACTAACTCGTCCTTTGCTTCTTGTCTGTGTTGTGTTTGGACGCAGCGACACATCTGACTGTTTTCACTCGTCCTCTCACGACGCTCTGAACAACTGTGACAGAACACAGTTCATGCATAATGTACGTCTCGGGGTGTAAAAAGCACAAAGCGTCCACATGTCCGAGTGTCGGTACAGCTCATCAGAACATTCTGTGTGAACGAGCCCGTTTCATTAAGTGCTAACGCGGCGGCGTGGTGTTCGTACAGTTTAAAGACAACAGAGGAATGTGAGGTCACGTTAACTCACCCCGTCATCAGTCAGTCAGCTCAGCTCGCTGTGTGTATTTATGCACAACACCCTCGACAAAATCTCCCTCCTCTGCTGGTGACTCATCCCCTCTCAACCCTCACACACACTCACACACACTCACACACACACACACACACACACACACACACACACCTCCCCTTCACAGACGTTGTTGAAGAAAATCATCTCCTCACTCTGCATCTTTAATGTGCGACTTTAAAATGTGTCGCCGTGCTGCCGTTCAGCAGACGCTCACACACCTGACTGTAAGAACAGGTGCCATCTCTACCTGCAGGCCTCACCTCACTCCACGGTCTACCCTCCCTGCTCGAGGTGTCTACGATGAATTACAAGAATTACGATTCTCTGTGAAAACATGCAGCTGACATGTTAACGGTGACTGGACGAGCCTCATCAAGCAGAACCAACCTCATTTAATCACGTCAGCCATCATCTCCCCCTGATGATATAAAGTCAGGCTCAGTCATCATCTCCTCCTGATGATATAAAGTCAGGCTCAGCCATCATCTCCTCCTGTTGATATAAAGTCAGGCTCAGCCATCATCTCCCCCTGATGATATAAAGTCAGGCTCAGTCATCGTCTCCTCCTGATGATATAAAGTCAGGCTCAGTCATCGTCTCCTCCTGATGATATAAAGTCAGGCTCAGTCATCATCTCCTCCTGATGATATAAAGTCAGGCTCAGCCATCATCTCCTCCTGTTGATATAAAGTCAGGCTCAGCCATCATCTCCCCCTGATGATATAAAGTCAGGCTCAGTCATCGTCTCCTCCTGATGATATAAAGTCAGGCTCAGTCATCGTCTCCTCCTGATGATATAAAGTCAGGCTCAGTCATCGTCTCCTCCTGATGATATAAAGTCAGGCTCAGTCATCGTCTCCTCCTGATGATATAAAGTCAGGCTCAGTCATCATCTGATGATCTTGTTATTTAATTAACAATCACATCACTTAGAATAAAGCTAAAGATCTAAAGCTTCTTCTCAGACGCTGTTGGCCGAGAGGAACGACAGGAAGTTAGAAACCTTCGGACCACCTCGAGGCTCACTGATGCACAGTTTACATACGAGAATAGATTCGCTCATCTCCAGCACCGAACCTGTAAACTGCCCACGTACTTCCATGGACCTTCAGCAACACGTCCACTGGAGTTCAGCTCAGAATCAAAAATTACTGACAGCTACAAACATGTCGACGGCGCCGGAGGTCGCGATAATGAACTTAAGAAACAGGGAGAAGTGGAGGCAGCGCTGCAGACGACGACGTTCTGTGAGGTCATTAAACACATCGAGACACGTGGACACAGCTTTCTCTACACTGATATTACAAACAGAAGAAATATACTTTGTCGTGGTCGTCTCGCTGGAGCTTTCGGCTGCACTGCACTCCACAACTTCCCAACACATCCTCGTACCAAGACGACTGAACAGGTCGACTGCCAGTGAGTCCAAAATCAACTCGACCGTTGCAGCGTACCAGCGACAGGCACATCTTGTTCACGTTTAGGTCAGAAAACTAGGACGACGTCGTGATTTGGTATGTGATGACTTTTCACGCAGGACACGAACAGCGGTCTCCTGGACCAAAGTGAAGAGCTATGAGGACTTGTCGCTCTTTATACTCGTCCCCTGACTTCCTCCTTTGCTGCTGTAGTAACAACTACTGCCAGCAGAGGTCGCCACCTAAAAACAATATGTAAATATGGGCTGTCATAACTTATACGGTCCTTTGGAAGTACTGCTCCGCTTCGCATGCACAAATGAAATGAGAGCAGTGTGCGGACGGAGGAATCTGTTTCTACATATCTGACGTTGAGTGTAAATGAGGCCTTCAGGGAACCTTCCTCCTTTATAACTGCCGTCAGCAGAGAGCGTGTGAATACACTCAGACGGGCCGACAGCTTCAGAAACAGCCTCCCTCCACATCTGTCCGACCGTCTGCGTCGCCGGCTTCACATTTTACAACATTTTCCTGTTGTTGCCACATTTATTCACACGCTGAGACGTGTGTGTTCCTGCAGCTCCTGAACGCACTCCTGCAGTGGAGCAGGACGACGTGTGGAGGAGCACTCACACACCTTTACATCCAGCAGCTGATCGCTCATTATTTCATCTCAGCCTTCAAACACTGAACCGTGCTGCTCAAACACTGAGCGATTAGCTATCAGCGACCCCTGGCTGGTGATGAGTGGAGCTAGCTGCAGTTCTCATTATAACGGAAACATGTGAGTGTTGACGTGTTCACGATCGAGTCTCATAATTATATCATATTGTTTTAAACAGCTGCTTTGTAGTTTTTAATCTGACAAACAGGAAAGAAGAAGCAGTAATATTTGTTGGGGACTATTTTCAGCGGCGGATTAATTTACATTAAGTGCTCTAGTGAGTATTTATGGCAGCAGGACGGTGTGTGTGTGTGTGTGTGTGTGTGTGACAGTGTGTTTTTAATAGTTTGTGGATCTCTGTGGCACAGAGGACGAAGATATATCAGACTGTGAACTCCTGACTGAATATCTGAACGTGATTTATAAAATGTGTATTTATTGAATGAGACTCTTCCTGACAGACGTGGGTGTCGCTGCCCTCTGCTGTTCGTCTTATTAGAGAAACATCTGTTTTGTTTTGGGACTCTTCTTCATGATGACGAAGGAAAAGAGGGAAGATTTAAAGTAAAGGAGACACTTCGAGCAGATCTAACAACAGATATCACCATGAACCAGCTCATTACTGACATTAGGACGATTATTTTTTGGATCACATGTTATCTGATATTTTATGTCGAGCTCGACTGATGTTCGATTTTTGGGAAGTCAACATGTCCGGTAACAATATCTCAGCTGATACACACACTGATTTTTGCAATGATCCCTCAAATGTGGTTTAGAAACACGTGTGACGAGGGTTTGTAACACTGGAGGATATTTTACAGTAAACAATTTGTCTTTTTAAGACGACTGTTTTGGCTTTGAGTCTATAGGTTGACAGGAAACGTGAGAGAGATGCAGCAGAACCTGGACCACCGCTGAGGACTCATGGACGAAGCTCCACTACAATTCACTGAATCAGCAAAATCACTGTGAATTAAACAAATAAAAATGATCCTCCGCATCGTTTTCTGCTTTATAATCGCTACAAAAAATAGTTTTCATGACGCTGCATATTCAGCTACATACAGGCTGATACTGACGAATCAGTCGGGCTCTAATGTGTTTAAATGAGGCAACACGTCATTAAAAAAAGGAATATTTCGCAAATAAATGTGAACATTGGATAAAGCCAGGTTCAAACTGTGACATATTAGTGTCAGAGATTTTTACAGAGGGAGTTTTGGATCTCCATAAATCCTAAAATAGGAAATAGGACAGCAATAAAAAAAACATGTATGTACTCCATGTTTTCAGGAATAAATAACTCTGTGAATGAAACATTATCAAACCCCTTCAGGTCTTAGATAGTTGGTGTGTGAGCGCTGCAGAAGAGTTGATCTCAGAGTCGGAGGGAAAAACTTTTCGAGAAAAATACTGAATAGTGAGAAAATCACCAAAAAACTAATATTCATCATCATGAATCACCTCCAGCTGTTTACTTACATTAAGATAATTATTATTTCTGAATGAAATGATGTTTAATATTTACACTCATATATCTAAACTGAAAACACGTCAGTGTGAAGTCTTCTCCTCTTCTGTGGAGGCAGAACAGCCTCAAACATCAAAACTGACGACAGGAAGAGAAAAAGTGTTTTCACTGAAAGTTTTCCTGCAGGATCGCCGACATGTGAGGACAGAAAGCTGTCAGGACTGAAACCCGGTCGGACCGGGCTGCTTCCTGGGCCTCTGGCACCAAAACAGGAATAATATAGAAAAACATTCCAGCGTTAAAAGATAAAGTTTATATTTGTTATTTAAATGTTGATAAGGATTTAAAGATGACCTCTGTCAGTACTCTTCTTCTCCTTTTGTGCTTCATTCTTTGATCGTTGTGCTTTTTGTTTGCTGTTTCGTGTGAAGAGGTTTTGGAGATGTATTGTTGTCATGTTAAATATTAACAGCTTCAGGAAACATCAAACGCACAGATTAGAAAACGAATGAGAATTAAATCAATAATCTTTGTGACGCAGAGCGAATGTTTCACCGTCATCGGCCTGTTTTTTGGTGCTCGGCCTCCGGATGGGTTGTTTTTAGAGCAGCATGGAGGATGTGGGGGAGAGAGAGGGGTGAGGAGAGAGAGAGAGAGAGAGAGAGAGAGAGAGAGAGAGAGAGAGAGAGAGGTCTGATGTAATGGGGGAGGAGGTGGATGAGAGAGGGAGCGACTGGAGAGGCTGCTTCACCTTCAGAGCTGTTCATGTGTTTGTATGTGGGGGGAGGTTACTGAAGCACTGTGGGGGAGGGAGGGAGGAGGGGGAGAGCAGGTGAGGCATCATGTGACGCCTGAACGCATCAGAGCCAAATTCGAAAACGAAATTTATTTTGAGAAAACATCCCGACTTAAGGTCCAATAACGAACTCTCTCCGGAGCTTCGGACAGCATCACGTGATCTTCTCGAGCTCAGGACCTCCAGCGAAGCTTCAGTTAACTTTCACATCCTGAAGTTACGAGCTGTGATACGATAACGACACAGCGACTCTGCGATAATCAATACATCACGAGATCTGACGGCTACAGAATGTAAAGTGCAGGAATCATGTTTTCAGCCTCAGTCTGAGCTCAGGGCTCGTTATCACAGCGGTCCATGTTCACGCCTGCTGTCACTCCAAGATGTTGCATGTTTTACATACAAATATCTGACTAACTGTGCTGATGATTTGTCCCCCGAGAAATAACAAAAAAGCTGAATGACAAAATTTAAGAATTATTTAACTTGGATCCACAAAGTTCTTTGCAAATATTATTTTTCATGCACTGTGGGCCTGAAATAATTTCCGTGCATATAAATATAAATGTCTTCTTTGATAATCTGCAGTGAATCCAGCGGAGCAACAAGTCAGGTTCACTTGCTTTACCTCGCAGCATTAATCTGCTAGTGAGTGTCAGCTGAAGATTGTTTTTTATCATCTAAGTCGTGTGCATTTTATTTTCTTTTGGTCCATAAAACGTCACAAAATAATGAACTAAGTGCCGTCACGAGATCATCTTCACATCTGACACGGAACAGAATCAAATCCTCACATTTCAGAGACTGAACGTACAAAACGTTTGATAACTGATGATGTTTCAGTCAAGTTTCTCATATTTTCTGTCTGTGAGGATGTTTAATATTAATCTGTACTGATATCAATAATACAGCCGGAGTGACTGTGTGTCAGTCCGGTATCATCTGGACAGAACATCTGGGCAGAACTGACTCCATCAGACAACATCACTGTGGCTGAGTCAAAGTCTAACAGCTGTGAGAAGATCCGGTGAAATCAAACATGGCGCGCGATGCGTTCGGGGGTCACTGCCCTCCCTGCTGGTGGATGTAGTCGGGGGGGGGGGGGGGAGGCTAGCAGGGGCAGTGTGGCGGGTGGAGGCAGAGTGGGGGGGGGACAGTGGGTGAGGCTGGGTGTTGAGGAGGGGGGACTCTGGCCCTTACCTTGCCTGCTCGTGGTGCTTGGCGGGGGGCAGGGCGCAGGGAGGCTTGGGCAGGCGGAGGCGCGCGGGACAGCAGTACTGATGGTAGGTGGCGTGGCTGTTAGGAGGTAGGCTGGAGGAGTAGAGAGAGGAGGAGGAGGAGGAGGTGGAGGAAGGAGTGGTGATGCTAGTAGGGTTGTTGGAGGAACGACAAGAGGTGGTGGTAGTAGAACAGGTGGAGGAGGAATAAGACCTGACAGGAAGAGATAGAGAGAGATAGAAAGATAGAGAGTGGGGGAGAGGGAGAAAGAGAAAAAAGAGAGAAAAATAAAGTCAAGAGAGAAACAGAGAAAGGTAGACAACAACAACAACAACAACAACAGACACGCACACATAAACAAACACCATTAGCACAGTCAGCATTACAGCACACTATCAGCAATAGCATAGCACACAGTATTAATAGCAGCATGTAGCGATTAGCAAACAAGTATGGCTAGTAGTGTTAAAGCAAAAAGCACACTTAAATCTATCAGCATTAGCTTAGCACACGATAAATAACAGCAGCATAGCAATCAGCACACAGTTACAACTAACAGTCTTAACACTTAGCTTATAGTTAGCATGTCTAACCATGTTAGCATTACCTTAGCACACAATATAAATGGGCAGCATACAGCAGTTAGTAATAAGTGAACTATTCATACCAGCATACAGCATTAACATACGATCACAGGTGTTAGCTTAGCAGTTAGAACACACAATATATCAGCTTATGGTTAGCACACAGTCAATCTCGGCCGTTAGCACTAGCAGTTAGCGTCACAGCGGTACATGTATAGTGTACAGTGAGTCAGGAGAGGGAGGATGATGCACAGATATAGATAGTTTACTGTATCTCAGAGGGACAGAGGAGGCCGCTCGCGTCCCGCTCGCTCAGTTTACACTCATGTTGGGCGACAGTGTTTCACTGGCGGTCTGATCCAGAGCAGGTTCAGGTTTCACACCTGGTACCAGAACATTACTTTCCTCAGTGTCTAGTCCTGTACTGCAGCTGAGCATGTTAGTGCTAACCACACGCTGATCCCAGATCACCTACAGACCATCTGTCATAACGGACCTGTAAGAGAAGTCCCACTGGGTGAACTGTGTTTCCTCACAGACGTTAATGTGATGAGCTACAGGTTGTGATGTGATGTTTGATTCAGAATCAGTGCTGGTGGTTAAAATGATGATGATGATCGTGTTTAAAATTGTCTCAACCAACCAGCAACCAGATCCACTTCAAGTATTTTATGTCAAGTACCTCATGAACCACACAATGTGAATAGTAAGTTAGCCTAGCGAGCCATTAAACTATGCTAGCCTAGCATGATCAATCAACGTAACTGGAAGTTGTTCCAGGGCCCAGACACGACAAATGAACTAGCAGCGATGAAGGCCAGCTGGTCTGTCGCCTCATGCCGCCTGTCGACTGAACGCCTGCACTTGAACACACCGCGAAGACTAAGGCTGAGAGGAGATAAATAAAGATCAATAATCCATAATTCACCTAACATGCATCAAACTAAAGTAACGAGGCTGTTTTGAAGCTGTGAGGAGGAGAAAGTTCAGATGTAGAGAGGGAAAGTCACAGAGAGACTCGGGTACAGATACCTGAAACATGTACTACTACTACTAAGTACAGTAACGAAGTATTCACATGATGTGAATCTTTCCCATCACTATCCAGAAAACTATCTGTGGCATAAAAATATTAAACAGTACTTCCACAATCCTTGGCCCGGTCCGTCCATCAGAACAGAACACAGTGAATCTTTCGACGTCATCAGCACAAAAACAAAACCAGAAATGTAACCGAAGATCAGCAGGTTGTCTGCTGTCAACGCTCAGACTCTGACCAGAGCCCGACTGTGTGAATCTGAAATATTACAAACATTAAACCGACCCTTTCTTTGTCCCGTGGCTAAAAGATGAAAGTTGAAACTCTTTCCCCTAAAAGCTTCCACCTGTAACATTTGTCTGAAAGTTACGGCTGCCTGTTAACGTTGGTACGAAGATCCCAGCGCAGCACGCAGACGATCAGCCTGAGGAGCTCATCACGCTTCACCAGGCGGAGACCTTATTCCTCACATTTCCTCCACGTCGCTGCGATGTGACAGTTTGCTGGTCGGCTGCACGGCTGCACACCCGCTGCCACCGTGTGCAGCTGCAGGTGTGATGGATGCCGCGCTGCCTGGACGCTCAGCGTGATACAGTGCTGGCTGTTCAGCGTAAATCCAGACTCCACTGAACGGAACGTCCTGTTGACCCCGTGTGCAGGAGAGAGCTTATATAATGTGAGCTGTCACTGCTTTACATTCACTCAACATGGTGGATACAGTTTTCTCTTCAGGTGTTAGAAATGTACGTCTACACATCGTCTCTGAGTTCAACCTGGAAATGTTCTGGTTTTTTGTTCCCTCCTGACCATCTGAACCCTGACATCCTTATCTTGGATTTCACATGTGAGATAAAATAAAACTTGCTGAGGCTAAACACGCTACTCCTGACTTTTTTTCCACCCTAAGCTGAAAATGGTAAAGTCAGTCAGTCAGACAGACAGTCATAATGTGACTTAAAGGATAAGTACCGTTTTTTACAACCTGGACCTTATTTCCAGCAAAAGATATGGTCATTTACTCACCCAGATAACTTTGGTGTCATTCGGCGTCGTTCGGACGAAATTAGATCCGGTGTAGCGGCGATATATCCATATAATGGGAGTAACGGGGCATCGACACACAGCCTCTATATAACGCATTATCTGCCACGAAACTAGTTCATTTCACCAATATTTTGTTACGATATGCTAGCGCTATTAGCCTCTGAGTCCGGGCTCGTCTATTGTCAACATCCGGGGTCTGTAGGCTGATCTACTACCTCTGACCTGGAAGATGTCGTCTCTGAGCTGCGCGCGCACCCGCGACAGCCGAGCTTGTTTACCTGTAGCTGCTGCTGCTAGTTTGACCCCGGATGTTGATAACGGACGAGCCCGGACTCAGAGGCTAATAGCGCTAGCATTTCATAACAAAATATTAGTGAAATGAACTAGTTTCGTGGCAGATAATGTGTTATATAGAGGCTGTGTGTCGGTGCCCCGTTACTCGCATTATATGGATATATCGCCGCTACACTGGATCTAATTTCGTCCGAACGACGCCGAATGACACCAAAGTTATCTGGGTGAGTAAATGACCATATCTTTTGCTGGAAATAAGGTCCAGGTTGTAAAAAACGGTACTTATCCTTTAACAAAACATTAATAATTAAAATCCAGTCATCATCTCCTCCCTCCATGTTGATGTAAAGTCAGGTGAACATTTCTGGAGCTTCACAGTAAAACGCAGCATTCTGCTAAACAACTGAAGCAGCTGGAGACTTAATTTAAAACAGAAAAACAACCAAATAATTATTGCCGAATTAGCTGTTAGCGCTTCCTGTTTGCAGTGTATTCATTTATATACAGACAGCCATCACTGAGTTACTTTGATACTGAAGAAAACTTAAAAACGTGATGTTTCTCAGGCAAGTTCTGCACATGTGAGGAGCGTCTTTTTTGAGATTTCTAAGTGGATTCAGGGAGTCATCATCTCCTCCCTCCATGATGATTTAAAATGTCAGGTGAAGTCTTGTAGTCCACCAAACATTTCTGGAGCTTCACAGTAAAACAGAGTCGCAGCGTTCTGCTGAACACCTGAAGCAGCTGGAGACTTAAAACAATGTAAAAAACATAAAATGTCTCCATACAGCTCGTCCCCGAGATCCAAAACTGATCAGAGAAGATGTTATTTACACGTTTTAAGCATAAATCTTGCTAAGCGTCTTGCTGAAAGCGTTAGCATGCACCCCGTCTGAAAATCTCTTTTGATTTTTTGTTTTGTGGATGATAAAACACTGAACTTTATATAGCATAAGAAAACTTACAAAACTTACAAAATAATCTGTCCGACAGGAGGCTGCATGAGTCGCCTCGCCTAAAACATATCTTTCATTAGCATATTATCATAAAATCATAGATTGTTGGCTGTGTGTCACCGTCCACTTCAAACAGTTTCAATGCAGCATCATGGAAATACATCTTTGAATAAACTAACTGTCCAGGATGAGACTGAGAGAAACAGCTTGCTAGCCAACAGTTAACCAGTCTACACTAGTTAACTGACAGTTAGCAGGCTAACTAGACTTTTTTTTGGATAACGATGGACAATCCTGCCATTAAAGAAACATTTCAGCTGGGATTTAACTGAACAGCACAAAGAAAACACATGTTGTTTATATGTTCCTTGCAGTTGTTAGCAGTTAGCTCACCAGCTACATGAAGTTATAGTAGCAGCTACGTCTTTAGCATCGAGCCTTTAGCACGCTCCAACCTGGTGTCGTCTTAACCGTGTAACACACCAGCCGCTCCACTGCGTCACTGACACGTTTCACCTCACCAACCCACGAAGTTAGCAACAGAAAAAATCAGCAATGTCCTGTGATATTTTCAAAATAAAAGCACCAACACTATTTACAAAGATCAGACTTAAAATAACGAGCCTACTTTTCTCAAACTAATCACCTTTACCTACCAGCTGAGAGTCCTGTGACCACACTGACCAACTCTTTACACTACCCGTCACCTTTGCTCCCGTCATTATTGCCCTCTAGTGGATCGGCGTGTCAATGACATGCTTCTGGTGGGACCGACCCAAACAAAGATGCCACAAACAGCGCCGAAATGTAAAAAGCTGTGGTAACAAACCTAAGATCTGTCCGTCTTTCTCCTCACTTCACTCCCTTAAACCCACTTCCTCCTTTCTCTCTGCTCTCAGCAACAATAAAGTACCTCCCCCTCTCACCTCTCCCCCCCTCACTCACCCCCTCTACCCAGGCAGTGTACCGGTTGTATTAGTATGGAGTGAGCGAGCTGCTACCACTGCAGAGCAGGCTGGAGCCATTCATTACCATACTGCTACCATACTGCAGAGAGCGAGAGACACCGACACATACAGAGAGAGAGAGAGAGAGAGGAGCGCTGCAGAATGTGACAGAGGTCAGCCTGCTATCATCAGTTATTTGCAGATCAATAATCCATATATCACTGTCCAATTAAGTGCTACCTCCGTCTAATTACTCTCAACTAATGACATCACGGTGGAGGTAATTGGTCACCTCAGTTTCACAGCCGTCGTGTCACCACTGCTCAGGTTGTTGGTGATGGTTGAGAAGAGAGAGAGGGAGCATCTTCACCATCCTAACTACAATCAGATGAGAAGTTTTTCTTTATGTGCCGATCATGATGCAACCACGCGTTTGGCCTAGCTTACAGCGCAGTCAGGTAACAGCTGGATGAAAGTGAAGATCTGTTAGCGGCTTGTTCGCCACATTCAACGAGCTCTCTTAGTTTTTAGTCTTATAAATACTTTAATAAACACTGTACATGTCACAATCATGTAAACACTCTTTCTTTGGCTCAGGGGCTGTGTGCTTTGTGCTAACGTTAGCAGATGAATGACTCACTCTTTCTTTGGCTCAGGGGCTGTGTGCTTTGTGCTAACTGGGTTAGCTCACTCATACACTACAGGCTCAGTGGCTGTTGTCATCGCTAACCATATCCAACATTACCATAATGAACCTGAACAACCAACATGGCTGTAGCTGATACTCACCACTGTCAAGCTAGCATGTTAGCATTGGGCAATTGTGCTACAAAATACCTTTCTGCTGGTAAAACAATGTTAGCTAACACAAACACAAGCACCTGTCATGTCCAGCATGTGTCCAGTCTTCAGGAGAAGACAGAAGAGTTTCTGAACTATGAATGATGTTTACCATGGCAACAGCTGACTGACAACTAATGATGTTGCTAGGAGAAGAGCTGTCAACTAGACGTCATGAACCTGTTTAACCTGCTAACATTAACACAGAGTGAGAGTTGTTCAACACCAGTGGTTTCAGATATATGATCTATATCTACAGATCAACTGATGAGTTCAGTGTGCAGAGGCAGTGAGCTGCTTCATCAGCTGTTACGTAAGCTACAGAATAATTTAATTCTGTGTGTGTGTGTGTGTGTGTGTGTGTGTTCAAAATGTAAAATGTCAAAGAGTTTATGTAAGCATGCAATAGAGCACTCCAGGTGTGTGTGAGTCAACAGTAACTTGTTACTGTGTAACTTTGTGCGTTTAACAGCACCAGCTGTGTGTATCTGGCAGCTTCTCTGTGCAGAGCATGTGAATACATTTTGTTGCAAAAGAAAAAAAATCGAAAATAATTTCTTCACTTGTCTCGTCACGTTTTTGAACGTAACAAGCCGTGCAGACTGCAAAACTTTGGCTAACATAGTTTTCAAATATGCTCGATTTTCTTGGAGCTAAAAAAAAAAGTTTCTGGGAAACATGTCAGACTGAAAAACAGCAGAATCAACACGAGGACGGGATCCAATCAGAGCTGTGCATCACCACTGATCTGTCAAATCGATCGATTTCATATCAATTCTGTTATGTTTCGGTTTCCAGACCAAATTTGCATGGATACGAGAGAGATTCTGAGAACTCTTATGCTGAAAACTAAGTAAAAGGACCCCTCTAACGAGAAAGTAAAAACAGGAAAATCTAAAAAAAAAAAACTGTATTTAAACAACCTTTGTGGTCACTTAAATACAGATTTCTGAGTTTACAAGCTGCCCTCGAACGCACCATGAAGTCCCCATTAACAGCAGGGCCCTCACAGTAAAGCCTGATGCAGCATTCACTCACATGAAAGCTGCTCAGTGACCAAGCTAACTTCCGAAATGTTGCTGGACCGAGTGGCTCACATTCTGAAAGTCAAACGGGTCGTCTCTCTGGGTTTGTGACACTCAGAACCATCTTCCACCGTTTACAGCTGCTTCTTTCACAATGTACGTTTATGGAAAAAGGTCTGTTTGAGCCTCAGAGCGTCACCTGACGATGTAATTACACGGTTTGACCACTATGAATGTTGGCCTCAAATCCTGCTGCTCCTCCTGGAGTCTTGGTTGGCAGAGTGTACGAGGTGGACCTGAACGCACCATGATCTCCCTGTCTTTCTGTGTGTGTCCCATGACTGTTTGGGGAGATGCTTGGCGGGTGTTAATGTCCGACCCACTACAACACATCCACAGAACCCGGCCTGTCTCTGGGTTTTATGAATCGTTATTGGATCGTTTGAAGGACGACTGATTTGAATCTGACATGTTTTTAATCGCAGCAGCACGTGAGCTCAGCTGAGTTTCCAGCATACAGGCGCAAACGGGTCAGAACATCAGGGTTGAGTGGAAAGTTGTTTGTTGCTCATGATGAAGTGTTCTGTTCTGCTCTGTGTTCTGTTCTGTGTTCTGTGTTCTGGTTCATGACGACGTTAAACTGCTCGTTTATAACCATCTGTCTGAATTCAAATGAAGTTAAAGAGAGAGAGAGGATTACATGGTAACTGGAGCTCTCTCTACCACACACACACACACACACACACACACACACACACACACACACACACACACACACACACACACACACACACAGCACAGTACAGTCCGTCTCTCACTCCCTCCCACTATCACTCTGGGTCTCTCGCCCACTGACAACTCCACTCTCTCACCTTGACTGTTTCATCACACACACGCACACAAACACACACACACACACACACACACACACACACACACACACACACACACACACACACACACACACACACACACACACACACACACACACACACACACACACACACGTCCTCTCCCTGACCGCTGATTTCTGACATCAAGTTTGACGGATTGGTTAATCTCATTAAAGCGCCCCCTGCAGGTCAGTCGGTCCAGTGACCTCTGAGGTAACTGCAGTCACGTGACATCACAGGTGACATCACAGGTGACATCACAGGTGTATCTGGAGGAAGCTGCATGGATTATTTATTGTTTAATGTTTAAACTTAATTACTGAGAATTTGATACGAATCTAAAAACATGATCATAAGAAATGTGTTTATCTTTTTGTTCAGTGTTTTAAAATGTCACTGTTGAGGTGGTGACGAGGAGGAGGAGGAGGAGGACGAGGACGAGGATGAGGGCGAGGAGGACGAGGAGGACAAGGAGGAGGAGGGGAGGAGGAGGAGGACGAGGCAGGAGGTCACGCAGGCCTGTCAGTGCTTCTCTAAGCTGTCACTGGTCTTATTTTTGGGGGTTACACAAAAGAAATCCGATTTTTAAAGAAGTTAATCAACACAAACGTTCATACGTGATGTTTACTCCTCAGAAGCTACAAGCAGAAAGGATCTACGCGTCAGAGCACTCTGTCGTCCTATTGGTCAACGTCAAGGAACACGTGCTCGGAGATGTCAAACCAGGCAGCAAGATACTGACAGGCTGGACTTTTTGACGGAGCCTCTGATTGGTCCAGCAGAGTTTAACGAGCTACAGTCAACAGTTTAATCACACTTAAAACTTCTCTCCTAATTTTAAATCTGCTCAGATTTACTGAAGCTTTTAACATAATTAGATGAAATACAGCTTGAGATACATAAAGAGACGGAGGGCTCGTCCCCTCGTTACCCATCATGCCTCCTGTCCCTGCCCTGTCGGCCCGGTTCTGTCAGATTACAGGCTGCGCTAATCTGATTACGATCTCATTTCAATCTCATTAGTTCATCTAACGTCCGCCTGTTGCTGAGTCACTGCCACATGCCAGCCAGCCTGTCATATCACATCACACACACGGGCTAACACACACACACACACACACACACACACACACACACACACACACACACACACAGTGTCTGTCTGTTAATCTGTCTTCTCTGATCAACATTTGAAGGGTTTTAATTAAAAACAGCGCTGCGAACACTTTTAGGAGGAATCATCATGTTTTCATATTTAAGCCTGTTTTCCACATCAAGTTTTGTGTCACAGACTCGACTGAAGGATTATCTCGAGTTTTAAATCGTTCTGTTTCGTCATTTAATCCAATTGAGCTGCGACCTTTGAACCTACGAGGAGAGAGACAAATACAAACACAGCTGAGGTCCATTTATCTGTTTGATTCATGGTTTTATTGTTGTTGTCTTCTTCAGACTGATTCTGTTTGAGCTTCTTTTTCTATTTTCAACTTTTCTTTTTTAACTTGTTGTTTTTACGTCTTCCTGCTCGTTTTTAACGCCCTGCTGGAAACATTACAATAAACATTACAGTGTTCATACAATGACCACATCCTGTTTGAATATTTGTACAGATTCAATACTGAAAGCTCGAGCAGGCGATGAGCAGCCGTGACAGATGTTGTTTTCACCTGTGAGTGCTGATGTGTGTGTTTGTGTGTTTGTGTGTTTGTGTGATGTAAATGTGGTCCGACTGACACAGTTTGCAGCAGGAACCAGCACAGAAGAGGTTCTGAGGATTTATCCAGGTGTTGTAGAGTCAGACAGATCCTGGATGTTTGATATCAGGGAGTAGAGAAAGTCTGTGTTCACCAAACACTGGGTCGGATACTGGAGGCAGAACATTTCACAGTTAAACGAGAAACTTTCCTGTCCAGCTCACCTAAATAATAACATCGTCACATATCAGTCGAATCAGAACCAGATATATCTGTGCTGGACCCGTCCGTCCGTCTGTCCCTCTGCAGGCAGAGTTTAGTCTGAAAACGTTACAGATGTGTTGTTGGGATCACAGTTAGAGCTGAGTTCAAACATTGGCCCGGTTCTGCCCATGAGTACCAGGTACCAGTGTTGGGCAAGTTACTTTCAAAATGCAGTGCATTACATACAGTATTACTATTCAGCTTCATTTTAAAGTAATATATTCCATTTCGCGGTCGAAGGTCGCGGTCGTGCAGCGCGTGGATGGATTCTTGAAAACACAACAAGAAACGCTTCACTTGGGTCGGTGAGGGGGATTGTAACTTGGAACTTGTAACTTGGGGTGTAAATCCCAAGTTTCATCTTGATAAGATATTATTTTATTATTTTTATATCGACTCTTTGGACAACAACACAATATTTTTGTCGATATCACAAAGTCTGCGATGATACGATTTCCATTCAGTTCGACGTACATGAGATGATGTCGTGCACATTAAACACAATCAGTTAC
>NC_140195.1:1775374-1975374 GCF_965226575.1 Pagrus pagrus
AGGAGCAGTCTGAGGGAAGTTCTCCAAAGAACGGGCTCGTATTCTCGACGAGATGGAAAACAGCACTAGAGAACAACTTCGTGTGGTACCGCTGGCAGCTTCTTTCCCAGCATGCAGTGCGACTGTCCTCTCGGGTTTTGCAGGAGTGTGGATGGATTACCAGCGATGTCATCAGACCGAGACGCATAGCAGCAGACATTTTCTACCAACGACACAGGAGATACTGCACTGCTGGCCTCAATACACACACACACACACACACACACACACACACACACACACACACACACACACACACACACACACACACACACACACACACACACACACACACACACACACACACACACACACACACACACACACACACACACACACACACACACACAGCATGGCCCCATTTCCAGAACACTGTGATAATATTCTTTGGATGTTTAACTTGTGTGTCCGCTCCAAACCAGAGGATGAAAATAACAAGAAATGAATCTACATTTTTAAAGACAGTCGGTCAGAGAGGTGTTGAATAAACTGCTCCATCAATCCGTGTGTCAGCTTCTGTGTTGTGATTCACAGAGGACCACGTCCAGCTGGACAGACAGCCCCGGGCTTGTGTGCAGAGTCTGGACCGTCCCGGCCCGGCTCAGGGAAGCTGTTAACCAGACGTACAATCACTGATCCAGTCACTCTGTCCTCATCCTTTAAGTTTGCTCTCTTTTGAAAGTGAAACACACTGCTTGACATACTAATACATAATTAATAACAGATAACTCTCAGGTCTGTGCAGCTTATAGAAGTTTTATTTTGAGTGTTGATCGTTGACCCTTGAGGCAGATTGGGGAACAAATCGCTCACGATAACTGAAAAGACCACAGAACCGCCTCTTACATGATACTAAAGACTGCAGTATGCAGTATGTACTATGCAGTAAATACTGCACACTGTTTTCCATAGTAGTACGCAGTATGCAACTGTTTAATCGATGTATTTTGCAGTATGCTAGGCCACGCTCGCCATCGGGAAAGCAGAAGAAAACGATAGCACAGCTAACAGCAGACCACGTCCAAAGAGACGTTACGAATGTAGATCTTCTTGATTTTCATCAGCGTTCTGTCACAAGCAAATGTAATGTGAGTCGGAGCTCGTTCACCCGAGTTATTTCTGTTGCTTGGGAAGCACGATGGTGGAGAGCCGAGCTGTCCTCTGCATTGTTGCTGAGGTCTACCTTCATCATCAATTCTCTCACCTGCCAATACTCGAGATCTACTCAGCTGATTTCTTGCCTAAAAAATTCTCAGAAGTGAATTTAATGATGACAACAGATGTCGTCTGACTGGCTGCTGAGACGCTCCAGCACTTTGCATTTTGCGACACATTGTGTGAAATAGACTCATCTGAAGGATACTGGATGTTTTCTGAGTAAGTACGATATCTTTGGTGTACTGCAGGTTTTGTTCTGTTCAGTCAGTGCTGCTACTGCAGCAGGCGCTTTCGAAAAGGACCGCAGCTGCGATGGACGTTTCACCCTCTATCGGCCACTGAGGGCAGTAAGCTCAGTCAGCTGGAGCGCACCAGGATGAGATGAGGAGGACGACATCGTGATGCATTCATGTGGTGTCAGAATAAATCGAGAAGAGAAGTTCCCAACTGGGAAAATTCGCATGATCGTCCCCTCAAGTCTGAACAACTCAGATACCTGAAAATTATATTAAACGACTCGTCCAGCTTCGACATCGTGTACATCAAAGTCCTCAGAAACATGTCTTTATAAATGCTTTACTAATTAACATATCTACGTTTTGCTTGCATGTAATTTGTAATACAGTATGAGGTTGTGACCTTCAGTCACTGTCCACATAAAGTGACCTAGGTTAGTTAGAAAAGTTATTTATTAGCATTAACAATCGTAGTTCGATCGTAGAAAAGCAATCGCAGTTAGGGAACGTACAGGTGCACCAGAGTCTGGGATAAAATCACTTTGTATCATAAAGTTTCAAACTTCAGTCACAACATGGTGTTTAAACGCTCTGAGCAGTGAACACCAACACATCATCTCTGGAGCGTCCATGTTGTTTCCACATCACGGTGTGAAATCTCATGAACCACTTCCCACACGGGAAACTAAACCAGTCGTGGACGGAGAGCTGCACCAAAGTTGTATCAGATGTCATCCACCAGGTGTGGTACGACATCCAGAGAGCTAAGGATAAAGTTTCCCACTGTCCCTGAAGTGGCACAGCTTGGATCTCTCTTCACTGCTGAACTCCAACATCTCTTCTGTATTAAAGTTACTCAGTCTAGTGTTGAGTATAGAGCTGGACAGATGCACGGTGAGATATCACTCACATCTTTACATCAGCCGGCTGCCAGAATATTCTCTGTGCCATCTGTGTGCTGTGAGATCGGCTGCCAGGTATCAGCCTTTACAACACGACTTCACACGCTGATTTATGGAACCAAACATTTACAAAACGAACACGTGTTTTAATATTTCACTCTCAGGTAATTATTGGTGTCGTGTTAACCTGGTGCCACAGCGACACAGCGGACAAGAGTTCATGTTTTATGTTTCAAATTCATCTGAAAGGTCGGACATGAGTTTCAGCATCAACACTAAGAACAACTTTTGTTGATCGCTCACTTTGAGGACTGCGATCAAGTTTTTTTCTTAAAAAACACTTTTTGAATTTAACAAAGAGAAAAACATGTTAAATAGTGTCAGAACACAGTTAGTGCCAACAGTGGCCACCAGCAACTGACCTGACTAGATCTTCAACTGGTCAACTCATCGATTTCTCATTCCAGCTCCGAATTCTGAGGTAAGTGAACGCACCATGTGCATTTTTATGGATTTTTGTGGTCCGTGTGTGTGTTGATGCTTTCAGTTGGACTTCACAGATGTTAAAAACAAACAAATGTTAAAGTGACTACGAGGAACTTGAAGTGTTTATGAAACAGTCTCTGATTCCTCTGGTGATTATAAATGACCTGTAACAAACGAGACCACACGCCGCCGCCACGCGTTAGCAAAGGTCTTTACAGCAGCAGGCGCTGGTGGCGCACCGCTTTTGTAACGTGCATTGATGGCCGTCACATGAGGCTACACTGTCAGTGAATTATTGAGGGGGTTGTTATGTGTCCATGTTGAGGAAGACGGAGGAGATCATTTGAAGGAAGTGGGAGAAATGAGGCAGCAGCTTTTGTGTAACTGTATTAGATTTATTTTATACAAGCGGACATTTTGACCCGATGGCGGCGCTACAGGAAGGTCCGGGGAGCTTGACCAGAAAACATCTTCTCCGGACCGTGAATATAGAAACAGGAAATGGATCTGAGATGTCTGATAACAGACGGACGACATCGCCGACCTGCTGCTGCAGAAGCAATCACAGTAAAACCCTCCGCCGTGTGAGTGGAGAGGTAAGTTAGCATGTTAGCATGCTAGCATGTTTGTCAACGTGTTTACCTCGCTGCTCGGCTACAGTGATGTCACAGCGGATCGGAGCGACTCAGCCGAACATGTAAATGTGTCCACGTGTCAGCGAGTGGATGGAAACGCTGCAGAGGAGCTGAGTGTGTCTGCTGTTATGAAACCACGGGCACTTCTCCTTCCTCCTCCTCCTCCTCCTCCTCAGCCTGCCGAGCTGTTGCCATGACAGCATTTATCCCTCCTCCTGGACCCCCCCCCCCCCCCACACACACACACACATACACACATCACCACCACCTTCAACACCACCAGCCGGCTCCATGTCTCATTTCCATGTTGCCAAATATAACAGACAGACGGACTGACGGAGGGAGGGAGAGAGGGAGACGTGACACTGTGTACGATTCGCCAACTGACTGTGTGTGTGTGTGTGTGTGTGTGTGTGTGTGTGTGTGCGTGCGTGTGTGTGTGTGTGTCTTAACATCCAGGTCAGCTGTAGAATGATTACACCATCAATCACTGATACACTGATATCATCTAACTCCTGTCACTCTCTCTCTCTCTCTCTCTCACACACACACACACACACACACACACACACTCCCTCTAATTAGATTGTGTGAATCGCAGGGTGACTACGGTGAGCTGGAGGGGACAAGTGTTATTAAGAGATTTTTGAGTTTTTTGCGACTGGTTTCATTTAAACTGGAAATTATTGTACAAATTGACGTAATGAGATTAAAAGTTAGAGATTTTTTCACTCAAGCTGTCGAAAAAGAAACTGGAACAAGAAAAATAAGAATAAATAAATGTTTTTTTTTGTCTTTTTTAAGACCAGACTGAATCCAAGATGGACGCCCACAGCCTCGCTGCCATGGAAGTTGCCTTCACGTGAAACATGTTGAGACGAGCTGCTGATGATCTACGGCTGGTTGACGCAGACGTCAGATACGGGAGTCATGGATTAAAACGGATCAATGAGCGATCAATAAAGCAGCTGATCTATGGCCCCGATAGGTTCTAACGTATTGATCCAGACATATTTAATCTTCCGTCTGGTGGTGAGAGAGGAAGGTGAAACAGAGAGGAGAGGTGGAGGTTTACAACACGGTAAACTCTCAGGACTCAGTGAGACGTGTTATTATGGCCACGATAATTACAGGATTATTTTTATTTGTACTATCATCATTTAAAAGCTTGATGCAACGTATTTATATCGTTACTGCCAGCAGTGGAAGACATAGTCAGATCCCTCTTTTAAGTAAAGGTAGAAATACCTTAATCTAGAAGTAATCTATTACATGTAAAAGTCCTGAAGTCAAAAGCGTAGATGAATAACAGCAACATAGAGCCAATATTAGTACTCACTCTACACTAAAATAATCACATAAGTCGACTGTCAAAGCAGATTATTTACGTTCCTGGACAGGCGGAGACCCCTAGTGGCCGTAATAATTATTGCCGCAGCAAAAGAGGACACAACACACAGCACAGAGGCTCGTCAGAAAAATCTGACGGAAAGTTATAAAAACTGATTTTATGGGTTTAATTATCGATGCACATCACTGAGGAACATTCATGCGAGGGAAAAAATATTGAGACGGACCTCGATGTCCATTTCGATTTCCACTTGCAGAGATACATGTTTGACTGATGTGCAGGTCAGTTTGGTCTCACAACATCCAGCTCTGCACGACAAACACCAGAACGACAAGCAGCATCCAGCAGCTGGGGTACGAAGAAGAAGGTGATGTCGCTGAGCCTGTCGCTGGTGTGCTGCGAGGCTCGTGTTGTTTTGGTAATGGTGACGTGCTGTGTGTTGTCTGGGAGTCACTTCAGGTGTGCTGATACACACAGGTAGACTGATGGTATAATAATGCATTACATCATAACAGCACATACCTTCCTCCAGTGACTAACCTGACCAGGAGAGGAGGCTCAAAGAAGCAGCTCACCACGCAGGCTAGGCCTCGTTAATATCACTAATACTCCAACATGGTATGCATCAAGCTATCTGAATGAGATGCTGATCAGCTGAACCTGCGTGTTGTGTTCAGCAGGTCTGGGTCGCTGCCACGGAAACATTTGTGGAAGGATTACAGAAACAAACCGAACCGTGAGTGTTGAAGATTGAGACCTGCAGTCACACGTCAGCGTCTGCTGAGGAGTAAACATGAAGAGTAGAAGCTCCAACACATGTGAGTCTTCTCGTATACGGCACCTCGTGTGACCCGACCTCATTAAAAACCTCCTGCTGCCTCGTCTGAGCTGCTTAATTGTTGCAGTTTGTTGGTGGAAACATGTTTAGCTCAGGACTATCCGCCAACAGTCAGCGCTGATGAGGTGCTTTATATCGACCTCAGAGGAAGAGCTGAGTCAAGACTTTTAGCTCACACACACACACACACACACACACACACACACACACACACACACGCTACAAAATCACCAGAAACACATTAAAAAATGAACATAATGTTTTTTGCTGTTGTGTCAGAGATTATTGTTTATGTTTTTAACACATGAGGACGCTGGCTGAGCATCTTCACTTGGCAGGACACTGGACCACACACACACACACACACACACACACACACACACACACACACACACACACACACACACACACACACACACACACACACACACACACACACACACACACACACACACACCTGGTGCAGCAGTGCTGCTGACGGAGCTCATTTACACTCGTGTTATCGTCATCAGCACACAGAGGACGAGATGTCAGCCGCTGTTTACAAAGACAGGGTCAGAGAGGGGGGGGAGAGAGAGGGAGAGAGAGAGAGAGAGAGAGAGAGAGAGAGAGAGAGAGAGAGGGAGAGAGAGGGAGAGAGGGAGAGAGGGAGAGAGAGAGGGGGGGGAGAGAGAGAGAGAGAGAGAGAGAGAGAGAGAGGAGAGAGAGAGAGAGAGAGAGAGGGAGAGAGAGAGAGAGGAAGGGGGATTTGGCTAAAAAAATAATATCACTATTTATTATTTAATTATGATCTGTGATCTAAATGATTCCTCAGTTTTGCTCTTTAAACAGAACAGCCATCTTTAAATATCCTTTGAATTTCTCCTTTTGCACCATTAAAGCATAATACTGCATTAATCTCATCCTCCATGTTATTGGCTATAACTCAAATTGCATTATTCACATTACATCATCAGAGTCAGAGCTACGCGCAGTAATCCGGTCCATGAGCGTAGCCACCTAGCTGGCTACATCGTTGGTCCGTAGCACAGATCTGCTGGTCAGTGAGGTCACAGCTTGATGAGGCCATTTAATTGGTCGACTTCCATTGTCGCAGTAAACGAGCACCAGGGGAGAATTGATTTATTGATGGACGTATGTCCGACTCCACCACAGTGGGTGGGGATAGGCAGCGTTTCAGCTAGTTGCTACTGGACCTCTTCATGACCTACTACATCACATACAGTACCAAACGAGTTAAGAAGCTGCAAACGGGCTGCACAGTGAACGGTGAAAACATGGCTGCACATTACATAATATATATTGTATTAATACCTCCGTCGTCTTCTTCTTCTTTTGTTTTCCCCAGCTTCCTGCTACAGATGTACGCCATGGACGCCGAGGCCCGTTCAGGTCCGACTAAGACGTATACATGAAAGAGTAAATCGACTTCCAACAGCATTATCTGGTGTGTTAGTCCGACTCTGAGAAAGTCGATATAGTACGATTTCAGTCGGACTTACATGTTTACATGGACTTTAAAAGTCCAGTTTAAGTCGGACTAACACAGTCAGACGTTTTTCTAACATCATGTAAACAAACTTAGTAAGAGGACGCTGAACACAGTCTCTAGGACTGGCCTGGACAGTGGATTGTTGATCCTTCAAGATGGATCAATCAACCAATCTGAGTGAAAATCAAGTGTTGCAAGACGACATTTCTTCTGCCAAGAAACGATAAGTTTATCCTCGACATACAGCAGCTTCGCTTCAGGCCAAGCTAACACGCTACCGTCTCCACTGGCTCCGATGACTTCCTTACTAGTTTGAAGTTAGCTTCATGAACAGCAGCCATGCTAACCCGGCCTGTCTCAGCTGGCTCCGTCCGTCACATGACCCTCGCCTTGAACATCATAGAGGTGGAAACTCACATTTCACCTACCTAATCTGAGCTGGGTTAATGAAATAATGCCAGATTTATATGCAAGTAACCCCAGATGTTGTGATGAAGGTACAGATCACAGGTTACATCCAGGAGGAGGGAGGAGAGTGAATCCTCTTTAAAAGTCTTTTTCTGTACGTTCCTCTCTCCTCTTCGTCCATGTGAATCCTACAGATCTGACTCCTCTGACTCGTCCACACCCACACTGCAGAATAACATCACTCTCTCTTCTCTCTCTCGGCTCATTACCATAACTGCTCTCCATCAGTCTTCCCTCTCTGGATCAGTGTCACAGCACTGATGTCTAATGATGGTAACGGCGTCGTCACAGCCACATGTGCTCATCTCATCTGATGTATGGAAAAACTAAAAATCACCAGAGATTGTGATGCTAGATTTGTGTTTTTGCACCTGTAGTGACTAAATATCTGCATTTTCCAGACAACAGAGTGAAACTTAACTATTAGTAGTTATAGTTTCTGTTCAGAAGCCTTTAGTTGCTCTGAACATCTGCTTACTGGATTGTGACTTCACTGTTTCCTCGTCTTCACTTTTGAATCTTTAATAAAATCGTTTAGGATCATATCGGGGTTTTGCATTTTTTATTCCAGTCACCACACTTCAGTTGAAATGTCGACTCGAAGCTGCTGTGGGTGCAGCTGATACTCACTGTCGTGCTTTGGTGGATTCATGTGCAGCAGCTTCTTCCCCTCGTGGCTTAAAAACCTGCTGTTTTGCTCTTAAATTAGCTCGCTCACAAGCTAACTGGTGACTATCAGGGTAAACATGACCTGAATGAACCACAAACCCTCAAGACTGTTGAGATCCATGTGTTTCTGCTTGTTGTTGGGAACCTGCTCAAACATTTAATCTCAATCTGGCCTTGATGAGTCGGGTCGGGCAGCGTTGGTACCTTTTGTCGGTACTTCACTCTCTGTGTTAGAGCAGAGATGTCATTACAGTTGTAAGAAATAAGTCACCAAATACGAGCGCCGTTGCTTCAAAGGAGGAAGTTGTTCAAAGACCCGGCAGCAGCTGGAGAAACTGTTTTAACTCAACCTGGATATCTGGACTGAAACGTAGAAGCTGTTGTGACATCAACACATTACTGGACCACTAAACATATAAATAACTGTCAGAAGGAGCATTAATAACAAACAGTAGAGGGCAGCAATACAGCGTTGCAGCGTGTAGTCGACCTGGTCCGAAGAAGAAACGGCAGCATTTTAGTTAGTTAGCATCCGCCGTTTTTAGCGTACTAAACAGCATGTTGGTGAGGAGATTGGTTGAGTTTTGACGTCATTAAATTACTAAGCTGACGTCAACAATGACCCATTTATCTCCAACAACAACTCGTCCAGCCAGTTAAGTAATTACATTAAGATGAAGATGAAGATGTTGCTTCCTCATCGTTCATGGAGGATTTCAACTCTCGGTGAACGAGTGCCGCGCCGGCTGCAGACGTGCTAATTTCAGCTGACTCTCAGGCTGACGAACACGGTCCACTCTTCAGCTTTTAGATATATTTGATGTTTGATCAGGTGTTTCCTCAGGTCAGATGTGACTCTACAGACGTGCTCTCAAGGGCAGAAATTTGGCACAGTCAGAAGTTCATTACCGAGCCTCATGACAAGAGGTCTATAACCAGTGTAAAGCACAATGTTTTTGCAAAGTCACGTGTTTGATTTCACTTTGTTGAGCCTTTGAAGAATAACAGGAACATGCACACAGTGCGTATGCAAAGTTTAATTTACTTTCATTTCAATACGGACACCATGAATATAAAACTGATGCTGAACTACTTAAGTATTCTGAGTTGCTACATGCAGGTCTGTGTCGCCTCAGATGAAATGTTTGAACTTGTTACATCCTGCTACCTTGTGTGTGTGTGTGTGTGTGTGTGTGTGTGTGTGTGTGTGTGTGTGTGTGTGTGTGTCTTGCTTCAGCCTGAGGTGCTGCAAGATAAATCTGTGTGCGGGTGTTTTGCATTTTGCTGCATCATGCCCTACACAAAAATCCCTCAGATTCCAGTGTAGGCAGCGCTGCAACATGCTGTCATGCCTCCGTGCCATAATCTGCCCCAGTGCAGTGTGGGATTTATTGGATCACAGTCAGTCACTTGAAGAGGCAGCGAGCAGCCGATTGTGCTGTGCGATTTCATAACGAATCAGAGTTATCTTCACCGCTGTCAGACTTCATCATTGTTCTCTGTCTGTTACATCATTTGCAAGCTTGAGGTCAGCTTTTTCTCACGATATCGACTGTACCTGAACGTCCCATGACTCAGGGCTTGGAGGATTTTTTTTTTTAATGCCTCAAGATGCCTCCGATGAACCCAGATCCCAAAGTCTGAGTCACACTTCTGAACAATCTATTTTACTTTTTGGCTGCACGTATAAGAGCTTATAAGACAAAGCAATAGTACTATTAAATGTGTCTCCATGAGTCATCACTGCGTTTCCCCAGCCTCCCGTTCTGCAGGTCTGTCGGGAGCCTCTCTTCTTTTTGCAGTGAAAAGGAGGCGATGCTCTACGTTCCCAACAGCGGTGCAAGCTTAGCAAAGCTGTAAGCGCTCAGAGCACCGAGTGAGATTAAAACCATTTCAGCTGTTTGTGAGAGTGTTGTCCTTCAAACAGGTTTTCCACAGTTGCATAGCAACAGCAATCGCCATGACCAGCACTTCCCACAGACAGCAGTTCAGTGTTTCCAGTTACAAGAGGAAGTGCCTGGTAGACGCATGGGACAGCTGCAACCCTGCATCCTGTTGCCTACGGCACCGCACAGCCCCGCGTGCAAAGGCGGCAGCGACGGCTCCGTCGCTTTCAACACTTCCTGATAGGATGCTCCTCAGATACGGTTGCCAGGCAACAAACGCGATATCAGCCGACAGAGTTCTGACTGAAAATTTATCCAGAAACAACAAATATTGCAACAAAATCAGAGACAAAAAGGCAAAAGGAGGAAGACACTGAGCCGCCGTGTGAGCGGTTACCGTGGTGATTAGTACAGCAAACGACCTCACGTTTACAGCGTGTGTTTTTTATGGTCTCAGCAAGAACAACCAATCCTACTGCTTAGCAGAAATATCTGTTACATAACACTGTTCAGGCTTTGCTCTACCAATTATCAGTGTTAGAGATGTTGTAGTCGTTTAGTTGGTCTGTCTCTGGAGTCTCATGCACTCCTGCTCTCCTGCAGTATATAAATTCCCACAACAACCTTCCACTCTGTAGCCCTATTAACTGATAAAAGGATGAATATTTATCAACCCTGTACATCCACCAACTGCACTCGCATCTCAGTGCAGACTGAACGCACAGGGGCATCAGCTGCTCTCCTACGGAAGAAGAAAGGCTTCAGTGTTAAACTTCGACAAGTCACCTCTCCCATGTGTTCCAGTCCACACGTTTTACAGTAAATTACGTTCAGCAAAACAGCTTTGCCTTAAAATCTGTTGCTTGCAAATTTTTTTGCCAGCGAGGAATCAAGCAGAAAGAAGAAGTTTCCAGGTCAGATTTAGCATGTGGGCCCAAATGTCTAGGCTTGCAAAAAAAAAACCTGCGTGAGAGAAGCTGCAAAGTTAGTAGCGATCAAAGTCAAAGATCAACACGAGTTTTGGCAAAACCAACAGTGGGACGACGGACTAGCAGCCAAGTGTGAGTTTGTGAAAGGATGTCGTATCAACACTAATGTTCTGCAGCGGGTCGATGGCCGAGGTTACACACTAGAAAAGACAAAACTTGATCTCTTGAACTCAATATGGCATCCTATGTTATTATGTGTAAGAAAATAAAACTCAAGAGATTTACAAGTCAGATTTTACTGGAGATTCTGACGCCAACATTTAGAAGGCAGAACCTGTTCATGTCCGTCCACTGCTGAGGTCGGGTTTGCCATCATCTCGTGCAACCTTTGGCTTTGGTTGGAGTAAGTACACCTTAAACTTAAACTTACGATTTGTGGTGGTGGAGGGTGTGGGCGTGATGGTTGTTGGAGGCGTTGGCTCGGTGAAGGCGCTCAAGCCTCTCCTTCTCTTTCTCCACGAAGTTGGTGTTAGTGCCGGTGCTGGTGGAGGGCACTCGGGTCAGCCGGCTGTGGGCCCGCGGCTGATCCCTGGGTGGGATCGGAGGAGGGGGAGGTGGAGCAGGGGCTGAAGACGAGAGCGGACCCGGGATTTGTGTCGGAAGAGAGATGGAGGTTGGGGCTGAAACCGGAGCAGGAGCAGGAATCGGGATGGCGGTCATACTGGTGCTGTTGGTGCTGTTGTAGGAGTGGTGGGTGGAGGAGTGGTAGTGGTGCTGATGATGCTGGTGGCTGTGGTGGCTGTGGTGGAGGGGGATAGAGGAGGGAGGCTGGGGAGGAGCTTGGTGTTGGCTGTTGTGGTGGTGGTGGTGGTGATTCTTGCTAGAGATGGATGACGATGTGGTCTGAGTCGGTGGAGGCGGCGGAGGAGGTGGAGGGAGAGGTGGCTCAGGAGGAGGAGCAGGTGGAGGAGGAGCAACAGGTTGCCGGTCCAAACGCAGGTCCTTGTTCTCCTGGCTGAGCCGGTCAAGTTGGACCTCCAGCTCCTCAATCCGGCGCCGCTGTGTTTCTAGAAGCTTCTGCTGGCTCTCGATGATGTTGTTCAGTTCAAGAAGGTACTCCACAGCCCGGTTAGGGCTTTCTGGGCTGCCCTGGCCTGGGCCTGGATTAGCATCCATTACTAGCTTGTCTGGCTAACGGCTAGGGAAGCTCAGACTAGTTAACAGCTGGGAAAATACCCCAGTGACCAAGACTTGCTGATGCTAAACTCTTTAAACGCCTTAATGCAGCTGGCTGGCTGTTACAGCTGGAAAGATCACTTTTGAACAGTGACTCGCGGGTACAGCTGGTGCAGAGGCAGAGGCTAACTCACCGAGTGGTGACAAAAGCAAATGAGCAACAAGCCAAAGGCTAAAACTAGCACAACTGACTAACCACTAAGAGGAAGCCTAACACAAGAGATCTAAAACTAGTCGCTCTAGTCTACAACCTAAAACCTAATATCTAAATAACTACAAAACTACACCCTAAGGCCCTGAACCCTACACCCTAAAAACTAAACTACCCTTCACCCTCCCCCCCACCAGAGGTAAGTGGGGGGGAGAGGACTTTTTCTTCTTTGAGTTCTGATGTGGAGATCAAGATGGACCTCGTCCTCGCTGGCTCCAGTCAGAGAGGTTTATCGAGTCGTCGACCATTCCCTGGTTCAGTCAGGTGTTTCTGTTGGGCTTCAGACCCATGACAGCTAAAAACAGAACAAATATAGAGAGAGTTCGTCTTGTCCCCCACAAAAACACTGTCTTTCTGTGTGTCAGTGAGTCAGTTGTATCCACTCTTTGCACTCCATGCAGAGGATCAGAACATTGGCTTCCAAGAAGCAGTTGAGGAGACCACAGCTGACAGAGACTTCATGTGTCTCTCTGTATCAAAAATATTGCACATTATCATTGTTGAGTGACTGTTGATTGTCCAGCATGAGTGAGACAAGTGCTGCTTCTTCTTCCTCCCAGCTTCCAGTACAAGCGCCGCAGCAGAAATGCAGTCTGCGCGACTATGAACTCCAAAACAAGTTTACGGACCACCAGCTTCCCTGTTGTGCCTCATCATAAAATCCTGGGATCAGAACCCTGTCGTTATTATCTGAATCAAGAAAAAAAAATCCTGGAGCGTTTTCAGGGCAATATACAAGACGAGGATTCAGTTCTGACTCTCTCCATCAACAAAACAGTCCAGAACCAAACCTTGAGAAATCAACACAACGCAAAGCTCCACAAAATGAAAACGTAACGTCCGTTGAAGATCATCTTCTGAGAGAGGAGAGGTTCGCCTCTTCCTGGTCCATAGGATCACCTGCAGGACTCAGCCTGTCATCCTGCAGTCGGTCTGCCAGAGGAAGTGATACGCAACGGTTGAATGTCATGTCAGATGCTTGTCTTCCCTCTGGACACGATGAGGCATCTGGGATTCATTATGACCCTGTTGGATGGCATGTTCAGATCCGTCTTCACGTCGTCCATCCGTTACATGAAAAACAAGAAAAGAAAGAAGGGTAGATGAGAAAATGTCCTCCGCTATTTTATCTAATGTATTCCCCTTATTTTTGATTTTCTAACCTGTTTCTTTACATCCTGTTTATTTCTATCTCCTCTGCCTCTCTTCTCCTTCATCGTTCCTCTGCTCTCCTCCTGATCTTTATGTTTCTTGCTTTGTGACTTCCTCTACGTTGTTTTCTGATTTCATATAGCTCTTACTTTCTCATCTCCATCTCTCCCTTTCATTTCTCTCTCTTTCCCTGTGGTTGCTAGGAGTGCGAGGTCTCTCAGCCCATAAATACCAATGACATGCTCTGTCTAAGCCATCAGAGACAAGAAAAATCATCACACACCATCAGCCTCTCCTCCTACACTCCATCACCATCCCTCCTCTGTCTTAGTCCACCTCTTTTAGTCTTTCTCGCTCTCTTTCTTTATATTTTCTCAGTTTTAGATCTTTTTCGATCTTGAACATTTCAATCGTGTGCTGTTCTGTGTGCGTATCAATGTATTGTGCTTTGTGTCGGTGCCAGTTTCAGTGTTTTAAATCTGAGTCGAGCTTCTGGAGTGAAACTGCGAATCTACACAGTCATCAACTGAATGCTGGCGTCAAGATTTGATGATGTTGAGGTAACAGCCAATCATTAACTGGTGATGATGGCCTCAGCTGGCCGCTCCACTGATCGGGGACGCACATATATCGGCCGAACATCGGTTCGGTAAAATGACAGTCACCGACGTTAATGGCTGATGTGTATCTGATGTGCAGCTGTTGAAGAGAGTGACCCACCGATTAACCAAGCTAATGTTAAAGAGCTCTGTCGCTACTGTGTGGTTTCATGAAAAGGATTTAGAGCGGTAGATTCGCCAACGTTACATTTCACAACATAAAGTCTGTAATTTCTGCTGTTAGGAGTCCCTCAATCACAACAATGAAAACAGAGGACGTAGTCTGAAGACGTTAGGTAGAGTTGGATAGTCGGAGTTGTTGTTTCATTGTTAAACAACCACCACACAATCTGACGTGACTGGAGACGGAAATGTTTACAGGATGTGCTGTAATGTTTTAAAGTTTTATTCACTGAGTCTCGTTTATCGACTTTCTTCCTCTGGATTCTGAGATCGTGGGAAACATCTGGGGATGATATAAAGTCAAGTCGTTTTTTGACATTTGAATTCAGAAAAAGGGACGTAATATATCTTTAACTGAAGCTATCGTGGCTTCTGAACAAATTATATCCAGAATATATCATTTATATTCCAGATATCAAATATTACTAACATTTACTGACATCATATTTTCAGGATTTCTGGGTAATGAAGTCTCTCAAACATGTACACACGTATCACTAATTGCCACTTGGAGTCACTAATGTGCAAAGTTGCTCACAGTACACACACACACACACACACACACACACACACACACACACACACACAGACACAAAGGAAATGGCTAGCTATCTGGTCTCTATTGCAAAGCAGCCAAACAGTTTCAGCTTTTATATCTCTTCCCATTAAGCACATTCAATTATTCATGACTCACTAACTGACCACCATCCCTCTCTGCCTCGCTCTCTCTCTCCCTTTGTCTCTGTCAGGGTCTCTCTATCGTTCTCTCTGTATGTGCTGCTCTCTGCAGACCATTCATGCCTCAACAGTCCGTTTCCAAACATACTGTACATGAAGTCGAGCAGAAACAGCGCCGCGTGTGTGTTCAGTAACCGAGCTCTTTGTTTTCTCAGACTGAAGGTTTCACTGCCCGGCCATCAGTCAGTAGAAGTCAATGTCCACACCAATAATCTTTATACTCATTGGCACTCACAGGCGCACAGCAATCAAACATGTGTACTATGGAAAGCCAGTAAGGACACAGATAAGTAGATTTTTTAATTGTTTCTCAAAGCTTGTGTTGGTGAGATTGGAGAAACCAGCTAAACCACGCTACGTTTTCAAAGTATCCAACTGAAAAAAGCCCCTCCAGAGCCACACTTCCTCCAAAACTCATGAACGCACACTGCCTGACTACACTGACTACACATCGCTCTCACTGGCGAGCTGGAAGTTGTGTTAGCAGCTAGTTTGCTACATTCAACAAGCTTTTTATGTCTCATACACACATAAATAAATTAAAGTTAAATGCCACGATCATGTAAACACGAGCAAAATATCCGTCACGAACGTGCCTCAGGCTACCCAGGGTAGCTGCTGAGGGTGTGTGCTTTGTGCTAACTGGGTTAGCTTAGCTCAGGGTCTGTGTAAAGCCCCCAGGAAGACGACAGGCTTTGAGGCCAACTTTCGTAGTGTTCAAACTGCGTTATCATTCACGTTAGCCGGGCTCGCCGTGTGCACACGCTCGATGCACAACACACACACGAGATCCAGGTTATTCTACACCCGGTAAGTTGAGCTGTTTTGGCTTCAGGCGTGACTGAGCAGCCTCCACAGGACGACATCAGCCAAAGATACTCGACTTGTTTTCTTTCCTTAAATACAATAAAAATGCTTCTACAATAAAGACCGACTCAACCTTTAAGAAAATCCACTATATTGTGATTAGAAAAACGTATTTCCTCGTATCGACACAATAAGTTTTCTTGAAATCAATTTTTAAAAAGTGCGATCGTGCCGATGAATCATTGTGCTTTGCAATTTTCTTCAATGTCAGTGTTCATATACATTAATGGGTACATTGTAAACAGGAGCTGCTACTGTAATTTGGGGCAAGAAAAATCCTGTCTACTTCCTGTTTTCAACCCTTTGCTTAATTATTTTGTGTGTCGGGGCTCGTAGTTATGAATCTCCAGAGAATTATGAACTGAATCTGCAGCTCCCCTCAGAGTTTTGTTGTCAGAGCTGTCTGTCCACGTCCTGCTTAGCAGCTAACAGCAGACAGACACAGTTAGAGACAGTTAGCTGATGGACACAGTGGAGCAGTTAGCAGCTAAAGAGCCAGGTATTCACTCAGGAGGTGGTGGAGACCAAAGTCGGAGTGACACGTGCACGAACATGACTCTCAATGAATGTCGATCTGTAACTGCTTAATGTGTAAATGAGCAACTTACAGACTTGTTTCTGCCGCTCCCAAGAGGTCAACGACTGTTTTCAAAGTCATTATTGAACTTCACTTCATGACACCAGCTGGATCACACAGGAACACATGTGTTTTTTAGTAAGTTGAGTGACGTGACCCTTTAACATGTGCTCTTTGCAGAAATGAATCATTTAATTACATTTTCAGGGGTTTGAATCTTGAATCCGAGCTCTGAAATGAATCCTCGCTCTCTGTGTTAATCACGTTGTCTGTAACGAGCATTTTTTCACAATTAATCAAGAAAATAATTGGCAGATTTAACGATTGCTAAAAAAAAGTAGCTGCTCGCTGTAACCCTGGTGTTGTCAGGAAGCATGAAGTGAAGCCTGCGAGCCGGTGCGCGGTGTACTTTACGTGCACACACAGTTTGTCAACGTGTAGGCGGTTTGAACAGGGCTTCTTTTTTTTCTGATTTAAATTATTTCAGTTTAATTTAACAGCAGCAGAAACTGTTTTAATTGGCCAATTTTAGAGTCACGTTATCTGCCACACACACACACACACACACACACACACACACACACACACACAGACACACTAGTTCATACAGCCCACACATATTTTACACACAGCACGTACACACACGCACACGCACACGTGAAACACACCACATACGTAACATATGCATGCATCACGTTCTGAATAGTTCACACAGGCTGCACATGCACATACACACACACACTGGTCCTTATGGCCTATATAGCCAACAGTTACACATACATGACACGCACACCAGCGCGCGCACACACACACACACACACACACACACACACACACACGATGCAGCACCCAGAAAAAAAGCGAAAGGAATATAAAGCAGGCAGCAGAGTCTCACAGGTTTCAGCGGCTCCTGCAGAGGTGATGGAGGGATGAAGGTGGGGGAGGAGGAAGAGGAGGAGGAGGGAGGATTATTGATCCCTGCTCATCCCTCTATCTCCTCCTCCGCTGCTGCTGTCACCATCATCTCCCTCCGAGAAAAAAAAAGCACACAACTGCTGCTCCGCGGATTTTCCTCTCTTCTCCTTCGTCTTCTGGTTTGTGATCAGATTATGATCAATCCTTCTCTCCTCCTCTTTCCTTCACGTATTCCTCTGCTGCTGCTGCTGCTGCTGCTGCAGGCCCAGCTCCTCTCCTCTTCCTCTTTCTTCCTCTTTCTCTTCTTGTTGCCGAGTCAATCTCTTTCTAATTATCATTCCTCTGCGTCTGACAGCCGAGCGATCCGCTGCTGCAGCGCTGATGATGCCCTCCTCTCTCTCTGCGTGTGAACGGACGGTGCTTTGGTTATTATCACTGCTAAAATATGAGTTTTTTCTCCTCCGCTATTCTGCTGTAGAAGGAAAGAAGAGGAGGAGGAGGAGGAGGAGGAGGATGAGGAGGGAGGGGAGGAGGTGTCGAAGCCCAGACGGGCTGCCTGGATGGATGGATGGACGGAGAGAGGGATGGAGGAGGTGGAAACAGAATAGTGGTGAAGGAAGAGGGAGGAAAAGTGTGTGTGTGTGTGTCGGCAGCAGAGTGGAGAAACGCGCACCGTCACGCAGCGACGAACGCAGAAATCCCATCACCAGCGGGTTACCGCACAACCAGGACCATCACACACACACACACACACACACACACACACACACACACACACACACACAGATGTGAGAGGCTGCATGTAGTTTTTTAAACATTTTAGGGAAAATGACAGAGAGATCGTTACATCACGAGTCACGAGGCTGTTTGGATGCTATGAAGGATCAGATCCAGACGAGCTTCATCTCAGGAACATTACATTCACAAATACTGAAGAAGAAACGCCAGCGAGAGAATAAAGGTTCAGGTTCATGACCACAGTCAGCAGGTACAAATACTACAGTCATATGTTCTGATAGTCCAACCTGACGGACGTGTGTGTTGCAGTTACATGTTGTGTTACACCAAACTACACAAACCACATCCCGCTCTGTGATCACGACATGTTGTACACTAAAGTCTGCTTCAGTCAAACAAAATACAGAGTTACTCAAGTAATCAAGTAAATCAATATAAGCAAGTTATACAGATATTAACATGTATGTATTTATTGACTGATCTGATAAGTTCTCACTCGCTCAGGACACCCGCCGGTGAATATCACGATGTTATCGACTCCGGCGCTGTGGTTCTTAGTCTGCCGGTAAAACCAACGAAGAAGAAGAGGAGGAGGAGTATTTATCGCGGTTGGCTCGAGCGTCCTCCGCAAAGAAGACGGCCGGCCTCATCCTAGAGAATGTGTAATTACATCGTCCCATGATGCACTGCAGCCCGTATGCTAACATTTTGAAGGCAGCGTCGGTAAAACAGTGAATAATTGTTGACTGTGACTCGTTTTACCGTCAGATTTCGAGCCATTCGGTCCGATAACATTCGGAAAGTCTTTGTGTTTGATAACTGATCTGAGAGTTTCTTCAACGGTGGACCATCAGACAGCAGCAGGCTGCGTGCTGCCGCTTTAATAAGACGGATGTTTTATTATTACAGAGACACATCTGGAGCTGCTGCCTGTAAACTGTGTCCCCCTTTAATAATGACATGCAGGAGAGACACCACCACACTCTGCACCGCTGTTATTAAACCTTCAAACAACACTGTGGTCGATTATAGACACAGAGCATCTCCGACACGTCTGTGAGTGTTATATGGTGGATGTTCAGAGAGGACAGTCAAATACAAAGCTGAGCAGAGCAACACGTCTGACCTGAGGAACATCTGGTCAAACATCAAGTATATCTGAAAGCTGAAGAGCTGGATGGTGTTTGACAGCATGTTAGACAGGTCCAATGCAGCAAGTGCAGCACCAGAGGTGACAAAAGTCCACACGTCCTCTCCTCCAGCACAAGTTCAGATACAGATACAGCCTGAAAAAGTATATATTATGTAATATAAAGTACAAGTTACTCAGAAAGTACAGCAAATGTCTGAATGTAGATACATTCAATTAAATGACTAAAATGTCTCTTCCTGACAACAGAGGTGTCAACAGTCCACACGTCCTGTCCCCCAGAAGTTCAGATACTTAGTAGAAGTACTGATTCAACTTCTTTACTCCAGTAAAAGTAATAGATTACAGGTTCTGAAATGTACTCAGAGTATCAAAGTAAAAAGGACATTTGTGGTCAAAGCTGACTGACCATCGTAACGTTGTGATTCACAAGGGAGAGCACAGCTGAGCTCTGTGTCCCCTCTGAGTTGCCGTAGATCAACAGTTGTTGTTGTTTGTGGGGAGAGGAAGTGAAAAGCAGTGTGTTGCTGCTCAGCGCGCTGACATCACGTCTCCGTGTCCCGTTTATTATTTTCTTATTAAAGCAGCTCAGTGAGGAGAACCAGAGACACTCGGTCACATTTGTGGCAGCAGTGTTTGTTTCCTCGCAGGCTGCTGTTTGTCTCAGTCGTGGCGATCTGAGCTCGACGTCCTCAGCTGGTCGACCAGCGTTGTTTTGTGCACGAGAGGCTGAACAAAGCTAAGTTACAGACGTGTGCTGCAGAGGCGAACCTGGCACAGGATGCATGTCGGTGGTAACGGGAGATTCACGTCAGAGCAGCGGTGGGACGCGCTGCCTCAGATTCACAAACAACGATGTCGCCGTCCATCACGATGTTTCACTGTAGACGTGGTCATGTGACAGTTCGGCCGACCCGAACGTGCCCTGTGCAGAGCGACGGGAGCATCAGGGCAAGAAGAGAGGCGGGGGAAGGGCCTGTGGGGCAGTGTGATGATCTGAGGTTGATTCAGTTGGTCAGGTCAGCTGACGGCACGGACATACTCCAAGATGACAACGCCACGATTCATCGGGCTCATCGAGACAATTTCACACATGGATCGGCTCCAACAGAGTCCGGACCTGAACCGACCCACTCAGAGTCTGTGGGAAGAGCTGGAGAAGACCTGGTGAAAGATTAATGCAACTGTGGACGGAAATAAATGTTGAGACGTTGCACGAGCTCATGCACGCTGCTACTGTCCCCTACATGTGACAACAGACACACACACTGAACCTACACACACACACACTGTCACCATCAGGAGACACTGACCCTACACACACACACACTGTCACCATCAGGAGACACTGACCCTACACACACACACTGAACCGACAGACACACACACCATGCCACAGTAGGAGGCTGCAGCAGGCCTGCAGCTCTCACACCGACACACCACAGCTACAGAAGGAGCTCAAGGAGCGTGTGGAGGAACATCACGAGAGGTTTTTTTTTAAGGGTTCTGGTCTCGTTCTGTCCGCGGTGTTCCGGCATTATGTGACCGGGAAACCAATTAACTGACCGTCAGCGCTAATTAACGATGCGAGCACAAGCACACACACACACACACACACACGAATCACTATCGTGGAAAAAAATAACGGATTTAATAACGATGAAGTTCATCAATGCTGCGGACACACACACACACACACACACACACACGCACACGCACGCACACGGTGTGAGCGTGCATCACAGCCGGTGAACGCACCGAGCTGCCGTCGCGCTCAAACACAAGGCGGCTGGTTATTAAACATTATATTGATTAGTGATCAGAACTCACCTGTGGTTCCGGTCCGGACGCTGCAGCAGAATAACAATCCTCTCCATCACACACGCTCTCTCTCTCTCACTCACTCACACACACTCACACACACACACGGTCCGTGTCATCAGGCTGCTGGGAGCTGTGGCCGCAGACGGCTCCGAAGATCCTCTATGTACAATGGGAGCGATCACTCTGTCAGTGATAAGTTAATGCTGTCCGAGCTAACAAGACACACTTTACAGAGATACGAAAACATTATGGGAAAGTTTTCAGTTAATTAAATTAATATGAATATACAATAAACAAGACTACGGTGATAGAATTAATATAAATGTGATGTTTGTGTGTCCAACACAGACAGAGCTGTGTGTCCTGTTAAGCTAGCTTAAAGACAGGAAGCGTGAACTCCAGACCCACACGAACAGCGCCAGTTTTTATAGTGGCCAAACTGTGTAATTACATCATCACCTGACGCACTGCAGCTTAAAAGACTTTTTCCCATAGACTTCTATACAGACACGCCATATTGGATGTGGCAGGTGTGTCCTGTAAACAAATACAAGTAGACGTGAAAACTTCTTTTTTTTTGCTGAATAAGAAGCGTTAACGTTTACATTTAACTGATGAGTCGCTTTTATATTCAGTTTAAATTTAAGTCTGCAAATTAAAATAAGACACTGCAGCGGCAGTGAGTCTGCTTTATTTTCTTTTAGCAGTGAAGTGATTAAATTCATTAAATTGTATTAAATGATACACTTAATTTATTGTATACAATAATATTTCATGGTAAAAAAACAAAAAAGTACAGTTGCAGGAGGCTACTGATATAAATATGCACCATATATTATGCAAGTCAAGTTAAGTTAAATGAAACAAGCTGACTGCAGTAACACTGGTGTGGTGCTTTGAACAGGTTGACACCAAGTGTATGTATTTTTATGCGCCAGCCTTTACGTCCAATTAATTTCCCTCCAACGGACAAATAAGTCAGTAATCTTGAATTGTAGCACTTAGTCCTCGTATGATATTGATCAAACAAACTATGGACAACTGACTTGCACGATATATGATGCATATTTATATTAGTAGTAGAAAAATGTATAATAACTATGACATGTTCTTGCAATATAATAAGTATAATTTTCTGTCATGGAGTAAATCACTCTGTCTTATTTTGATTTGCAGACTTTGTTAATTTTTTGTCTCAATGATGTCAAGACGTCTACGGTTGATGGGTGGTGTTGATTAAAAACATTAATATTGAGTTGACAACATCAGATCGTTATAAATACATACAGTGAGTCACACGAGGCTGGAGATCTTGTCAGTAGTGTAGTTGGAAATGTCTCCTGGACAGCTGAGCAGCACTACAAGTTTTATTGTGACCATCAGTTTTAAGAATTTAAACGTTGTTTCGCAGAGATCATATATTGTGTTTCTACAGGATGTTTACTACAACGTCCATGAGGTGTTGCTGCGATAAACTGGGAGGCAGCTGGAGGAGTGAATCAGAGCTGCAGTGAATTCAACACACGAGGCAACATGTTTCTAGTTTTACACAAAATCTAAACGTGAGCAGATTTAAACTGCTGAATGTTTCATCAGCTTCAACTCTTTTACTTCTTTTAGGATTACACAGAGTTTGAAGCTGTTTGTTATGTGGAAGCTGACTCTCTCAGTTTTTACGTTCTTTTACCTTTTTTTGTTTTAATCAAAGAACCAGTTACTTTCTAACACAGATGTTTATCTTTTAAACTGACGGTTCAACCAGCAGAGTTTCACGTCCATCCAAGACCTTTTCTGAATGTGTTGAACAGAGTGCATTGTGAACAATCATCACGCTTCATCCTTTAAACATCAAGAACAGCGCTGTGAGAGGAGGCTGAAAACAGCAGCAGAGTGAGAGCTCGCTGCTTTTCACTACTCTGTGATGACTCTGTTCATCAGCATCCTGCATGCGCTTCTGAGGCTGCACCTGCAGCAGCTGCAGCTGCCTCCTCCTCCTCCTCCTGCTCCTCCTCCTGCAGCAGCTGCCTCCTCCTCCTCCTCCTCCTCCTGCTCCTCCTGCAGCAGCTGCAGCTGCTTCCTCCTCCTCCTCCTCCTCCTCCTGCTCCTCCTCCTGCAGCAGCTGCAGCTGCCTCCTCCTCCTCCTCCTCCTCCTCCTGCTCCTCCTCCTGCAGCAGCTGCCTCCTCCTCCTGCTCCTGCTCCTCCTCCTCCTGCTCTTCCTCCTGCAGCAGCTGCAGCTGCCTCCTCCTCCTGCTCCTGCTCCTCCTGCTCCTGCTCCTCCTCCTCCTGCAGCAGCTGCCTCCTCCTCCTGCTCTTGCTCCTCCTCCTCCTGCTTCTGCTCCTCCTCCTGCAGCAGCTGCCGCCTCCTCCTCCTCCTCCTCCTGCTCCTCCTCCTCCTGCTCCTCCTCCTGCAGCAGCTGCCTCCTCCTCCTCCTCCTGCTCCTGCTCTTACAGCAGCTGCCTCCTCCTCCTGCTCCTGCTCCTCCTCCTACAGCAGCTGCCTTCCCTCCTCCTGTTCCTGCTCCTCCTCCTCCTCCTGCTCCTCCTCCTGCAGCAGCTGCCTCCTCCTCCCCCTCCTGCTCCTGCTCCTCCTCCTGCAGCAGCTGCCTCCTCCTCCTCCTCCTGCTCCTCCTTCATTTTTTCCTTCTCTTACTCTGTCCCATCTTTCTTTTTCTGTCTCCCCCTCCTCCTGTCCATCCATCTTTTTCTCCTCACCTCCTCCACCTGCTTCTCCTCCTCCCGATCCTCCTGCTCCTCCCTCTCCTCATCCCGCATGTCCTTTTTTTTTATCCCTCTCTTCTTCCTCATCTTCACCTGCTGCTCTTCCTCCTCCTCTTCCTCTCCTCTCTTTTCCACCTTTTCATCCTCTCCCCTCTCCTCCTTCTCCTCTCTCTCCTCTCCATCCTTGATTTCTCTTCTTCCTCTACCCACTTTTTTGTTTGACTTCCTCCCGTTTCTGTGAATCCAGGTGACCTAAAACTGGTGCAAGTAGAGAATATAAGGAGGACGAGAAGAAAGGAGACCGTAGTGGGAGACGAGAGAAGGAGGGAGGACGTAAGAGAGACGACAAAGGAGGAGCAGAGAGGAGGCACGAAGAAGAAAAGAGATGCGTGGAGGGTGAAGAGGAGGAGAGGAAGGAGGGGATTTGTTCCAGAGTGTCAGAAGGAGGCCGGCTGCTCCACTTTTCTTCTCTGACGTCGGCCAGACGCTCGGCGCAGAAAGATGACGTCACACCAGGAAACCAGAGTCACATCGGCCGCCATTTTGGAGCCGATAAAAAGAGAGTAAAGAAAAGAGAAAAGACCTGAACTGTCGGATTATCAATGAACGAGTGGACCACCTGCTCAGACCGGATGTTCAACATTAAACACGTTTAAGTTTGATTCAGACAGAAGATATTATACTGTGAGAAGATATTTGCAGGGCTGTGACCAGGACGTTAGGTACTCTGAGGTCCAGGTCTTTTGTGGAAAAAATTTTCATATGTGCATTTCTGTTTTCAGGACGCGATCTTTTTCAGTTACCCTCATTTTAAATGATCCAACTGATTTGGGCTGGACATCGATCATAAAGAGGAGCAGTGTTATTATTAGCTGGACTCACAGCAGTGAAAAAGCTGATTGCTTTGTGCCGGCAGCCCGAGTGTTTGGGCCAAAAGAGGCAACAGTAGAGATGAACGCGGCTCAGTAGCCCGGTGTGATGATCCTTTATTGGTGGCGAGCAGGTTGTTTTTGTTCCCTTTTTCCATTTTTCTTCCATTTTGTTATCACAAGGTTTTATCTTAATTGTGTTTCCTGTTTTATTGATGTTATTATTGTTATTGATATTATTCTGTCAATAAAAGGAAAGAAAATCACAAAAAGGACGTATGCTTTAATGAAATTGCATAATTGTGTAATTTGAAGTAAACAGCACAAAAACAGGGGAAATGAGATTTCTGTGTTTGTGTGTTAATGATATCTACATCTGAACACAACATCAGCCCAGTCGCCAGAATAAATGTCAGCATTTTGTGTTTCTGCAAACCACAGATACCTGCACATTTAATGTAAATCACAATACGTGTCACGAGAAGGTGTTCAGGTTTTCTTTTGGCTTTTTCTTTGTTTTATTTGATGATATATCTGAGATGAGACAGGAAACAGGATGATAGAGACGAGGCTAACATGTAACCAACTGTTTTATTGAACAGAAGGAAAATGTTTGATGCCCACTGAGACATGTTGAAACTGCCTGGGATTATACTTCATCTGTTTGATCGAACGTGGTTCTAGAAAGAGAAAACGATTCGAGTGGATCGTTTTACACAAAAAGGTTCATTTGTGTTTATTATCAACGGTTCACACAAACACAGCGGAGGTGATTTAACAGAAGAAAAAAGGAAATCATGTGTGGAAACGGTGTTGAAACAGCTGTAGTGTTACATTCATTGTAATTTTGCTTTTCTAACTGCTATCTTTAGTTCTTTTCTTTCCATAACCCTCCTCCTCTTCTCTCTGTTCTCTAACTCCCACTCTCTCTGTAGAAACTGATTAGAATGAGAATATTTCTGTCCAAATTAATAATATACAACTCACAGCCGTCACAGCAGAGTTTCACTGAACCGTTTCCGATCAGAGAGTAAGAACAAACTGTGAGAAGGAGTGAAACGGTGAGCGGCTCCGCACGATGCTGCTGCTGCTGCTGCAGCTGTGTTTTATAGTTTGTCCTCTGGGTCAGAACACACCTGCTACTGTGAGAACAAACTGGATCAGGTCAGCCTCAGCGCTAAAGAGCTAGCAGTAACAGCTCATGTTAGCATGCTAACATTCAAAGATTCATATTTGTTTTATATCTAAACCGAGAAAACTGACATTCATCAGGTTCTCTGAGAACAGAAACGTTAAACGTCACTAAACTTTCAGAATCAGAATCAGAATCAGAATTGCTTGTATTGCCAGGTAAGTTCACACATACGAGGATTTTGCTGTGGTCTGCAGGTGAAAACAACAAACAATACTAAAAATACTTAAAAGACACAATAAAAATATAATTTTTTCCCCACTGATTTTCACGGCCCTTGGTTTTCTCCTTCGCAGCTGTAGATCCTCAGGTGTGCAAAAGCTGCACGCTGTATATCTGAACCGATAAACACTGTGACTGAACAGACTGAGAGACCTGTAATCTTATTCAAAGTAACATTATGTTTCCAACACATCCTAAATGAACAGGTCGATTGTAAGTGACTCTTAAGACGACGTTTAAGTTCCCAAAACATCACGACTGTCGCAGCGTGTTTGTGTCAAAATAACTTTGTTACTTCTGTAACTTGTGAGACGAAAGTAGCCACGTCATGTAACCGCTGTAGCGTTATGTACGTGACGTAACTTTGCTACAGTTACAAGAATTCACTGTTGTTCTGTCGCTCTCTAAACTACTTCACCTGACTTCCTCCTTTGCTGCCGTGATGATTACCTCCACTAGAGGTCCTCGCCTAACAAGACACATCAGTATTAGCCACAGCGAGTTCACAGTCGACCTGCGTGCTGTATGTTTCTTCTGATGAGGATGTGCGTTTCATTCGGTCTGTTGGGGAAACGTTAGATTAGATGTTAGAGGGAGAGGAAGGGGACGTGACCTACTGTAACGCAAGATTTTCATCAGTAATTCGATGCTGCGGGTTTCATTCTGCTTTGACTGAGAGCCCCCCGGTGGCAGACATCACGTATTACACACACGATCCCGAATGATGCTCATTTTGTGAAAGGAGACATTAAAATATTATCACCTGCACCTTTTACAAACTATGTTGTATTGTTTAGTGCTCTGACTGCTATTTGAGACGACACACTGAATATCAGCTGTGATTACTACGAGCTCACTGAAGCTTCAGTGTTATTATCGGATCATTATTAGTCTCAGAAACGCGGCGCTGCTCCGTCCTCCTCTGCAGCTGAACAGCAGAGAGTTCAGGAGAGTATAATTAGTCGGAGCGATTAGTGGGAGGACGAGGTGTGTGTGGATTTGATGCCATAATTTATATATTGTTGTGTGTGTAGGTGTGTATTGTGATGGTATATTGTAATGTGTGTGTGTGTGTGTTTTGTCTTCAGGGACGTGTAGATACAGAAAAGGAGCATCACGGCTGTGATTAAACCTCCTACTAATATAAGTGCGTGTGCACAGATTGATGCGTCCGTGCAGAAAAGCTCCGTGTTCACGTGTGGGCGACTGTCATGTTAAAGTGTGCAGTATGTGTGTGTGTAGGTGTGTGCGCTGTTCATATAGTGAATGTCTTATAAAAGACCAGCGCCGCGTTCACGATTTTCAAAGTCATTTCTCTAAAACAAAGCTGCTTAAATACAGAGAGAATAAAGATCAGCAGTCTTTTCTTGAGTATTTCCATTGAATAGTATGTTCAAGGTCCTATTTATGAGAAAAGTTGATTTTTTATCTTTAAAAGGTGGAATTTGTAAGAAATGGCCAGAATTTGAAGATCAAAAACCATAAAGGTTGACAGCTGAGACCAGTGGAGGTCAGTGTGAAGACAGGGGACACAGTACAGAGGCGATTTACAGCGGCTCTGACCAGGACTATGACTCAGGGGACGAGAAGACACGGCAGGCCGGGACAGGAGAGGACAGAGAGGGAGTTGGACATCTTCAGCGTGTAGAGACAGAATATTTTCACGTTACTCTGTGAACTGAGGATTTATTTGGACCGAACCAGAGGAGACTGTGGAGAGTGTTTCTGTTTTGCTGCAGACCAGCTGCTCTGTGTTTGTACAGTAGTTTCAGTTTTTGCCTCCAGTCTTCAGTCAGCATCCTAAGAGTTGTCTTCGGTCACCTAAACCTCATTTTTCTGCTCTTTAATCGACATGTAAAGCTCTTCAAGTCGCTTTTTCATGAGATTGTGCTCTAAAAATAAACTTGGACACATTTCTGCTGGGAAGTTTGAACAGTTTTTTTCTACCAAAGATCTGCAGAGCGTCCTGATCAGAGTCAGTGTGAAGTATTAACGTGATATCTGATGAAGGATGCCTTCTTATTCAGAGCGTATTCATGTATAATTCCAGACTTGACGACCTATTTTAAAGTGAGAAAACTGAGCACACTAATTTCACCAACATCATCCATTAAAGAGACGTAGAGATACTCTGTAAGACCGAAGCGTGTAGACTACAAACTTCTGAAAGCTGCAGTGATCTGCCTCCCCTGTACATATACGTGTGTGGAGGCCGGGGTGTCCTCCGTGTTAGCAGATCCAGCAGTGTTGGTTCATCACTTCTGTGCTGTTTGCTAATGCAGATCCACCTCTGACCTGTGATCAGTGCGTGTGGGCTGCAGGGCTGCAGAGCTGCGTGGGAGCGCAGCAGAGCGCGAGCACTCTGAACATCCACGGCTAAATGTACAGCAGAGACGCAGCCGCTTCGCCGCGTTTCTCATCATGGTTTACAACAAATACGCGGAAATAAACCCGGTTCTCTGTGTCGGTGTCAGTTCAGGGATCGACAGAAATAAAGTTTCTCTAAAAATGAATTTAAGCGACTTTTTCCTGAAAACTGAGCCTCGGTGAAACACAAAACAAGACGAGCAGCCGGGTTAGATCTTCACATCGAGTGTTTCCTGCTTCTCGTCATTATTAAACAGATCAAAGTACAGTTTTTATTTCAAAGAGTCACTACAAGAAAAAATGGTGAGTCTCACACAGATGTTTCTTTGGTTATTGCTGTTTTTTCTTTTTTTTCTTCTGAGTCATCTCACTTATTGTCTGACGTTTATATTTGTCATGTTTTTGCCTTTTTTATCATTTTATTGCTTCTGTCTGATTTGAACTCTTCATGCAGGAATCATGAAGCGTGTCGTCGTTTGAGCTAACTTCCTGTCTGTGCTGCAGCTACGATCCCCCTCCCTCCTCTCTGTGTGTTTATCCAATCAGGACAGAGAACTCCATAAAGAGGCGGGACCGCCTCTTTATGGAGTTCTCTGTCCTGATTGGATAAAGTGTGCAGGGATACCAGGAAATATGTTTACACACCATATAAGGAGCTGTTTAACTCTTATTCTAATAAGAAAAACATCACAAAGTGAAAAAATCCTGACAATAACTTTTTTCCTCAAACCAGAAAGGTAAAAACTATATTTTTAAACTAAATAAGTGATGTTAAAAATACTTTAATCATATTTTAATCATATTTTTCATGCACCTTTTTCTCTGTGACTGAAAATACGTCTCTATCTCCATATATCTCCGTATATCCTGCCTATTAGACCTATTTTGGAGTTTAAATTAAATTATTCAAGTGTAAATTATATCACAATTTTAATAAAACACAAAAAATAAGGTGGATCGAGACCGGCAGAATAAACCCTTTGGTGTGTAACGCCCACTGGAGCGGACAGAAGTATTTTCATTCACTGAAAAAAAGATGTACAAGAAAAAAAATAGTAAAATCTGGATTAAAGTATTTCTATTATTTAGTATAGTAGTAAAAATAAGAGGATTTAACAGAGGTACTCGTCTCGTCTTCCCTTCCTCTCTGAATTTACGATGCCACGTCTCAACTCGACAAACAGACAAAGATAATATTTGATTGTGATTCTGGAAGCTTTGAGGCTCGTTAATGTTTAAAATGGATTCCAGATCTCTGTCTGCTGACGTCGACACAACGTGTTTCTGAGTTTCTGAAACAAGCTGCTGATTTTATAAATCCTTCAGTTTTCTGCTGGATGAAAGATTAAAGTGCACGTTCAATAAAAGCAGTTTGGTTTTTATCTGAATATCTGAGATGAAAGAAGACACGACGCCTCCACGGATCCAGGACAGAGCAAGTTCTGTTCTGCTGCTGGTGGAGAGTCTGACGGAGAGACGACCAGGAGGAGGAGACGAGGAGACGAGGAAGAGAGGAAGAGAGGAAGACAGGAAGTGAGGAGATGAGGAAGTGAGGTGGGGGAAGGAAGTAGGACACAAAAGGAGGAAACAGCAGGAGGAGGAGACGAGGAAGTGAGGAAGAGAGGAAGTGAGGAGATGAGGAAGTGAGTGAAGTGTATGGGCTGTGTCCTCCAAAGGTGTCGGTGTGTAGTATGTTGATAAAGAAATTCTGCGGAGGCAGGCTGGGTGAAAGATAGAGCAATCTTTATTGAAACAGATCTCAAGCCAGCGTCCGAACCAGAGTGTGCACTCCCTGGTATTCTCAAATCTTGGCAAAGGATGCCCAAAATGCTTTGCCCTCTGCTCTATCAGAAATCCTCTCTGCTCTAGGAAATCTACAAGTGTCCACCACAATCTGATCTTCTCTGCCTGTGTGGGCCTTTTTAGATCCCTTCTGCCTACAACTATCTACTTCTTCTAATTGGTCACTTTTGGTGGATTGAAGGTCCATCTATCCAATAGTAATTGAATCTATACGTTGCCTAACTCTGCTGATGTCACTTCTGGATTTTACGACCTAAAGATGCTCTGCATCTCTCTCTCTGTCTCTATATGGAAATGTATACGTTAAGCCAGATCCAAACAATTGGGATGAGAGCCGAGCTCAGTTCAATACCTTTTTAGGCCTCATCTTATAGCTAACATGTAACACACACACATGCAGCTGCATTCCTTAAACCTCTCACAGATGAACACCCTATCACAGTCTCATTACTCATAATACAGAATGTGCTGTTGTTCAGATACCTCATGAGGAAGTGAGGAGACGAGGAAGTGAGGAGACGAGGAAGTGAGGAGGGGGAAGGAAGTAAATCACAGAAGGAGGAGAAAATTAAAAGTGAAGCCGAGCTGGAAGAACAGGAAGGAGAGGAGGAACGTTTCACTGCCTCTCACTGCTGCTCCGCCTCCCAGCCAATCAGCAGCCACCTCTGCTTCCTACACACCTGCTACCTTAAATACACTCAACACACACACACACACACACACCTCCTCACCAACACACACACCTCAGGTACCGGTCTCTCCTGCAGGAGTCTGGATCTCTGTGGTTCTGTTCTGCCCTCTAGTGGACAGAATATAAAGCTGCAAGTTAAATAAACTAAATTTGAGGCTCTTCTACTTCACAAAGTCGTTCAAGTGAACAATCAAACCCACAGAGCAGCTTCTGCCACCAGGAGTCTTTGATGACATCATAAAGTCACGTGGGAATCCCACGTGACTTTATGATGTCATCAAAGACACATGATCCCACGGTGGGATCATGTGAGTGAGACAAAAACACTGCTGAAGAAAATCTGACGTGACTGAAATGTTCACAGACGAGTTTTAAACGTTTTAAAGTTTTTCACGCTGCGTTAAGTTAAAATGATGTCGTGGTTTGAACGTCGTTGGAAACATCTGGGGTAATAAAAACACAACTCAACCAAACAGACAAAACCTTCTGCTTGTTTTCAGACATTTCAGTGTAAGATCTGCATGAGACTGTATCACAGGTAGACACCAGCCACCGACAGAGTGAAGCAGGTACGACAGGTGAGTCACTGGTGTAAAACACTGCTCTGCTTCCAAAATGGCTGCTGCTCCTACAAACTCAACAAGTTTGGTGATTGAGCTGAGAAGAGTTCAGTCCCGTCAGCGTGCAGGAACTTCTCCCAGACACAAGGTGGCAGCAGCACCATTCAAACTGAAGCAGCAGAGAGAGACTGCAGACTACAGGAGGAAGCAGCTGTAGTGGTCAACCAGAGCTGTTACTGAACAGAACTGTCACTGAGCAGAACTGTTACTGAACAGAACTGTCACTGAGCAGAACTGTTACTGAGCAGAGCTGTTACTGAACAGAACTGTTACTGACCAGAACTGTCGCTGAGCAGAACTGTTACTGACCAGAACTGTCGCTGAGCAGAACTGTCACTGACCAGAACTGTTACTGACCAGAACTGTCGCTGAGCAGAACTGTCACTGAACAGAACTGTTACTGAGCAGAACTGTCACTGAACAGAACTGTCACTGACCAGAACTGTCGCTGAACAGAACTGTCACTGAGCAGAACTGTCACTGAGCAGAACTGTCGCTGAACAGAGCTGTCACTGAGCAGAACTGTCACTGAGCAGAACTGTCACTGAACAGAACTGTTGCTGAGCAGAACTGTCACTGAGCAGAACTGTTACTGAGCAGAACTGTCACTGAGCAGAACTGTCGCTGAACAGAACTGTCACTGAGCAGAACTGTCACTGAACAGAACTGTTACTGAACAGAACTGTGAATAAAACAAATGGTCACACGCGTGTCACAGCAGGAGAGTCACGCTGCGTTCACGTGCTCCTCGGATGATCCCGTTTCCTGAGCCAGGAAGTCGTTCTTCTCACTTTGGTGTGTTCGTGTACGGCGAACCATCATCTGTTTAAACAACACGTCGACAGCGGTTTAATGCGATACACAGCTCCGGTAAACGTTTTCTGACGTCACCTTCGACCGCCATGATTCAGCGTCACACAACGTCAACGCAGCAACTCGTGCACCGTCATTGTCCTCAAACCTTCCTTCAGTTGGTCTATTTATGTAATTGTTGGATTGATGTGAGATATTAAAGCATTTACAGGAATTTGTTTTGATATTTGGATCATGTGTTCCCACCTTGGTTACAAACACATGTCTTTCAGTCATTACCTGCATTTGTGTCTCTGTGGTGCCATTTGTAGGAAAAGTAGATTTTTGAGACTCATTCCCAACTCGTCAAATAATGAAGGGTCATTGTTTGATGAGTTGGAAATGAGACTCAAAAAGCTTTTCTTACAAATAGCACCTTGAAGTGTTTGTAAGGAAGCCAAGAAATGCCACAACTCAGGCTTTATAGTTTAACTTTGACTGTGAGTTTAATTTCCATTTAATAACTAAATTCTGAGTAATTAGTGTCATGATTTAAATACTTTTCATACTGTCAGCACAGATGATTTCAAAAAGCTCACCTCCTTTCCCTAAATGATTAAAACATCTTAAAAATGCTTTATTGGCTTTCATCATCAACAAGTCATGTCAGAGTACTCAGGAGATCAAAATCAAAATCTGATATTGACGAGAACACTTGTGGTCACGTTCCAGCTCCCCAGAGGACGAGCTGTTGATTTTAATAACCTCGTGACCTTTTCCTCTGCAGACACCTTCAGGGCAGGTTCATGAAATGTCAGCTGGTGACGGACAGAGAGGTCAAAGGTTTAAACTAGTTAGACCTCTTCAGGCGTCACAGCGTCCCCTCTGATCCCTAAACCTGTCAATCAGCAGGAGATTTGTATCTGCACTGTGCAGAAGGTCGACACCTCATGCAACCATCAGTCGGCTGTGTGGAGGTGATGAGATGGTTGTTTGGGTTAAATGTTAATAAATTACAGTCAAATTAACAGAATAAATGTGATACAGCTGACAGAAGTGTCTCTGAGGTCGTGTGCTGCGTTGGCTGCAGTGGTCTGTGTGCAGCTCCCCTCCAGTTAGTTAGAAGTGAAGAAGCCTGTTGGATCAGAGGACGATACAGCACCTACAATCACCACGACCTGGAGGACTGAGAAGCTTCATCAATATAAGACAAAAACAACAACAAATAAATGAACACTGTCTGCAATCAGCAGTCTGAAGACACACAATGCATTCTGGGGCTGAGGGCGTATACATTTCTATGAAAAATTCACCAGAGACGAGCATCACAACAGTGCTGCTCTTCAACACCACGTCTCCACCTTCTTCTCCTCGGCTGTAAACGCTCAGACAGTCGCTTCTCTCCTCAGTCAGTGATGTGGCTGTTTGATCTCAGACTTATTAACCTGGGGTTAAACCATCAGCAGGCAGCAGACGCTGCTTTCTGTCCAGCACTGCAGACTTCACCCTCCTCATTATATCAAACATTATGCGCTGCGGCGTGTGAAGCCTGATGGATCTTCTTCCTCGTTGTCACGGAGGAGCACTGTCGCACTGGATGACATGTCTTCATCACCATGAACACACACTCTGTAGTTTCCAAAAGTCAGACTTCAGTAAAAGTCAAGATATCGTGTTCAAATCTTACAAGTAAAAGTGAAAGTCGCCCATATGATTAATACCTAATGCTGCTTTTCCACCAAAATGAGCAGGTCCACATGGGTTTTTTAGACGTGGGTATTAATCTGATGTTAAATGTATTTAAGTGCACATTTAAGTATTCAAAGCAATTTATTTTCTGGCTATTAATATATTTGTTAGCATCTGAAAAGTAAAAAAAATCTAAAGATATGCAGTGAAGTCAGATGACAATATTTTTCTCCCAGATGCAGCAGTGGAAGTCTAAAGTAGCTGAGAATGTAAATACTCATCAGAGCACCAATCGTGAATGAATCCTCCTGCAGCTGCTGCGAGCGGTTTAAATACCTCTATAGATACAAATATATGGAAATATTCTACACACAGACACACAAAGACACACAAAGACACACACGTCACTATTCTATGTATTTGTTGAGGCTTTCATGCTGCAGGTGCAGAAAATAATCAGCTGGCCACTGTTGGTTTTATCAAATGTTCCTCGTAGGAGGAAACAATAGAGCATCATTTAATGTGTCGCTGTTTAGTTTTAGAAAACATCCGCCTTTAACTGCACGTTCCTCCTCCTGCTCCTCGTCCTCCTCCTCCTCACCTCTCCCCTCTCTGTGACCTCTCTTTAATTTGCAGAGGATATAGATCTGCAGATACCAGGAGGACAATTAACAAGATTTACTCCTCTCAGCCTTAAAGCCCATCGACTCGCTCCCGTTTCTTCCACCGTGGGCTCACAGAGAGTTTTATTGTTTCCTGACGTGAACAGAGCGATCACACCTTCTGATGTGTGTCTGTGCTCGTTGAAGCGTCTGCAGATCTGTTTCCAACTGAAGAGATGTAAAAGACATCCAGCGTCCTCGCTTGATCGATGTACATTTTATTTCATCAAGTCATAACTTCCACTCGATCTAAGATCAAAGAAGGCTCGACTACATGAAGAATGAAATCAAAATTATACAAAACTACACAGGAAAAGAAACTCTCACTATATTAAAGATAAAGTATTAAGACCTTTCTGCTACATGTTGTTGAGTTGTGTTCTTACATTTTACCAAATGTTTCCAACAATGTTCAAAATCCTGAAAGTTTCCTTGAGGTAAGGGTGCGTTTCATTTGCTCACCTGTCACTAAAACTTCAGAGTCAGAGAGAGGAAGGAAGTCTGAGAACGAGAGGAAACATAACGAGAAGAAAACTTTAAAACATCACCTCGATTTTCCTCGGACATCGAGGCTGTTTGATGGTGTTTGTCTGCAGGATTATTTCTGTTTATTCGCCCCAAAACAGTCAGATAACGTTACTGTACATTAGCTGTGAGCTAGTGAGTAACATCACACAGTGAGCGAGTGTGTGTTTGAGTTCAGATGAAGCTCTGAGTGAAGTCAGCACTCAGCAGAGACTCTGGTTCTGGTTCTGGTTCTGGTTCTCTGTCTCCTCTCTGTAATGTTACATTCATGAAGTAACAAAGAAAGAAAAGAGCTTTACTTTATAAAATAAGTCACATTTTTCAAACCTCCAAGATATCTTCAGGTTATGTGTAAAATGGATCTTTCTGCAACACGTCCTCACTCACTCAGTCACACAGAGACGACATCAGACTGACGTGTGATCAAAATCAATTCTTCATTCAATTTATCTTTTCATTTCATTTTTGAATAACTCAGTAAACAAACGGGTCTTTGAATGCATCTCATTTAAAAGTAAATCACACAGATTAATTGAACTGATTGGAAGCTGAAGCTGCGACAGAAATCTGATCGTAATATGTAAAAACTGTTATCAGCTTTATTGAAAAAGTCCAATATGAAGCGACACACGGAGGAATATAATAACAGAAGGAGGTGAAGGGAGGTGATACAGAAGCTTCATCACCTCCTCCCTCTCCTCTTCACCTCCATCTCCTCTCCACCTCCCTCTCCTCTTCACCTGCATCTCCTCTTCACCTCTCCTCTCCTCTTCACCTCCTTCTTCTCTTCACCTCCATCTCCTCTTCACCTCCCTCTCCTCTTCACCTCCTTATTCTCTTCACCTCCCTCTCCTCATCACCTCCATCTCCTCATCACCTCCCTCTCCTCTTCACCTCCATCTCCTCTTCACCTCTCCTCTTCACCTCCCTCTCCTCTTCACCTCCTTATTCTCTTCACCTCCACCTCCTCTTCATCTCCTTATTCTCTTCACCTCCCTCTCCTCTTCACCTCCTTATTCTCTTCACCTCCCTCTCCTCATCACCTCCCTCTCCTCTTCACCTCCATCTCCTCTTCACCTCCCTCTCCTCTTCACCTCCATCTCCTCTTCACCTCTCCTCTTCACCTCCCTCTCCTCTTCACCTCCTTCTTCTCTTCACCTCCCTCTCCTCTTCACCTCCTTCTTCTCTTCACCTCCCTCTCCTCTTCACCTCCCTCACCTCCTCCCTCTCCTCTTCACCTCCACCTGTCAGATGAACTGAAGAGACTCCTCTCTCTCCCTTTTTCTATTCTGTTCACCATATTCATCTGATTTTTTCACCTCCCCCTCATCCTCTCCTCTTCCTCCCCCTCATCCTTTTCTCTCCTCCCCCTCATCCTCCTCTTCCTCCCCCTCATCCTCTCTTCTCCCTCCCTCCTTCCTCTCCTCCCCCTCATCCTCTTCTCTCCTCCCCCTCATCCTCTCCTCTTCCTCCCCCTCATCCTCTCCTCTTCCTCCCCCTCATCCTTTTCTCTCCTCCCCCTCATCCTCCTCTTCCTCCCCCTCATCCTCTCTTCTCCCTCCCTCCTTCCTCCCCTTCTCCTCTTCCTCCCCCCTTCCTCCCCTTCTCCTCATCCTCTCCTCTTCCTCCCCCTCATCCTCTCCTCTCATCCCCCTTATCCTCCTCTTCCTCCCCCTCATCCTCTCTTCTCCCTCCCTCCTTCCTCCCCTTCTCCTCTTCCTCCCCCTTCCTCACCTTCTCCTCTCCTCTCCCTCTTCCTCCCCCCTTCCTCCCCTTCTCCTCATCCTCTCCTCTTCCTCCCCCTCATCCTCTCCTCTCATCCCCCTTATCCTCCTCTTCCTCCCCCTCATCCTCTCTTCTCCCTCCCTCCTTCCTCCCCTTCTCCTCTTCCTCCCCCTTCCTCACCTTCTCCTCTCCTCTCCCTCTTCCTCCCCCCTTCCTCCCCTTCTCCTCATCCTCTCCTCTTCCTCCCCCTCATCCTCTCCTCTCATCCCCCTTATCCTCCTCTTCCTCCCCCTCATCCTCTCTTCTCCCTCCCTCCTTCCTCCCCTTCTCCTCTTCCTCCCCCCTTCCTCACCTTCTCCTCATCCTCCCCCTCTTCCTCCCTCTCTTCCTCCCCCCTTCCTCCTCCCTCAGACGAGCCTCCTGTTTCTCCTGCAGTGAGAGGATCCAGTGATCAGTGACGACTCTGCTGAAATTAACTGAGCCGGTGAGAAGTCCGAGTTCTGATTTCCTCTCGTCTGCTCGTCTTCACTTCGTCTCTGTAATTGCTTGTCAGAAAATCCACAGCCTGTATCTGTGTGTGTGTGTGTGTGTGTGTGTGTGTGTGTGTGTGTGTGTGTGTGTGTGTGTGTGACACTCCAATCTGCTGCTGTTGAACCGTCACCCCGTCAAATGGAGCCCCCTGCTGTGTCTCTGCATGTGTGTGTGTGTGTGTGTGTATAAGTAATAGTCAGTGTGTTTTTGATGATGACATGTACTCAGTGTGTGTGTGTATGTGTGTGTGTGTGTGTGTGTGTGTGTGTGTGTGTGTGTGTGTGTGCGACCTCTAACCTCCAGTGTGTGCACTGAGCTGTTGGCTGTCGAAGCTTTCAGACTGTCAGCATGTGAAGATTACAGTCTGTGTGTTTTCTGCAGGCCATTAATGTGTCCCCTGACACACACACACACGCACACACACACACACACACACACACACACACACACACACACACACACACACACACTCGCTCTCTCTCGCCTCACTCTAATTTGTCCCTCGCCGCTCCCCGTCTCTACATTACGAGCGTCGGGACTCTTTGAACGACGGCTGAAGGCAGAAAATGGATTTTCAAAATGCCAGAAAATGAAAAGAATAAATAAAGACGAGCGACATGAAAACGTCTGCGGGCGCCTCAGCTCTGTAACACTGCACGGTTACAAGTGTCACGCTGCAGTACGAAGGCTCTGATCCACCCTGTGTTAAAGTGTTATATTAGACTTTATGTCTGTCTGTCTGCGAGTCATCCCTCTCACTTCACACAGACATCTGATGATACAAAAACATTCACTTCTGCAGATTTAAACAGACTACAGGCAGTTTGACTGGTGATGAAACAGTCTCGGTTTAATGCTGATGTCTACATGAGCAGACGAGACCATCAGTGAGAAGATTGGCTGTTTCTGAATAGTTTTTGTGATCCTCACTTATTCGGGGTCATGAAATTAAAACTACCTCTATGGCAGAGTGCTGAGCATGAACTGAGCCGTCTCACTGCTCTGTGGTACAACACGACAACAAGGTTTAGTCTGTTTGTTTGTCAGGTTGTGTCCACAGGGGGCGCCAGAATCAACAACAACGAAAAGAAAGAAAGCTCCTTGATGTAGCTTTAAATTTAAGGAGGCAGCACTCGGTGATGTTATTTGAAGAGCGTCTGGACGACATCACTGTGATGAATGTCACGGACATCAGAAGACGTCAGGAGATCGTAGCGCGATCGTCCATGAAACAATAAATGTTTGTTGATTCGTCTCTCAGCTCAGTGTGCAGATAATTAACCCCAACCTGATCTCCAGAATACATGTTAGCAAAGTACCTTTCTTCAAATCCACAGATAAATTCAAACTGAACATTTCCTTCTTCCTGTTGTTCTGATGTCGGTCGTCGGCTCTGTGCTCACGCTCTGGTTAGTGTTAGAAAACATCATGGTTTGGCTTAAAATACCTGTTTTGGTCGCCACGATCGCGAAAAGGAGACTTCCTGTGAAAGGACTTCATTAAATAAACCCACCCGGTTTGACGCCACAACAAATGGATGGAAACATCCCCAGGAGTTCTCAAAGATATCCAAACTGCGATCAGCTGTTTGGCAGCACTGTTGGCTCGTGATAACGTCGCCTCTGTCGCCTCCACCTCCTGATGTGAAGGTCAGCTAATCATCATATAATGTAACTGTGATGTGGAACAAATGTCGGCCTCAGAGCTTCAGTATCTCTCTGGTACATTGTGTCCTGCAGACTGGGGCTGGTAACGCAAGTAAAGACATACTTGTTTGATTATTAACTGTAATGTTATTACTGAATTCAGGAACAGTAACATGTTACTGTGTTACAGACGTGTGTCATGTTACTTTGTACCTCCAGCACAATAAACATGGCAGCAGTGGGAACAGTCGGCAGGAGGATTATAATCTGTCAGTGTTTGGTCTCGTCGGCTGTAAAAATGAAACATTATAATTATTATGATCAATGTCAAACTGTATCGATCTCTGAAGATTTCTGCTTCTCGCAGCAACAAACTGATTAAAGTGAATCAGCAGGAGAAAAAGACAAAAGATGGAAAAAAGATACGACGGAAAAATAAAATCATACAAATATTAAATACAAAAGAAATGACATGAGAGAAGCACACACAGCACAGACAACACACTGAGCTGCGTGCAGACTAATACATGTGTGTTGTGTATGATGGATCACACACACACACACACACACACACACACACACACACACACACACACACACACACACTCAGACAGTGTATATGCTAAAGTGATAGAGATAAATAGATGTTTGGGCAGCAGATTCGCTTGAACACACACGTCAACACAGAGTTTCAGTCAACAGCAGACACACAAGCACAGTGTGTGTGTGTGTGTGTGTGTGTGGGTGTGTGTGTGTGTGTGTGTGTGGGTGTGTGGGTGTGTGGGTGTGTGTGTGTGTGGGTGTGTGGGTGTGTTCTGTTTGCATGTACAAACACAAACACAAGAGCCGTGTTTGTGTTAAAGGTGTGTGTGTGTGTTTATGTTTGAGTATGTTGCCTTATCTGTGTTTGAGCACCTGAACCTGTGTGTGTGTGTGTGTGTGTGTGTGTGTGTGTGTGTGGCAGGCGGGCGTGACAGTGTTGACACTGCAGAGGCGTCTCTCTCTCTCTCTCTCTCTCTCTCTCTCTGTCGATGTAATTACTGTGTTGAGCTGATAAACTGCTCTCACAGGACTCCCCGTCAGCAGGGAGGAGGAGGAGCAGAGGAAGATGGGAGGAGGAGAAGGTGGATGGGTAGAGGAAGGAGAAGGAGAAGAGCTGAAGGGATGGAGGAATGGGCATCAGGGGGAGATAAAAGGGCAATATGACAAGGAGGACAAGGAGAGGAGGAGATCAGAGAGGCTAGAGAGACAAAGGGTTTGAACTGAGGGGAGGAGACGATGAGGAGGTAAATATGGAGATGAGGAGGAGGTCAAGAGGAGGAGAGAGAGAAGGTGAGAGGAAGAGGAGGAGGAGAGAGGAAGAATTAAAGGCTGGAGGAGGAGGAGATGAGGAGAGGGGAGGTGTACTGATTCACTGCTCTGACAGCAGGGAGGTATTTCATTTGGACAGAGCTGGAGTCACACCATAAACACACACACACGCACGCACGCACGCACGCACGCACGCACGCACGCACGCACGCACGCACACACACACACACACACACACACACACACACACACACACACACACAGCCTCATTCCCCATACAGGGACTTTTGTTTATTAGACGATATAAACAACAGCCCTCGCTTGTTATTATTCAGATTTGAATAATATTTAAATGTTGAAGCTCAAATTTCACCTACTTTTAATATTTACTGTGTAACTGAACACACGGGCTTAAAGGAACAGTTCACCCACATGTTAGTGTAAATCCTCCTCCCTCCATGGTGATATAAAGTCAGGCTCAGTCATCGTCTCCTCCTGATGATATAAAGTCAGGCTCAGTCATCGTCTCCTCCTGATGATATAAAGTCAGGCTCAGTCATCGTCTCCTCCTGATGATATAAAGTCAGGCTCAGTCATCGTCTCCTCCTGATGATATAAAGTCAGGCTCAGCCATCGTCTCCTCCTGATGATATAAAGTCAGGCTCAGCCATCGTCTCCTGATGATATAAAGTCAGGCTCAGTCATCGTCTCCTCCTGATGATATAAAGTCAGGCTCAGCCATCGTCTCCTCCTGATGATATAAAGTCAGGCTCAGTCATCGTCTCCTCCTGATGATATAAAGTCAGGCTCAGCCATCGTCTCCTCCTGATGATATAAAGTCAGGCTCAGCCATCGTCTCCTGATGATATAAAGTCAGGCTCAGTCATCGTCTCCTCCTGATGATATAAAGTCAGGCTCAGCCATCGTCTCCTCCTGATAATATAAAGTCAGGCTCAGTCATCGTCTCCTCCTGATGATATAAAGTCAGGCTCAGCCATCGTCTCCTCCTGATGATATAAAGTCAGGCTCAGTCAGCTAAACACCTGAAGCAGCTGGAGATGATGTAAAACAGAAACAACCCATCAACACGAGGCTGCTCCATACAGCTCGTCGGGTGCAGTCCAAGGCTCCGGTCGCCCCGAAGACTGACAGTATTTATAGTGTTGGTCGGGCTCGTGCACTTCCTTCAGCCGAGAAGCTACAGTGAAGATTTCAGCTTGAAGAAGTTTTTCATAGTCCGTCAAAAATCCACTGCAGCAGTGAACAATTTTAAACAAACTGTACTTTCCCACAATGACCCTCCAACTCCTGACATGAAATTCAGCTGAAATAATGTCTTGATTCATATGAAACGTACAGATTTTATGGTTTGCAGAAATGCACAGAACCAACATGATTCTGGTGCTTCTGGCTGTGACCAGGAGTCCAAACTGACGTGTGTTTGTGTTGAAGTGTACAAAAGAGTCAACTATTCATTCATAGTACGACTTTTACTGTCCGCCATTTTATTTGAGTGTGTAAATTCATACAATACACTGACTACCTCAACTACTACATATCCCACAATGCAACGCTCTTCATTCTTACAGTTGCATGACTCAGCAGTTGTCATGAGAGAACATGTATTACAGTGAACATGGAGATGCCACTTTATAAAACTAAATATCCCTCAGACGTCATGCATAGATTGATATCTTACATTCAGACCGACGGTACGAAGACTTCAGTCAGTGGATTCTTCTGACTGAACCAACAGTCGGTACGTCTCCATGCACACAGTCGAGCTCGATTAGGCCATTTAATTGGACGCCTTCCATTGTCCCAGTATACAAGCACCAGGAAGAATCCATTTATTGACTCCAGCACGGTCGAAAAGGTCGCCATCCGTCTTTGTACTTCAAAATGTTTAATTCCTTCAGCTGAGACGACATAAACTGTGTCTCCTCATTAGTCCCAGTATGTGTATTTCTTGCTCATGTTGACACCTTCGTCCTCTTCTTCTTCTTTTGTTTTTCCCGTCTTCCAGCTGTGGATTTATACCTTGGACGACTTCCACGCCGAGGCCAGTTCAGGTCCGACTAAGGTGTGTACACCCATGAGTAAATCACCTTCAGACAGCATTATCTGGGCGTGTTGGTCCGACACACCCATGTTTACATTGACTTTGAGAGTCCGGTTTCAGTCAGACTGACACAACAGGCCCACTCTCTCTAACATCATGTAAACGTAGTGAGTGAGAGGACATGTGAGGCTGTGAAATCATGAAGCTTATCCTTCAGTTATCTAACTCCATCAGTTAGCCGGGTCAGCAGACAGCAGCTATTTTTGCAGTTGCTTAGCAACAACAGAGGGACGCTTCCCGTGTGATCACATTAATTAGAAATCAATACTTCCTGTTTGTGGCTCTGCAATAAGATCAGAGTCTTTAATTCGTCCTGGTGGAGAGAAGTCACACAGACCGCCAGGTGTTCGGGAGCAGCGAGTCGTTAACAACACACACATTCACCTTAACACACACTCATCAGTTTGTAATGTTCATGTTAGTGTGCTCATGTGTGTTAATGTGAAATAATTCATGAACATGTTTGTTTAATGTCTGTGTGTGTGTGTGTGTGTGTGTGTGTCAGCGAGTGAGGCTGTTATACAGGGAGGATTAAATTAAATTAAATTAGATTCATATAAATGTCAGCAGAGTTCATTTATCGGGAGACAAATTGGATTCGGTAAACACACACACACACACACACACACACACACACACACACATACAGAGTAATAAATTTGACAGGGTGGCATGCGATGACGAGGAGGTCGTCCAGGTTACAGAGAGAACAGAAAACAGGAAACCTTCTCGACTTTTAGACTGAAAAAGGCTTCGAAGCTTAAAAGAAAATCGTTTTTATGACTTTTATTCTCAATATGAAGCTGAGGAGAAACAATGAAAAACACTGTGCTGTGCTCAAGCGATTGTTTTACTGGTCGTAGAGACGTCATAGTACTGGAGCTAAAAATGTAAAGTTTCTCCTGAGGGGGGCGCCGGAGGAAAGACAGTCGAGATCGTTATAATCTGAAGGGTTCATCTCCTGGAGAGCAGGAACGTGATCTAAGCATTTTATAGAAATCAGCTTGGTAGATAGAAGATAACTGAGTGTAGATTTTGGCCTGTTGGTGGCGCTAGAGGAAAGGTCGCTCACCAAACTCATCAGGATTCATGAGCATGAATATGTCCAGCACTACTGACAGAAACCTGGTCAGCAGTGGATCCATGTCGGCAAGTTAGTTTCTCCAAACCACAGTAACTTCCACAGGTGACACTTGTACCGAACGTTACGTATCACGTTCACGTTATATGATAATTAGTCACCTGCTGCAGCCTGAAGTGGAGGGAAGGAGGAGGAGTCGTTACAAGCCAACAAGGCTTCTTAACGGGCAACAGTGGACCATCTCCATCCGTGACTGCCACAACCAAACAGGTACTTCAAGCCAAACCACGATGTCTTCCGAACCCTGACCGAGTGGTTTTTGTGCCTAAACCCAAACTGAGCATGAGCACGGCACAAGAAAGAAACAGAAAATTCAACGTAAAGTTGCAACATAAAGAAACGTTCAGTTTGAACTGTGGTTTTGCAGAAACTGACTCGTCTAACATTTATTCTGGTCGGTAGATCAGATCTCTACCAGCCATCACAATACAGGTGTACGTCATGTAATATTACTTTGATTTAAGGTAACTGACACATCTGACACAGTGAATTGAGGGTTGTGATTGTTGGAACAGTGGAAAGACAAACAAAAGTCTTTTTTCAGGACGATCAAAACAAACTCTTTGATGTAATTTCACAATTGCCTGCAGGGATTACCTGGCTCCTGGCTGCCAGCTGCATCCGTCTCACTCAATACTGAACCAGTTTCAAAACCTGCATTAGTCACTGAGACACACAAACATGAGAAGATAGTCTGCGAGTTTTGGCCTGAGTTTGTCGAGTCAACACACTGACACACTGGACTGAAAGATTTACACTCTGGCTGCTCTAACAGGTGAAAATAATAACAAAATGCTTTATATGTGTGCATGAGGAAGCCTCCAGCAGCAACCTTCCTATACCACATGTGGATAGTGTCTGTTAGAAGATGAGCGCCTGCACATGTTGTCGTTTTCACTGCAGTTCTGCAGCATCACGTTCACCTTCCTCTGCAGGAGGAAGCACCCGAGCAGACGACCTCAAACACTCCCGCTGGTGTAAACTGTTAAAGTTGACATTTTGAAGATGAGGAGTCCTCTGACAGGGACGTGCAGACGTGGAGCTTCAGTCCTCGTGTGTTTCCAACCGTGAAGAAGACACAGAAACATGTTCACATGCGTGAAAGCAGAGGAACGTTTGAGTGTCACAGAGATGAGTGAACAGGTAAAGAACAATAAGGAGAAAGAGACAGAAAGATGGGAGGGGAGGGGATGAGAGGGATTCAAGGCAGGTGGGAGGGAGAACAGAGGAGGAGGAGGAGGAGGAGGAGGGGAAAGCCATCGCGCAGAGGGAAATTAATTGCCGGCTGCAGGTTATTGGCTGGCTGTGCTGCCGCGGAGGCTGCTGTTGTTCAGCGCGGGGAGGATGCTGCAGAAGAAGAGAGAGCAGCGAGCAGAGAGCTGCAGATCTGTCTGCTGATTACTGATCCAGCAGCAGCTCATTTCAGCATCCCATGATACATCTGTGAAGAGCCAGGGCTGCTCAAACCAGATCTGTATCATCATTCTGAAGGAAGGAAAGCAGGAGGAAGAGGAGGAGGAGGAGGAGGAGGAGGAGGAGGAGGGACGCCGGCAGGGAAGCTTTGCCCAGACGAGGAGCACCTTCTGTGGGAGGACCGGCAGGCTGATTCCCCCGGGGAAATCAAGGAGTGGATGGTCCCTAAAACATCTGGAGAGGTGAAACTTGAGGATCTTTAAAGGAGATTTAATATCAATATTCTCGTTTTACCGGCAGCAGCAGCAGGAGGAGGAGGAGGAGGAGGAGGAGGAAGGAGTTATATTTGTACTTCTACAGATGCAGAAATCTCTTTATCAGGTCAATTTTATCTTAAGGTGTAATTTTCTTAAGTGAAAGTAAAAAAAGAAAAAGAAAACGTACTTGTTTCTGACATAAATCAGTTTGTTGTATTGTCTCATGTGATTCAGCTGCAGCAGTCTGACTCAGCCAGTCGTGTTTTTAGATACGTGCTCATTTCTAGTGATTTTCTCTCAATATCTAATTATCTGCAGATCATTAGCGTTAGCATTAGTTAGCTTGTTTGTCAGAAAATAGTCGACTGTTGTGTTTAAGTTTGTTTTGTCTCAATAATCTATTTACTTCACAGGAAAAAGAAAAGAGGTGAATCCTCTCAGAGAAAACTGGAAATAAATGTTTTCTTTTGCATTTTTTAAATTTTTGTAAAAAAATAAAAATAAATTGTTGCTAATTAATTTTCTGTTGATGGTCTGATCCTTTATGGCTGAAAACTGACCAGTTTCTACTCGTAAACCCCGATAATCTGTCACATTCTGTCCAAAAATCAACCAAGTCGTCAAAATTAATGTTGCCAAAGTATGTTTTCACAAAACAATGAACATATTGAAACGTAACATTTCTTTATGCTTCAACAGGTTCATGTTCAATTTCATGTTGTGACACTGCTTACGCTCTGGTTGGGTTTAGGCACAGAAACATCTCGGTTCAGAAACCATCGTGTTTTAAGTTAAAATACATGTGTCCAATATGGCCGCCTCGTCAGTGGCCTTACAGTCGTTAGTTTGACACTTGGAGTTTCCCCAACAGCGTCACCTCTGATCCCTCCGATACAGAAGAGTTTCCTTCAAGGATCGTTTGTGACCCAGAATCAAAGGTGATTTATTACATGAGGAGGCAAACGTACGTTAAACGACGTGACTTCCATCGCGTCGTACTCGTGTCACTGTCGTCACGTTCTTTACACTACGTGAGTTACGTCACTTATGTAACTCCTGTTCCTTTATAGTACTTACGTAACGTGAGTTACTGGACTGAACATAGTTAATTTAACTTAAAGTATGATCTTTTCCTGAACCACAACCGTTTGACAACATTAACAACAGTCAGAATATGTGAACTGCTTGTCAGCAAGCTTTATTTTGAAAGTCTTGTGTGTTACGTATTCTTGCTATGTTGACTTTCAAGCCCTTCATGTGTAAAACAAGAGGAGCAGGTGAAGCTGAAGGCCGCTGACCAAGCTGCTGTATCAGACGACTTGTCACATCTGCAGTGGCCCGACTTCCTGTCAAAAATATCATTTTGTTCTCGCCACAAACTTAGAAATGTTTAAACACAGTCTCAAACTGTGGTCAGTCGTTCGCCGGCCTTGTTGGCTGCAACTCCATCGTCGTCCACGGCATGAAAGTCGGGTCGTTAACACGTAATGTGACAAATGTGATCGCAGCAGTGCTTTGTAGAAACACTTCTGGTGACTGTGCTGAGAAAACTACCCAGTAACCTGCAAAAAAAATGTACAAGTCTGATAAACAGAATTAAATTTGTTTAGTAGACGTTTTTTCTGCTCGAATGTCCTGTTAAAACTCTTGTGAAAACCCTGAACTACAAATGGATTAACAGGTTGAGGACTTCTCTGTGCTCTGTCAGGCTTTGTGTTCGTGAAGCCTCGTCTTTGCCCTCAAACAGCTGCTGGAGTCAAATTATGTAAAAATATGAGTAAAAGCTGAGAGACTCTGTGGTCTGAGTGAATCCTGGCTTTATGAAACTGAATTTATAGCTTGTTAAACCTTCAGGTGTTGAGGCGATCGAACACACCTGCTGCTCAACATTTACAATTCTGAACAGGAGGAAGAAAAAACCGAAGCAAAGAAATCTAAAAAAGCCAAACTCTGTCTAACAAGCCTGTGTGTGTTCATGTCCTTCATCCATTCAGTGTGTAAAACCACTCAGTCTCTCTCTCTTTCTCTGTTTGTGTGTCCAGGAGCGAAACTAAGCCGGATTTAAACCTTTGCAGAGAAATGAAGGAGCAGCAGAGGAAATCGAGGGATGAAGGGAGGGAGGGAGGAGGAGAAAAGGCTGACGGTCGGAGCTTCTAGCTCGGCTCAGAAAACAACAGATCCACCTCAGGCTGCTTCATCTCCTGAGAGAAGAGCAGGAGGATTTTTGTGGAATTACATGGAGAACCGAGCGAGTCTCCTCGCAGACGGAGGGCAGATGTTTGACGCTGATGTCTGCTGAAACCAAACTGGACTTCACGTCTCTGGATTATCAGACCGGAAGGAAGGATTCTGGGGATTGAAGAGTTTGGAGAAGAGATTTTTTTCTGGCCAGCGAAGGATGTAAAGACAAAAATAAACGCTAAACACTTCATAGAATTGAGGAAGTTTGAGATAATTCCTGTGGGAAGTACTACACCAGATCCAAAGTCATCTCATGATCTGTTTGGATGGAAGCAGATTCTGTCCGAGCATCTACGAGCACAAACAGTTTTTGTATTGAAGCAGTTTAACCCTCCTGTTTCTCACCATCTCATTTCCTTGTTTTATCTTCCCTCTTGTCTTACATGCACCTTTTACGTTCTTACCCCTTTTTCCCCTCTGCATCACTGACAAGAATCCCGAGGAGGACTGGAGGTGTATGGAGCAGGTGTTGATGACAGATAGCAGCTGCAGAGAGGCAGAGGTAGACTCTCATAAAGCCAGATAAGTGATGTTCAGTGACAGGAGCAGCAGGTAACACAGGCTGAATGTGCTGGTGTTCCTGTAAAGCGTCGGCGCTGTCTGTCATCTTCCTGCAGGCTAATTCCATCTCAAGGACCGTCTGTGGGCGAGGTGGGCGATTATAACACCGGAGGGAGGGAGAGGCTCGACATGACGGGAGAGAAAGAACTGAAGCAAAGGCCAGAAATAAAGCAACATTTATAAAAGAAAGCCAAGAGAAAGAATCAGACACTAAACAGGAGAGAGATCCTGTCAACCTTAAAGTCTCTTTATCGAAAAGCAACAGTGTGCAGAGATACGTGTCCAGTTAAATACAGTTTCTGTCAGAAACCGAAACAATCGAGTCATCTGCAAAGATTCAAATGTAAAAAATCAGCACAGTGGTTTGATCGACACACAGAAACAGAAAGTGTCAGAAAATGTCCTGAGGTTAGAGTTCGAAAGAAAAACTGAGGCTCAACCGAGAGGAATGACGAAAGAGAAGAAACACTGTGAGAAACTGAGCTGAAGAGCTGCAACGAAACATTTACAGATGCCAGATTTTGGGTCAACTAATATAACATTGAAACTTTGGATACTTTTGATAAAAACTCGATTCCTCTGGTGAAAAATTCAAAAGTAAAATAAATTAAAAGTAAAATGATTCAACTTAGTTTATCATCAAATGGATCCTGATCTTTAAGCACAAACAGAGTTTTATCTGAATGACTTTTAGGTCAAAAACACGAAGCACAAAAACTGTTTTTATCTCTCCAATAAATAACGTGATAGATCACAAATCACTTTAAAGCACAAATAATAATTTTACAAAAACAAATCAGATTCAGGTGCTGAAAACTCAGTTTTGCTCTTTGACTTTCAATAAGCACAAGCTCTAAGTTTTCCAATATTCAGGTGCTAAAAGAGCATTTTTGAATGATCTCAGTCCGAAGCACAAAGAAACGTTAACAGTCGAACAGTCGACCTCTGAAATCCATCTGAAGCACACAAAGCAGCTTGTTTCTGATTTCTCTGAGTGTAAAACTTCAGTATTTGACTTAAATCAGTGATTATGTTCAGTTTCCATCTCCTCCTGGTCTGAAAAACAAACCTCCATCTTCAGAAGCACAACTGAAGATTCATCTGTGACTGATGCTGAATATTTCAGATTGAAGTCAGCAGCGTGGATCGTCTCTTGTCTCTCGTCTGTTTGTGGGGAAAAGACGACCTTTTAAACAGTCGTCGACGTTCAGATGAATTATTGAACTGAAGTTTACACCCGGAAGAGTTTCTCTTTCATTTCTTTTGCTTCTTCTTCATGTGTTATTAATCGTCAGTGGCCTCGTTTTTCCGCTGTGGCTTAAAACGAACCTCAGGAGACAGAAACACTAAACGTGCGACTGCAGATATTCAACACTGAAGCGTTTTGTAAAGTATTAGTGAGTGTTGAAAAAGCACCTCTGTTGGTTTGACTTTACAGGAAGACGCTAATCATCTAATAACTAAAAATATAAATAAAAGTCTAAATCCTTTTACTGTGAACAGAAGGCGGAGCATTACATTTGGACAGATTTCACAGTTTAAGATTTAATTTGTTGTAAATTTAACACTTTCAGAGAAGTTCATTCAAAGTCAGGGAACCAGAACGGATGAATTTGGTCACAAATATTTCATATTTTTCAGAATTTCAACCTGAAAAACGTTGTGGAGCTGCAAACAGCTCTCACACCGACCAACCGGGCTGTTAGTGCTCAAAACAACTGAACACATTAAACATTCGACTCGTTCTCCGACACTGAAAGCAGCTCAAGGCGCCGAGACTCAGACGAGGTAAACCGACCTCCTGATGTTGACACAAAGATCCTTTTTTCTGCTGAACAAGTGAGCCACGCAACACACTCGCAGCGAGGTCAGTGTGAACAGTGTGTGTAGGTGGGATTTAATCAAACACAGAGCGCGACACACCTTCATCCTCCCCATCATCCTCCACCACCTTCATCCGTCTGGAGTTTATTTTCTGGGACGCTCACAAACTGAATCCTTTTCCTACGTTTTAACACAGTTTATAAACTGGAGAGCCTCTTCACCTCCTCCTCCTCGTCCTCCTCCTCCTCCTCGTCCCCTGCAGCGCTGAAACAATCTGTCGCGCATGAATAAAAATTAATTTTTCACCGTGATGAAAAGACACAGCATCTCGCCTCCTCGGCGCCCGCGGGACGGCAGATAAAAAGCTGTTTACTGCGAGGAGCCGTACACAACGCGCCTTTTTTTTATGAAGGAAAGAACAAAACGAAGCGGAGCGGCGTCCTGATCCTTTTGTCTTCTGGTTCTTCTGACTGCGAGTAAAGAAACACAGAGGTGGCTTTTTGTTTTTAGTCCTCAGAGTGACGGAGCAGAGGAGAGAAGACGACAGGAAGTGAACTCAGCACGACTCTCAGCGGGGGGTTTCATCTGAAGTGACACGTCTCTGAACAGATTATTGAAGTTGAAGCACACTTTGGGGATTTACAGATGAAGTGGCTCCAGGTTTTTGTGGGGAAACTACTGGTTTCTACTTTGGTGCCAATAAAAACTGACTGAAACCTCTCGTGAGGATTTCTCTTCCACTGAATCTCACTGGAGCTTCTTCTTATGAATTGCTCGGACTGATTTCTCTGAGGATTTATGATCAAAAATACAGAGCAAGAGTGAATCTTCTTGCATAAAGGATCTTCGTCAGCAGGGATTACAAAATATTACCAAAACCTTCGAAAGCTTGTCTGAAATCTGGTGATTTTTCAGATTTTCAGCCATTTTGTTCAGCTGAGTGCATCTTTGCCTTGGACTCAGTTATCTGAACACAGTTATCTCTTGAACACCATCGTGGGTCAAAGGTCAAAAGGCTGACACACTCGAGGACATCACATTTGGAGGTTAAAGGTCAAACAGACGAGCTGGATTATCGATACAGAGTGTGAATTGTTTCCTGAGGGACCTGCAGAGATAAAGAGGACGAGACGTCAGGCGTCATCATGGGCTGCAACATGTGCGTGGTCAAACGTCCGGAGGAGCAGTACAGGATCATGTTCCAGGTAAGAAATCAGAAATAATGCAGGTGTTTCCTAAAGTATTAAGTATTAACGACACACTGAACCTGGAGTCCTCAGCCTCGTGTGATTGGTTGCTTCAGATATTCAGGTGATCTTGAAAGCATCACCACGTGGAGACTTCTGCTTTGCCCACAATAACACAAATAAAGTGTTTAGTAACAGAAATGAAATGAAAGAAGAGAGCAGCAGCGATCACCGAGGTCTCGCCCTCACACTTTTCACTCATGCTGAGCTGTTTCATGGCTGATTCTGATGTTATTTCAGTGTTTTGAGAGAAAATGTCATAATGCTGGAGATCAACCCTGAATCTGAGGAAGCAAAGAGAAAGAGAGCAGGAAGTGAACCATGAAGGTGGAGGAAAGCCTGTGTGTGTGTGTGTGTGTGTGTGTGTGTGTGTGTGTGTGTGTGTGTAATATTCTGGTGTAAGCTCCGGCACCATTCATCACAGCAGGTTGGTCTAGTTACTCTGTAAAGGTCATCGTATCGTCTGTTGGGTTTTTTTGTCCCAGTGGAGGCTAAAAGTCAGAGTGTGTGTGTGTGTGTGTGTGTGTGTGTGTGTGTGTGTGTGTGTGTGTGTAGTAGTAGTAGTGTGTATGTGCATGGATACTCATGCATTGATTCTCAAGCTCCTGTGCATAAAGGAACAGTTCATCCCAAAGTCTTCACTGCAGCTCCCACGCTGCCGGTTAAAGGAGGATGAGAGTCAGTGAGAGGCAGAGGAGGTAAAAGTCCAAACATTATTCACTCCAGTAAAAGTAATCGAGTACAGGCTCTGACATGTACTCAGAGTATCAGAGTAAAAAGTCTCCCTCTGAAGGACATTTGTGGTCAAAGCTGACTGAAGCTCACGTCATATTAATATAATTCAAAGACTATTAAAGTTAAAGGTAGAGTCAGCAGGATTTGTCCCAGCTGTTCCTGAACGCACCACAAAGATAGTTGATAGTTGAGTCTCATTCCCAGGACGTCAAATAGCCACATGTCGGGTTGGTAAAGCGTCCCGAGCAGCAACAAAGAGAGAAAATAAGAAACTCTCTGCAGATACGAGACACTAACACATTAAACATTCGACTCGTTCTCCGACACTGAAAGCAGCTCAAGGCGCCGAGACTCAGACGAGGTAAACCGACCTCCTGATGTTGACACAAAGATCCTTTTTTTCTGCTGAACAAGTGAGCCACGCAACACACTCGCAGCGAGGTCAGTGTGAACAGTGTGTGTAGGTGGGATTTAGCGAGACACTACGAGACACTAACACGCCTTTTCTCCCCATTCCAGCCTCCCTCTCTGTCTGTTCACGTCTTTTACGTCTTTTGATCCATAATTCACCTCAGATGCATCAAACTAAAGTAACGAGGCTGTTTTGAAGCTGTGAGGAGGAGAAAGTTCAGATGTAGAGAGGGAAAGTCTCAGAGATACTCAGGTACAGTACAGATACCTGAAACACACTCAAGTACAGTAACTAAGTACTTTGTTTCTTCACAGTCTGACAGTAAACCAACACGTCTTCAACCTTCAACAAACATTACAAATGGTTCAGATCAAACAAAAACAGACCTGGTTTTACGAGGTAAACGTCTTCATGGTGACAGACAGCGTTCGTGTCCGTCTGCAGAGGAAACGGCATCTGAAGCTCGTCCTCTCTCACTAAATCATCCTTTACTGCTCCCCTCGTCCTCCCAGGACGTCCGTCCAGCGTCACATGACTCCTGCCTTTGTTTCACAGAGACAAAGACAGGACTGCAGGGTTCAGGCTCTCATTGTGCTATTTGGATGTTAGTCACATCTCACAAGACCGAGCTCAGCCAACAAACAACAGATAGCTTAGCTTTGTTAGCTCCGTGCAGCACGAGAACAAAACACCAGCAGGACCTAAACATTGGACAGGAGGTACAGCGGCCTGGTCAAAAGTCATCTGCTATGTCAGAGTCCTCCAAACTAAAACACAACGTCTCACTGACTGACACACTAACAACCTCTATGAGTGAGGAGGGACAAATCAGAGAGCGGTGAGTAAATATCCAGAAAGGAACGAGTCCAGTGCCTGATGGTATTATATGGATGAAGCTGGCTGGCAGTATCTCCAGTAACTCAGGTTATCTCCGCCTGTACCAGCAGCAGTACAGTGATGATCACATGAATGCGTCGCTGCTGGTCTTACTGTGACAGACGGAGACGTCTGTCTGAGACGAGTCGTCCTGCTGCTCTGTGTCGCCTCGGATTCAAATCTCATTTCAGACATGATCATTTCAGACTCTTGCAGCAACTAATACAATAAATTACTTCATAAAAAACGTCAATAAACATCGTAAATCCACAAAACACCTGTCTGTCTGTCTGTCTGTCTGTCTGGATCTGGTCTAAAGGACTATTCTGATCTGAGGAAGTCGAGTAATGTTAATCCAACTGCAGGAGACTGAAAGTAACGTTTGCACCACAGAGCTCACAACCTGTTACATGATTGTATATGTTGTCTATGACTTTAAGCACACGCAGCTCTCTGGTGACGGTCGACCTTTTAATAATGTTGACATGACTTGAGTAGAGAAAGGATTCGAGCAGCTGCCGCGGTGCCTTCGAGGACTCCTCCTGGTGTTGATGTAAAGAGAGCGAGACCTCTTTCTGAATAAATCAAGCCGATGTATTATAATCACCAGCTTTACATAGTTTTTGTAGTTTCTGCTGCTGAGCACACTCAGACACACTCATGTATATTTATGTAAACCGTTCAGATTCACACAGTTTCACATGAAGTCAGTGTTTCATGGAGTTTCTGACGTTTTTCTGCTTCAAATATATATTTACAGTATATATATATATATATAAATCTATATATATCTACACCTGCTCCTCTGAGGCTTTGGTTTCCACACTCTCCTGATTGGTGGACATCATTATCATCTTCACTAGGTCACCTCGGGAGAAACACACACACACAAACACACACACACACACACACACACACACACACACACACACTTGGGATTCACATTCATTATATAGCTGTTGTGTCCTGATTGATCTGAGCTCCCACAGAGGCCCAGACAGGAATCCAAGCAACCCCCAGCACACACACACACACACACACACACACACACACACACACACACACACACACACACACACACACACATAAAAATACCTTTATTCTCTCTCTCTGTCTAATTCATTAGGAAATGTAAAATCATCAGCAGCTTCATGTTTTCACCTCCTGACTGCACGATTCATTTGATTTCATTTTAGTTTCTAAGTTGCAAAAGATAAATAAATAAATAAATTAATTAATTAACTAATTAATATTATTATAATATGTAACATTTCCAACAATGTTCAAACCAGAGAAATCTGTAATATTATTCAAACTGACGGTGTCGTGATAACTTCCAGGAGAGAGTCAGAGCGTCACACAGAGAGATTTTCATCAGCAGTGGTGGATGTGTAACGATGAAGACAACAGCTGATGATCCCACACGACGTCAAACTACATCTTTTGTTTTTATTTTATTAACTTGTGGCAGAAATCTCACTGTGTGTTGCATCATATGAGAGAATGAATCTGGTGCCTCTCTGTTATTCTCACCAAAGTCTCTCTGATCTTCATCTTTCAACTGACCTGCCAACATATTCCAACAAATACAACAAAACAAATACTCTGTTACTGTACTTGAGTACATGTTTCAGGTATCTGTACTGTACCTGAGTATCTCTGAGACTTTCCCTCTCTACATCTGAACACAAACACCTGAACTTTCTCCTCCTCACAGCTTCAAAACAGCCTCGTTACTTTAGTTTGATGCATCTGAGGTGAATTATGGATCATAAAAGACGTAAGAAGACGTGAACAGACAGAGAGGGAGGCTGAATGGGGAGAAAAGGCGTGTTAGTGTCTCGTATCTGCAGAGAGTTTCTTATTTTCTCTCTTTGTTGCTGCTCGGGACGCTTTACCAACCCAACATGTGGCTATTTGACGTCCTGGGAATGAGACTCAACTATCAACTATCTTTGTGGTGCGTTCAGGAACAGCTGGGACAAATCCTGCTGACTCTACCTTTAACTTTAATAGTCTTTGAATTATATTAATATGACGTGAGCTTCAGTTAGCTTTGACCACAAATGTCCTTCAGAGGGAGACTTTTTACTCTGATACTCTGAGTACATGTCAGAGCCTGTACTCGATTACTTTTACTCGAGTGAATAATGTTTGGACTTCTCTAGTAATGAGAGTTTGTGATTGAAAGACTACAGTTACCACCGTCCTCTGGAGTGTTGCATTGAATGTTTTGCTTTCAGTTTCACCTCCTGTAGGAAGAAACTACTTCACCACCTCTGCATGTTTTTGGGATTAAAAATAATAACATGGTCTTTTTGTAACAAAACAAATGCAGACTTCAGTCTTTATGATCTCCAGCAGAAAAAAGCCCTTTAATTACATGAATGTGTTGTTGTGTTAACAGAACGTCAGACAGATGCAGCTGAAGGTCATTTATGGTTTCATGAAAATCCATTTGACAAAATGTCTCCCGCATGTACACACACACACACACACACACACACACACACACACACACACACACACACACACTCACTCTCTCTCATATGTACTTCCTGCTAAACACACACACTGAATTTTTTCCTCATACTCGTCTTCCTCCCCCCGTCCTACACACACAGAAACAAACACACCCACACACACCCACACACACCCACACACACACACACATACACACACACACACACACACAGATGGCAACGTCTCCTGTAGCAACAACTCCACAGTTATTGCCTCAGTGCGCCAGACCGTCTACACACACACACACACACACACACACTCACACACACACACACGAATGCCCCCTGTCACCTTGGCTATGTATGAAAGGGTGTCACTATCAGTGTGTGTGTGTGTGTGTGTGTGCGTGTGATTAATGAGGTCTGTAATGGATTCTGATGACCTCATGAGATTTGAAGTGGAGATGGTAAGCAATCACACACACACACACACACACACACACACAAACACAGGAGCAGGTTCATTCATTCAGTCTGAACATGAAGCTAATTTTAGCCGTGCTGTTGCACACTGCTGACAAACATCACTGCCCTGATGTGCTGTTGGGTTCGTGTTTTAGCTTCAGGCGCTCAGAAACTGAGGTTTCTTCAAAATGCGTCAGCGAGTGTGAAAAGTCCAAAAGTCACACTGTCAAGGTGTTTGACTCACAGAGACAAGAGGAGAAACAACGGAAACAAAGAGACACTCAGAGAGCTGCAGCTCATCAGCTAATAGTTCATTTTAATTGGAATCCACTTCCTCTTGTAGTGCTTCCAGCATCAGCGGTGTCTGGCTTGTCCCACGCTGGCGCAGAGCATTTGAACGCCTCTCTGTTGGCTTCAGGCGCCGTCTGTCTGTCTGAGCGAAGCTAAACGGCTGCTGGGACGCAAAGACAACCTCGACGTGTGAAGTGAAAATCAAACGTCAGGAATCAAACCGGGCAAATCAAAGAGCTGTGTGTGTGTGTGTGTGTGTGTGTGTGTGTGTGTGTGAGAGAGTGTGTGTGTGTGTGTGTGTGTGTGTGTGAGGTGTGTGTGTGTGTGTGTGTGTGTGTGTGTGTGTGAGTGTGTGTGTGTGAGGTGAGAATGTGTGTGTGTGTGTGTGTGAGGTGTGTGTGTGTGTGTGTGTGTGTGTGTGTGTGTGTGTGTGTGAGGTGTGTGTGTGTGAGGTGTGTGTGTGTGTGTGTGTGTGTGTGAGTGTGTGAGTGTGAGAGAGTGTGTGTGTCCAGACAGGTCCAGGCAGCAAGGAAATCGAATTAAATGAAATAAGTCTCTACACCTGTCAGCTTCAACACACACACACACACACACACACACACACACACACACACACACACACACACACACACACACACCGTCAGCCACCTTTCTTCTTGCTCTTTCCTCCTCAATGTTTTTCTCTTCTTCTCTTTTCTTCTTCTTTACATTCTTGTTTTTTTCTGTCCATCGTTCTTCTGTCACTCTTTCTCTCTCTGTCAGTTAATCTTCCTTCTTTCTTCGTCTCTCCACATTCTCTGTTCCTGTCCTGCAATTTTCCTTTTTTCCTTTTTCAAATGTTTCCTCTTGTCTTCCTTCTCCTCCACGTCCTCCTGTCATGTCTCCTCCCCTCCCCCTCCATCCTTCTGTTCACCTGATCTACAATATCTCCCACTCGTCTTATTAATTCCATCTTTCATCTCTGGACTCTGTTTTTTCAATCTTCTACCACCTCTACTGTTCCTCCTCTCTGTTCTTGGCCCAGTCTCTCCATCAGACTATCTCCTCTTTTCTCTCCAGTGGTGGGTTTTATTCTGCAGCTGTAATTATCTTATCTTAGACAGTATATTATCTTGCACACTCTGATCTGCAGCAGACACAAAAATTAGTTAAGATTATTAAACATAAGCACAACACAAGTCTATTTTTAAATGGTATTTATCAGTGTGAATAGTAACACAGTAAATATTCAGTGTGTCGATGGTTAACAGTGATTTGAGGTCCAGCTGAGGACACACGTGTCACAGAGTAATTGATCATCAGCAGCTGATAATCCAAGATAAATTCAGCCAAACATCTGTGACAGCAAATTATATTGTTCCTGTCTCTGAGCCCGTTTTTACAGTTTTTAGATCTGTTTTAGTAAAAATAACAGTGTAGCAATACTCACAAGTAAGTCGTTACTTTTTTCACTTAATAACTAAATTATTAGTGAAGAATAAATATAAGACAATTATACTAGTGTTATCAAAAAAAAGTACAGATTATGTAGAAAAGGTGACGTGTCAGGGTTATATTATAACCAGCATTTTAATGTTGCTGCTTAATGTGGAACACATTTTAATTACTTTTATTATAAAGGAATTATATTATTTTAGGTAGTTCAATCTGTAACTAGCATAGCACAGTGTAGAGCATATACCTCCACCAGGGCCCAACAGCCCCCTCTCATTCAATCAGGCCAAATCCAATATCAAATAAAACATTCTGCAATCTGCAAGATCTGGATTTTTATTTGGATCTGCTTCAAAACATTCTCCCTCAAAAGATACCAGCCACCAGCCAACGGACCAACTGAGCAACCGACCGACCGACCGACTGACCAACCGACCAACCAACTGACAAACCAACCGACTGACCAACCGACCAACCGACCAACCAACAAACGGACATATAAAATATATGATATAAAATATAATATTTTATGTAAAACAATAAATAAACTATAACTATAATGCTACTTAATCATCTTCCAGAAATACAAACCCAAAGATACAGATAGCTTTAGACGTAAAGATATTCAGTGCAGTTTGAAATAAAACTGGAAAGCAGCAGATCCTCACATGTACAGGATGTTTAAAGCTCATTAATATTGATTAACTCAGCTTTCAGAACGACTGTTCACCCTCAGAACCAGCTAAGACGTCCTGTTACATCCACTCAGCCCTTCTGTCTTCTACGACACTGTGACCTCAGTATCTTCCAAACGCGATCCTCCTGTGGATTCAGCAGCAACAGCAGCAGTGCATCGTGGGATTTGTAGCAACATGTTACCACCTGGTGTTCAGCTGAATACAGACGAGCCGGCTCTGTCTCTGGAGTGTTGCTTCTCTGCGCTGCTGACAGCCTAATGAGCCAGCAGCTCATTAAGACTAATGTAGTTTTGACGACTCTGAGATAGAAAGAGCTTTTAAAGAGGAGCGAACAAACGACGTGTCCGGCCGCCATGATGTGACGGAATAAATAAATAATAGTGTGAGCAGCATAGCATTAGAAGAGACCTCTCATCTGTTGTTGTATCGGCACAGCTCAGTTTGACGTGGTCCAGTTTGTCAGACCTGAGACTTGGGATGGAGGGAGGGTCTCATGACCAACCCGTCCAATACTGATGCTTTCAGGTGGTGGCCGCCCCGACCTACAAGCCCATCTCAGTTACTGTCGCGGTAACATTGTTGTTTTTTGCAACCAAGTCCGAGTTAGACGTGGATTCAAGTTTTTTTTTAGGCTTCAGTTCTTAACACAGACATGAAATTCATCTTCAAAGCAAATAAGCAGATTTTATAAAAAGTGAAATCTGAGTGTCTCAGTGTCGAGTTCAATTAACTACACTCGTCTTTATCTGAGTGTTTGTAACAGTTCTAGTTTTAATGGTTCAGTTTTGGCTCCGTTTAGTTTTTCTTTAGCGTTGGCGGCTCTATAAAGCCTCGGTTCTGTTGAACAAATGTTGGAGTTAATGACTCGTATGTCGGCGTCTCGCTCTCATCTCTCTTTCTTCTGTCTTCTCTCTCGCTGTAACGAAGCCAGCCAGTAAAGTAAAGTCGTTTACAGAAGCAGCTGGTGGGGTTTTCTATCTATCTGTGTGTGTGTGTGTGTGTGTGTGTGTGTGTGTGTGTGTGTGTGTGTGTGTGTGTGTGTGTGTGTGTGCGTGTGTGTGCGTGCACGCTCATTACAGCAGATCTGCCAGCTCCAGTATGGGCAAGCATAAATACAGCTTCCCTAATGACCTCGGTTACCGCGGCAACAGCATCCCATTGAGACAAATCTGACAGCAAAGTGACGGAGGGAGGGAGGGGGGGCAGGGGGGGCAGGGGGGGAGGTGTGGGGGGAGGGGGGAGCACCAGAGGGGGAGGAGGGAGAGGAGAGGGTGAGGGAGGTGGAGGTGGACGGAGGGAGATGTTACAGACAGACGGACGGTATCTCAACTGAGTAATCCTCTTTTTACTGAATGCATCTGTAATCTGTAACTTAACCTAAATACAGTTACTTTTCTTTGTATCCTGATTACATCATCCTCTTATTCTGTTATACCTGTACCTGTTTACACAGCGGGAGCTAGACTCACTCATACATTTCATTTTGTTTCCACTGACAGAGCACTTTATTTCCACATTTGATTAATAACGCTGAACTTAGCGTGTACACGTTGGTTTTCAAACGCTGGTAACTTTCACAATGCAATATATAGTTACCATCATTATAAAGTAATATATTACATTACAATATTACTGTCTGTGTAGAGTATAATATTAGTTATTACACCACTTTTTAGTTACTAAACAAAATGCCGAGATAACCTCTATAGAACAAAGAAACAGCCGACATCTGTGTAAATAAACGAATGTGCTTGGACTCAGGGACGAGCAGACAGAGGATCACAGTCTGATATATCATGAGACAGGAATAAATATTTTTAATTGTAGGCTCAGTCATATGAAACACAACAGACCTATATCTTCTATAATGTAGCCTATAATGACACGACAAGACAAACATCATCTTTTTATTTCAGTCCACAGAACAAGGAACACGTGGTGTGATCCAACAATGTACATTAAGAAAACATGTTGGTGCGGATGGGTTCTTAAAAAAACAACAATAAACGCTTCACTTCAGTTGGTAACGTGGATTGTAACGCGTCACGTGACATAACTGCAGTAATATATGACTGAAATATTATAAGTAACGCCTTATATTACTCTGTTACTGCTAAAATAAATCTATTACTGTAACGCGTTGCTTTTGTAGCGCTGATGGATGAATGATTGAGACCGATGAAAGGAAATAAACTTCAACATGTCATCACATCGTGCCTGACGAGGAGAGTAAACCAGATGAGCTGTGACCACTGGCTGTGAGTTGACGTCAATGGGTTTATTGAGTTATTTAATAGTCAGTGTTTTATTTTGAAAATACAAAGAAATCTTCAGCGGGTGCGTCTCTTGTATTTGCTCCAGAATGATAAGTTATGTCTGTTGCCAGTTGAAGTACGATGTGGCTACTTCTTTCATCACTGATGTTTACAGTACAGACAGAAGTAGATGTGCTGCAGATCAAATGTGTCCACACACAGGATCTCTAACTCAATATTTACACGAGGATGAGAGCTGAAGAGACACTGTCAGATCGTCAGACGACACCAGGAGGGATCAGATCTGTGTTGACGGCGCAGTTATGACTCTTAAACACACACGACGGAGATAATCTGCGTGTATCAGATAAACTCACAGCGACACAGCGAGTGTTACACTGCCGTCTTCACGCACAGTCAGTGTTAAGCTCATAAACAGGGCGTGGAACCATCCGGCACAACATACACAACATAAATCTGCTGTATTATCTTCATGTGTGCAGGAATTAATGAGAAAACGACTTTACCAGCTTCACAGGTTCATTTTATCAACATACGCAGATTATCAGTTGAAGCGCCCATGAGCAAGGCACTGAACTGCTCTCCGGAGGCTGTGAAGTAAATAAAAGTGATGATTTTTTTTTTATTCTTGAATCTTAAAACCACATTATAGCCCTGATGCATGTTTACGCTCTGAGGATTTACATAATAGGCACATAACTGAGAATAAACTGTGGAGTAAATGAGCTCTGTAATATCTGTCGGGCGTCCGGCTCGCAGCTCAGAGCTAATAGTACGTTATTTAAATGATTCATGAGTTCATATTCGCCTGCTTTGTCTGCTTTTTATATAAAATGAAATGGAAAGTCTCTGGTGTGATGTGACGGCGCTGAGGGCGGCGAGCTGAATACGTGGAGATTAAATCTGGATGATTCGTCTGTTTGATGGACAGATTGTTGAGCAGCTGAAGAAAACGAGTCGGAGCAGACTTTTTCTCATGGTGGCCATTTTGATTTGTCAATTCAGCTAAATCCTGTTTGCTCCGCTTCCTCCAAGTGGTTTCTGTTCACGCGGGGAGGTCTGGTTGTATTTATCTTTTTCTTTTTCTGCCTCCGGCCCGACGGAGGAGAATCCTTCAGGATCTGCTGCAGAAAAATATCCCTGTGAAAACATCAGTTTGTGGATTATGCAGAGGAACATACACCGTTTCTGGAAACACACGGTTGTTACTGACTTTTTCAGCGCTTCACAAATGAGTAGAGTCAGTAGAGTGCATACCTCCACCACGGCCCGACAGTCCCTTTAATTCAAATCAAGCCTAATCCAATATCTAACCATTAAACCACCCATAAATTAACCGTAATCTAAGATGATCAGGTTTATGATCCACATCAAACTGTTCTCAATGAGCACGTGTACATGCACACTAATTAATAAACTGATCATTATCTGATTTATTGAGTTACCAGATCATTCAGGTGGTCATGTAAACATCATAATGCGATACGCTTTATCAAATAAAAGCCGTTATCGGATTATGAGAAATTTGATAAACACACATAGTTTTTCACCCAATATTCAGTTTATTCGCTGCATGTCTACAGTTCATCTTTCGTTCTTTCACATCCTCGCATGTGTAAAAACGTAGAAGAAACCAGATGTTGTCAGAACATGAGTGATGCGTTTTCTGCTCGTATGCATAACGTGAGGAGGGAGAGCGTTAGTTTGCAAATCCCCTGTGAGGACAGTCCTGACCGGCCGAGGCGCCACGATAAGTGACGTCACGTTGACAGGACGTTCAGTTTTACGTCGTCTTGGAAAGAAACCCGACATTATCGCATTAACACGCATGTAAACACGTCAAATCAGATTATTATCATAACCTGATTATTCCCAGTTATCTTCTCTACGTATTAAGATTTCCAGACGTCTAAAACTAGAAGTGACACAGAATCTTCTCGAGTCTCGAGTGAAACCAGAACCAAGTGACCAACCAAACAGCAGTGTGGAGGTCAGGGTTAGATGCGAGTGACCTGGTCTCCATCCTGTGAATGTTGGTTTGTTTCCACCATCAGGATAATATTGATGAGCTAAACTTAACTAAGTAATCTTCCTCAAACTAATCAAAAGTTAACCGCAGAGGTATTTGTGCATCTAAGTCGTCTCAGCGGACACTAAAAAACCAAACTGCTTTTTAGACGCTGAACGAAACTGTTGTTTTCTCCGGTCTGTGCTTCAGAGCTCCAAACATCAGACGGAGAAAACACGAGCAGACGTTTACGTGGGAGGAATTTTTGTGGATTATTGTTGCTTTGACAGAAGCGTCAGTGAAAATGCCTGCGAGCAAAAATGTAAATGTGTTTGGATAATGAATCATAATTAAGAGAGTGTCGAGGAAACTCTGGAGGTTTCCACGAGGCCGCGGACGGAAACACACAACAGATGTGTTTTTGTTCTGTGCAGGTGAATGTGTGACGAGGTGTGTGTGTGTGTGTGCGTGTGTGTGTGTGTGTGTGTGTGTGTGTGTCTGAGAGCCTGCAGATGTGCACACACTCATTTGAATCCTTTATGTGTCGTCCTGTTGATGAAAACCTTAAATCTTCAAAATGCATTTGAAGAAAGGAAGAGAAGCAGCTTGTTTATTGGGATGCAGATGTAGTTTTTTATCCAGAGGATTTGGGAGACAGTTGATTATTATGATTATAATTTGAGTGTGAGATCGGATTGGACCAAGTTGGCTCCAGTCCGTTGTATTCGCAGCCAGGTTCTGATGTTAGTCCTGTCCCAGTTGGCTCTGTTCCATTAAAACATATCATCAGTTTAGTTTTGATTCTCGGGATGGTCACAGGTGTGAGCAGGACACCCGGGGACGTTTGAGTCATTACTTCCTTCATTATTTTAATTTTATCCTAAATTACAGAGCATGTCTGTTTAAACGTTAATTACTGATAATCAACAATTTAGGTTAAAGAAAATATCTAGGAAAACAGAATCAGACAAATACTAACAGAAGGATGTCTGAGACTTTATATTCATATTCAGTGGATTTATCTGTGGAAGCAGAAATTGGCTGATTGCATTTTCAATTTGATGTTTTTCATAAAAAAAACAAGAATTATTTTCCTCTTGTGACACTTCTGCCTCTTGTCCTTTCAGCCCGAGGTCCATTTAGTCACGGTTCTGGAGCTTTCAGTGGTCTGATCTTCATCAGCAGGTGGACTTTGCTGTCGTTGAAGTGTAGATTTAAGAAAAAAACTATAATTTTTAAAATGTCTAAAAATTCAGAGCGCTTTTAAAACATGATGTTGTCTATGAACACATCAGATGGATGTTTTTTTTTATTGCCCGTGGTTTTTACGATGAAGACAACGACTCCCATGACTTCAAGCAACTCAGCTGTGTGTTTTTGTTTTCATTGCTTCGACTGAGAGACTCATAGTGGTGGAGAATACATACTGTGTGTTTAAGACCCTGCTGTCTGAGGACCTGACAGCTTACCAGAAGGGAATGCACCCCAAGTACCAAGGCTTAGTCCTCAGCAGCAGCCCAACTTTAAATCCAACCCACCGCCCTTTGCTGCATGTCCTCCCCATCTCTCTCCTCTCCTGCCTGTCCTCGAGGCTCCACAGACAACAACATATAATGTTCTTCAATGGTTTGTTAGCATTTGTTACATCACGGTGCATCACAACCGAACATCTGGAATATTTGTCATTTGAATTATTTCTTAGGTTTATGTATATTTTTAATCACTGAGTCTCTGCAGCACTGAGTGTCATTCTCACATCTTTTACAAAAGTTTACAACAAGATTTCAGCTTTAAAGAAACTAAAAGTATAAATGGAAACAACCTCATAGCTGGAAGACGTTTTGGCCACGTGTGTTTCTGCAAAAAGTAGAGATGCAGTGTTTAATTTGACAATACTATGCTTACGATCTGGTTTGTTAAGGCACAAAAACAACACTTGGTTAGGGGCTTAAAAATATCTGCTTAGGTCTCCAGAGACATGAATATAAAAAAAATCCACTGGTTTCACACTTAACAAACGTTGAAAAGCTGCGTTGAACAGCGACCGCACCAAAACCACCAGCGCCGCCGCCATCAACATGTCCGCGGTCTGCAGAAATGTAAAATATCAACATTACTTTGTAGGGACGGGCTGATGGAAACATCCACAGTCTGATCAGACGTCACTCTGTACATGAGCAGGTATCACACTGCTCCACAGGGGCTGTCTGGGCTTTGTAGTCTTCAGTAATCTCCTCGTCTGTTCTCAGCCTCAATCCTCAGCTTGACTCCCATTAGACTCTGAAAGTCCGGAGGATTGATGGAGGTGAGAGGTGAATGGAAAGACTCGAGGTAGAAATCTCTTTCCAACGCTTCGGTCTCTCCTCTTTTCTCACACTTTCATTTTCTCTGTCTGTTATTTTTTTATTTCACCATCTCACCAGTTTCTCCTGATCTCATCTTTTAACCTCCTTCCTCTTTCTCCTCTGTCTCTCTCTGACCGCCCCCCGTCTCCTCCGTCAGCTCCCCCTCTCTCCTGGGTACGATTATAGTAGCTCTAGCTTTTCCCTCGGCATGCTGGGAATGAAAATGGATCCCTCGTCCCATCTCTCTCTCTTTGTGTGTGTGTGTGTGTGTTCATGCACGACAGGGAGTGGGTGGGTGAAAGAGATGAATGCCAGAGGAAAAGTGTGTTAATGTGTGTGTGTGTGTGTGTGTGTGTGTGTGTGTGTGTGTTGATAGATGGGGTGGAAGTGTGTGCTGATGGAAACAGTAAATAGTTAATGAACGGGGGGGAGAACGTGTTGGAGCCCAGGAGGTGAAACTGATGGAGACGTGCTGAACAACAACAACACAGGACAATAAAACTGATCCCCGTCAGCTCCGTAGGTCCATGTGCTGCAGATCAGAACCGGTTAATGTGGTTCTGTTTAAAAACCCAGCAGGTCTGTAATCTGCAGGCACGTCTTCTGTTTCAGTCTGTGTTTCATTACTCGTCGATACTTTGATTATAATCAGTCCTCGTACCAAAAAGGTTCGATTGCCAGTGAATCCCAAACCAACACGTAGGACCGTTGGACAGAACCATCGAGAGGCGTACCTGGCCGTCCTCGTCACGTGGTTAACATTGTGAAGTGGTCTCAGTTTGTTTCGGGTTCGGCACTAAAACATCCTGGTTAGGTTTTTGGAAAAATCATGGTTTGTGTTAAAATAAGTGCTCTTTCCCCCCTCGAGCGTTTCCAAGTTGTATTATCGTTGGTGTCGCCAGAATAAATGTCTGTAAATGCCAGAAAACGATGTTCCCTCTCACCACAACACTGTGCTTACACTCAAACACCACTTCAGCATCGTGGATTGGTTTTAAACGCCTGTTTTTGTTGCCATGAAAACTGCTGGTGCAACAAAAATTGGTGGAAATATTCCCATGTGTCCTTAAAATATCCACTGACTCTGACTGCTGTTGGACATTTGGCAGCCTTGTTGGCTGTAATAATAAAGTTAACAGGGAACGAATATCAACGCTGATGGTTTCATTATTCTACATCCATCAAATTATATATGAGGACTTTATTGCTCTTGTGCAACGTCAGCTGACGTCCTCCTTTGCTGCATAACATTGATTTATAGAAAGCATCAATTCTGAATATCTGAAACGGTTTCAGGACTCATTTCCCGTGTTGATATAAGCACAGACGATAAAGACAAATGTTTTCTTGTGAGGACGGGCTGATACGTTCACGCTCTCCAGAGGATGAATATTAATAACATCAATGATCCCCTGAGTTTTATTTGGCTCCACAAACAGATCAGTTTGTTCTTAGTTTAACACTTTGGTTGACAGATTACAATGAATTAATGTGGTCATTAATCAACGTCCACATTTTAATTTAAAAGTCACTAACTTGTAATAAAGAAAATGTTTCATGAACGTACCCGATCTCCTTCACTTCTCTCTGAGACACTGAACCTGCAGCAGATCAATCCTCATCACTGATCAATACCGACCGAAGTGTTGTGGAGCTTAATGAAGACGCAGAACGACGACGCTGCTCGTTACTGTTCAGTGTAACGAACACTGCTCCACCAGTAATGAAGTCTCACCCTCCATGATTTAAAACTGAGCTAGCTAGCCTCTCGGTTATTACATGCCATCAAATAACGAAGAGTTATGTGTTTTTTTAGCGAACGCTGAAGCTGTTGAAATGATCAATAACCATCTTGGCTTCTGATTGAGACTCAAACAAAAAGCTGGCGTCTGAAGACGGCAGCTTATTTCCTACAGAAGAGAACAGTCAGCTCTTTTCTCCCGCTCCGTTATTAATTTCACACTTCACTTAGCTGTGATTTCTGTCGGGCTAATGTGGCAGAGCTCAGTCGGGACTCTTATTGTTGCCTTCCCTGTAACCACACGCCGGTATAATGAGCCGGAGCGCAGCAGGCAGCCGGGGGAACGCTGTAATTATCATGCACAAGCAAATCACACATTCACAGTCGGCTGCCAAAATCCACACAGACAAATAAAAAACAATGATACTGAACATTCAAATCTGCCAGCCCCAGCCATTAATATAACTGCCAGTCCATTATCTCAACTCAGAAGCACAAACTTACACCCACAGCCACCGACACACAGCAAGCATCAAGGTTATTATCAGTTGATGAGCTAGAGCCGCAGTGAGGGATTAAAGATACAATATGTGACATTCCTGCATTAAAATGTCTAAAAACAACTAGATCTTTGTTCTGTATGTTGTTGAGTTGTGCACTGAGATGCTCCCAGATGTTTCCAACAATGTTCGAGTCAGAGAAAATCCACAAGTTTACTCGAGACGGTGCGTCTCATTTGGAAGGAAAGAAGGAAGGAAAGAAGGAAGGAAGTCAGAACAAGACGAAACATAACGAGACTAAAACATCAACTCGTCTGTGAACATTTGTGTCTCTCATCTGCAGCGGTGGTTGTTAAATGATGTGTTCAGCTTCCAGCGAAGCGAGTTTGACGACGGGACCGTTACTTCACTGTACATTAGTCGTAAACTAGTGAGCACTGGCACACCGAGGGTGTTTGAGTTGAGGTGAAGCTCAGAGTGAAGTCAGCACTCAGCAGAGATTCTGGTTCTGGTTCTGGTTCTGGTTCTCTGTCTCCTCTCTGTAACGTTACGTTCATGAAGTAAAGTCCATTTCCCCTCCAGCTCCAGTCAGCAGTCAACATTACAGAACCTGAGGTCACCTCTGGGTCACTGCTGCAGTCGGGCTGATCAACAGGAGTGAAGATAAATCCACTTTTTAATCCCACAAGTTAAACAGTAATCTCTGAGCTCTCCTCAGCAGCTCCTGGTGTTTATTCCTCCAGAAGTTCTGGATCTGCACCCGACTCTCTCCTCCAGAGCTGGTCGGCTCTGAGCAGCTAAGCTTCAGTGAAAATGACATGTTGTCGGCTGTCGAGTCAAAATGTCAAAAACACCGATGTCTTCAGCTTTGTGGCGATGTGTTTTTCAGATGATCAACGACTTTGTAAACGTAATGTTTGGCTTAAGACAGAGGAGAATTGTCTCAACTGGACACCGTGAATAAAAGCAGTTATCCATATAACCTCACACTTAAGAACAATCACACACACACACGCCCACAAACACACACACACACACACACACACACACACCTCGGCGCTGTTGTCTCCCAGAGAAATGTGTTTTGTCGGGTGGACGGTCCGGGCCGACCTATTTAATGGCAGATGAAACACAATCAGTGACCAGACCACAACAGGCCTGATAGATGATGGTGGTTATTGAGTGGGTATTGACTGGCTCAGGCCTTGTGTTCAGTGACACACACACACACACGCGCACACACACACACACACACACACACACACACACACACACACACACACACACACATCCAGACAACCTGCAGAGGACATGTAATGCATAACAATCAGCTCTGAAACAAAGGCAGGGAGGAGGAGAGGTGTGTTAGACAATGTCTGTGTGCAGCCATGCAAGTATTCATGAGCTGGTGTGTGTGTGTGTGTGTGTGTGTGTGTGTCACCTGGAAGTAGCAGCAGTAGCTGTGCATTAGAGGTCTTCTGCATGTGTGTCTTCAGGCATTACTCTGATGTGTGTGTGTCTGCAGAGTCCAGCAGGCTTGAAAATCTAATAATGACACACAAAGTATTTTTATTATTGCAGTTCACACACACACACACACACACACACACACACACACACACACACACACACACTCATAAATAATTTCCTCCATGTTGTGCGAGCAGGTGTTTCTTTTGATATTTCCCCCCGAGTGACGCCCGTGCACGCTCGGCTGTGCTTACAGCTATATTACTATGCTAATGTGTGCGGCTGGCGGCTCGTTGTATGTCAGCTCGTTATGAGCTGCTGATTGAGGTGGGAGTGACCAGAGGTTAGAGTCGGCCTGTTAAATTAGCATCTGCTCTGCGTGCAGCACGTCCCCCTGAGCAAAACACCTCGTTTCATTTAACGTGCCCCCCCCTCGTGTGTTCGTCAGTCGGCATCATACCGGAAGTCAAGTCAGAAGAGTTGAAGACAGAAAGCTCCTGATTCGACCCAGAAACACAAATCTGTGCATGTTTTGACCATTAAAGGCGACAAAACAACTTGAAAACATGCAGACGGGCACGACCCTGATATAATATGACCGAACTGGAGATTAGCTGGAGATCACAGCTAGATTAAAGGCCAATGTCGGTCCAGTTTGTAATTCATAGAAGTGTGATGTAGAAACCTGAAGCTGCCTGTGTGCGACCACTGAGAAACAACTTCGTAACAGACATCTTGTGTATTTATATATTTAATGAGGTGAAAGGGGGTCGATGCCGTTTTAAGGGTTATATGCAGACAGGACTTTTTGCAGAAAAAAAAAACACATCAGAGACACCAGGCAGACAGTTTGTCTGGAGAGAATATTTAACGTATGACGAGGAATTTAAATGGTAACAGAAGCTGAATAATCCAGTCTGGACCTCAGGAGTCCTTTGTACAATCAATCCGTACTGAAAGATACGACTTGAGCGTCTCCGTGAATATCTCATCCGCTTTTCAGATTGTTGAATTACCGCCATCACGAGCACTAAGTGGACATAATTGATTTCCCACAGTGCTTTGGGTGAGTCTTTCAACCATTCAGAGGTGTGTTATCGACTTGGCTGATCTGACTATTACGTATGTCAGCGCATCATCAAAAGAAAAAGAAGATGCTTGCTGGGTGCTGAAGAGAGATTCACTGCCTGATGTTTGAGGTGAAGCTTCATGTTTGTAGTGACGTCATCAAGTTTCAACTTTTGTATTTTGTGTTTCTCCTGATTACAAAGACCTGGGAGAACGATTTTCAAAAGCCAGGAGCCTCGCTGATTATAGTTCTCTGGTATTTGAACGGATTTCAGTGAAATTCAATTTCTGCTTTTAATTATTTTCATCTCTGAGACATGAAAACTCTGTATGTGTGTGTGTGTATGTATATTTCTTGATTGGTTGATGATATACATCAGCATGATTACACAAAAAGACCAGGCGAAACAAAAAAAGGGAAAAAATAACTTTTAAATGTGACACTGATGCCTCTATATGACCTACATCAGACCAGCGGTGAGAACATTGGCTATTTTGTGCATAATTATTATAATTGTTCTTGACGCCTGTCACAGGTTGGACAAGTTATAAAATTAAAACACTATTTTCCTGAGGATGAACTGAGGACAGCAGCTGCTCTGTCGTCTGTTGGTGCGGCTGGAGGACAGTTTGCTTTGTTTAACCAACATTATATTACAGTTATTAATCCTACATAACCACGTACCGTATCCATACATTATCTGATCGATGGCCAGATCAAGATCTTTAGAAAGCTAGGTGGTCTTTTTACTGTCCTACTCTTCTTTTAGATGCATTTTAATATTTTGACTAATATCATACGTTATTCTAATAATATGATAAAGACCATGAATGCTCTGTGATGCCGATGCTTTCTGTCTACAAACAAATACAAGAAGACATCCTGGTTTTTAACGTCTGTGTCTCTCTTCAGTCTGTGGTCGTATCTCAGTTTTCTCCTTGACTCTCTTCGCTCTCCTCCACCCTCAGTAACACCATCTATCTCTGTCGTCCTCTCTCCCTCATTAGCAGAAAGGCTGGAGTAACTCCCTGAGGCCGATGGACAGACAAGGAAACGTAAAGGTAGGACACACTTGGATGTTTCCATCAATCAGCCCCGTATGATCCTCCTCCGTGACTGACTCCTCTTCCTCTCCACTGACTCTGGTGTCCTACATCCCTCCGTCCGCCTCCTATCAGTCATCTTTAATAAGCTTCCACTCCCATAAAGCTGATGATAGATAGAGGACTTCCTCCCAGACTGTCACCTACGCAGCTTTTAATCACTGATTTATCTGAGCACCGGTTTGATGAGTGTGTCCAATCTTTCAGAGCAACATGCTGCTTCTTCTTCTTCACATCCGCTTGTGAAGCTTTATATTCTCGGCTGCTTGACTCTCTGATTTTGCCTCCTGGTCAAAGTAAATCTCAGCTCATGTTCACTGCTGCTCGACAAGCAGATATCTAGAGATTTCTATCATATCACATTCAGTCTCCCTCTCTGTCTGTTTGCGTCTCCTTACGTCTTTGTTTCATCTCGCTGCGTCTGCCGTGTGATGTGCAGTGGTTGAAATCAGTCTTGTGATGTTGGGAAATAAAAAATAATCCATAATTCACCTCAAATGCATCAAACTAAAGTAACGAGGCTGTTTTGAAGCTGTGAGGAGGAGAAAGTTCAGGTGTTTGTGTTCAGATGTAGAGAGGGAAAGTCTCAGAGATACTCAGGTACAGTACAGATACCTGAAACATGTACTCAAGTACAGTAACTAAGTATTTGTACTGCATTACTTGCATAACTTGTGTAACTTCAAGCACATAACATAAAATACATTTAACAAACTGGTATCAGAATCAGCATCAGAAAGGAAAAAGGTTATCGGCGCATCTCCACTGACAGTTAACTGATATCACAGCGAGAGGTCCTGTTGCTATGGTTACCAGGTATTTAAAATGGGAGGTTCTGCAGGTAAACGCTCAGTTTACTTTATTTCTCTGGGCCACTAATGAAAGTTGGAAGGTGGAAGCTAAAAGATCACACGGCCGATCTGCTGCCTGAATCGATCGCACGCGAACAGGTCAGTTTATCGTCTTTCTGAGAATAAAAGAGCAAAAACCCGATCAGTGAGTGCAGGTAAACACATCCGCCGTGCCTCAGTCCTCTAACGAGAGCTGAATGAGCCACGGCGGTTGCTGCTTTTCAGAGATGACTTCCAAGTACTAAAGCGAGCCTCCAGTGTTGGGAAATGTGGGTAATGAGAAGCAGGTGCAGACCCTCATGTTTGGAAAGCCGTGGAGAACCGCGAAATATGGGAGGATAATGATTGTTCACATGATCCGAACTGGAATTTACCCATTTGCCAGATTTCTGCAAAATGTCGTGGTTTTGCAGAAAAAAACAAAAAAACTGTGGGCTGTTGGAACCAAACACGCAGCATTTCAAAAACAGGTCGATTAAAGTTGATTTATTACCTCAAACTCTGGAGACCGCAGACTCTCTGAATTATGCAGCTACCTTGACTCATTATTAGTCAGCCTGTGACCTTGAATCCTGTTTTGTTCTCGGGTTTACCTTCAGGTTCTTAATCATATTCCTCAGGTGATTTCTGAACTCTTGAATCATTCATTTCATTCTTCAGATGTTTGTAGTCTTCATCTTTTTAGGAAACAGCAGAGGTTGTACGGGCCGTCTAATGTGATCTTCAAGGGCTAAAACATAATCACGCTGAACACGTTGATTCAGAGCAAACATCTCCGGCTGCTGGTCAGATCTGCACTGTAGATATTCACAGTCCCATCTGATTTCAGTGACCTTCAGAGAACAGTAGAAGAAGCTATTTGAACTTTAAATGAACTGAACTCATTCATGCTCCCCAGATGATGATCCCTTTCTGTTTTTTGGCTTTCCACGCTCGTTCCTCTAGCGCCACCTGCAGGCTATGATATCAATTTCATCTTGTATTCAAATATAGTCAAATAAAGACGTCTCATAGCCGTAAAATCTGCTGGATGATCGACTGACCGCTGACTTTTTTCTTCTGGAACGATACTCAGGTGTCCATTTTACATTCAGGATAGCTTCGTATTATTTCCCCGTGTCCGTTGCTGCTGTGGACGTGTTAATACAGAGACCTGTTGAAGGTCACAGTGGGATTTGTTCCTAACTGTCTGTTTCTTCTCTAACACGATCATGCCGTCCACCTGATGCATGCAGAGGCGAGCAGAGATCACCAGAGGATCTGTGCACTGTGTTTCTGTCAGATATAACTTGTGTTGCCAGTGAACACCACAGGAGTTCAGGAAAAGCTACGAAGCTCGACCTTTTTTAATAAACTGCACACACACACACACACACACACACACACACACACACACACACACACACACACCAGCCCGGCGTGTGTTTAGTGTTGCTCTCATTAAAGGGTCCTGTGGAGTTTTGTTCAGCGTTTCACACCGAAGCACATCGTCTGTAACGTCGAGCTCTGACGGAGAGTGAGAACATACAGGAGAAAGATGAGACAGAGCTGATGATCCAGCCTCACGCTGCTTTCTCTCCTGTTAAAAAGACAATGACTACACATACATGCACACAATATTTACATGCAGCAGTGCTGGTGATCCTGCCCCCATCAACCAACTTCAACCAAGAGGTCGACGTTGCGATATTTACACATATCCAAAAACCTGCTGATGTCCAAGTCTTTCATAATGTTTAAAAGTCAGTGTGTTTCTCCTTCTGACCAGACGTGTGGGCTGCTCGGCTGTGCAGGCGTCTCTACCTCAGCTTGTTTACGTCACAGAACATATTCTGAAAGCTCCTGAAACAAGAAGACGACCAGCGTGTCACACGTGTGTTGATCAGAAAAGGCTTCGCTCAGAAGAAGAAGAAGGAATATCCAAACAGAAGATGCTGTTTACATGACCCGTATTTGAATATTGTCATGTTAGGAATGATAGTGAAAAATTACTGTAATGTAAATAAGAGGTCCTCTAATGTAATTAAAATGTGTATTAGGTCTCTACAATCCACAGCAAAAAAATCCAAATGATGGATATATAATATTAGATATTATCGAATATTGCGATATTTGCTGTCATATGTGATATTTTTCACAATATCGAATATCGAACATCTTTGGTCTTTTATTTTGAAAAGAAAATGCACGCAGAGCTGTCATGGCGGCAGGTTAATCGGCCTGATTGGCAGTGTTTCAGAGAATAGCGAGCTGAGGGATTTTAACGAGGCGACACGTCGTCTTTGTTGGAAACTAAACATAGCAACACCACGAATATGCAGTCTCACCTCAGTGAGGTTCACTGGGCCGAACACGCTTCAGTACAAAAGTATTTAAGGAAACAAAACTCAAACAAAAGTCATTTTGTTTCTTGTGCAGCCTAAAAAACAATCCTTTATAACGCTCCATATGAACAGTATCTATCCTTCATTTACTGTATATTAATTATTCTCTTTTAATTAAATACTGTACGTCTCATCCTCTGTCCAGGTCAGAGGACGGAGGCCCTCTCAGCTCCCACTAGACCGACCACAAAACTCCCAGGAGTCTTTGCAGCAATCCGGGTCGATCCGCAAGAGTCACAGGAGGAAAGGTAATCCAACAAACATCAGACACGAGCACGCGTTTATCATTCAATCAGAGTTTTTACCTCTTTTCATTTCACACAGGTGTTCCTCCTTTGAAGCTTTGAGCTGCTGTCACACACAAATCCTCTTTTCTCGTCTTTCTTATCTCATCTTTTAATATCATCTCGCTTCATTACGTCTAACCCGAACCTCGCTTTATCCTCTTTCCCACGTTCTTGCCTCATTACGCCTCATCTAACATTTTCATCTGATCTCTCGTCGTCCCGTCTAGTTTCAGCAGCTGTTGCGCCCTCTTCCTCGTCACATTTCTCACCTCTTTTATCTTTTTCCTCCTCGTCATATCTCCTGACACTTCCTCTCATCTCTTTCCTCTCATAAATATCAAATATTTCTGTGTTATCACTTGACTTTTACCATCTTTTCTGATGTAACTGCAGCGTTTTATCAGTTCTGCTTATCGGATTCAATTTCAGTCAGATGTCATCTGTTTCCTCTTCGACTTCATATGTTTTTTATCCTTCGTTTACTCAAAAAACTGTTGCCAAGATAAAAAAAAGACTTCAGTTTGACTGTTTTCATTTACTTTGAGGTTCTTGAGCTTCATGTTGGTTTTTTCTCATTAAAGGCGACGAGCATGTTGGTCTTAGATACGTGTTTTATGTTCAACACAACACACTGTTTGTAACAGCTATAAACACCTTTGCATTAGATTTTGACCACACTACATGTTGTTTGTGTGGCAGAAATTCTTATTCAGAAGTGAACAAATATTAGATGATTCACACAAGCAAGAAGCAAACAGAGTCAATGTCAGCTGAAAGGTCTCATCCACCGAGCAGACCCTGGCAGAGACTGACCGAGAGTCACAGATGAAGTCACAGCTTGTAGCTCACTCAGAGATCCACTGAGAATCAATATCCAGCCGGCCAGACGGCCTCGGATGATCCCACAACACCTGACATGCATCTGGGGAGTAAGTCAAACAGGCCAGGTCATAATTCACAGTGCTAAACGGTGTAATAAACCATAAGGTTATAGGTCAATACATGAAATAACAGTGCAAGGTAACAATGTATGTGGTTAAATGCAAATGATACATTTTGTCACTACAGTTTGAACTAGTTTATATCAAACACCTGACGTCTGCAGGAGAAACAGTCAGTTCATTAAGTTTGGTTTCAGCTGAAGACAGAACAAATATCATGTGTTTCACTCAACATAATGTGTAATCTGATCGTGTCTTTGGTTTTGCAAGAGCAAAGAATAAGTGTCACTGAATTAGTCATAACATCCCACAGCTGTGTTCGTGTTTTTATGCAGCTGATTAGACGGTTTATTTCATGCAAACTCAGATGATTTTGATTTAAATTTGCTCAGAGGACACAGTTAACAGCAGAGTGTCTTAAATACAATCCTTTATATTAGGTTCAACTTGCTACTCGGACCCTAAATCTAGCAATGAAGTGCAGTTAGATGTCAAACATGCGAAGCTTGGTGCCCCAGATCACGTGTTTGAATAAACTCAACCGCTGCATAAATGTTGGCGATGTATGTTCCTCCGAAAACCACCGATACAACAACGCTGTGCTTATGTTGTGGTCTTGGTTTAGGCACAAAAACCACTTGGTTACTGTTCAGAAAACATCATGTTTAGGCTTTAAAAACCTGTTTAGTTGCTGCAAACATGTCTGAAGATATCCCAAGCTCTGATTACTGATTTTTGTCGCCCCAATTGTGGTGTCACGCTTACAAATATTGGAACGAGGTCACTGTCCTGCAGCATTGTCGCCTGTAACTCCACCATCATCCCCTCAGCCTCCAGATATGAAAGTCAGGTCATAAATGTGTAACGTGAGCGTCAGTATGGCACGTAGCCAAGGACACGAACAAATGTTAAGTGCCAACACTTTATCCTGACGACTGGGCTGGTTTGGAAACTCAAACACCAGCAGATGACTGAACAATCATCACAGACAGACTGGAATTTGAAAATGTAATTTGTTTTTGTATCTTAACAGTCACAGTGTGTTTGGTTAACCTGACCCTCCTCCACCTCTCAGGTACGTTGGTGTGCAGCGGTAACGGGACCGGCAGCAGCTCCATCTACTCTGTTGCCATGGTGGCGATCCCCGACTGCGTCGACAACGCCACGCAGACGGACATCAGCTTCCAGAACATCGTGACGCTGGGGAAGAGCAGAGGTCATCACCACCACGGCCGGGGGGGAGGCGGTGGCGGCAGTGGCGGTGGTGGTGGTGGCGGCGGTGGTGGATCCCCTCCACCACCTCCACCCTCTCCCCCCCTCCCGCACCTCGTGGGACCGTATGGGATCAATGAGTTGTGAGTCCTGACCTGTTGTCTTCTTAGGTGTCAGGAAAAATGAGATCAGGCATGAAAAATCAATAATGGTAGATATGACGGGGATTGATTCTTCCTCCCTCCTCCCTCCAGCTGTGTGTTCGAGTACAACGACCCCGATGACTACTTCGACGTCTCCAACCATGAGGTGGACAGGCAGGATGACCTGGAGTACGAGGTGAGAGCTCTGCTGCTGTCAGACAACGTTGTCAACGGTTTCCAAGTGTTTAACCTCTGTTACTGAGCCTTAATGCCGGAGAGGAACTCCTGTCATCCCCAGCTGCACATCTGCAACTACATGAAAAGTACATGTTCAAGGACACGTGCAAACCTTTCAGCCAGATGAATACATCTGGAATAAACTGAGCAGGCAGCGCGTCTTCACTGCTGCTGCTAGAGAACAGACTCGCTCAGAGAGGAAAGACGCCTCTTTTCTTGCAAACACAGTTGATTGATGAGCCATTTTCAGGAGCTCTCACTCATATAGTGTTGGGGAAGATGTCATTCAGGATATCTGAAGGTCTTACAAAATACGACAAAAGGGCTTCTGAGGCACAGACTGCTGAAAAGGGATGGGGAGGGAGGGAAGGTTAGGAGGTAAGAAAAAGCTAAATGTGTGATCGCAGCAGAGAAACGAGAAAAGAAATGAAGAGAAATAGGAGAAGATAAATAACTGAGTGTGAAAATGAATGAAGGTGGATGGAAAGCAGAGGTGAGGAGGACAGAAGAGGGAATATAGATGTTTCTGCTTGTGCTGCAGATTCACTCGCCGCCTCCTGACATGTCACTGAAACAAACCGACTTGTGCACGCCGTCGTGTTCGCTGGAGAAGTGACGGTCAGGCTGGTGTTAACCTTTGAAGAGAGGCTCTTAGTTCAGTCTACAGTCGCCTAATGGACGGCTGTGTTTAGCTTGAATGGCACTTTTCTCTGCTTCTGCTCGGCTGATTCGCTGCTGTTTCCTGAGACTAAGTCATTAAAGGAGTCAACAAAGTGGAAACCTTCTCGCTCTTTCTGCCTCTTCTCCCAAAGAGACTTTTTCTGATCGTTACCATCATTATATCCTCTTAAATCACTCCTTAATGTCCTGCTTTCCTTTGTTCCTTGGACGACATCCTCCATTTCCTCCCTGCATCACCTCAGTTTTGATTGCTCTGTCGATGCCTTCCAGATAATCCAGATAGGTCGTTGCTGCAATGAGGGTTAACACTTGACTTTCATAGTCTCAGATGGTCTTTGATGGTTGCCGCTGACCTTTCTTAGTCCCAGCTGATCTCGTTAGTGATTGAACTCTGGTTCAATCTTTCCTCTTTGGTGTGATTAGCTGTGGCAGCTGTGAACACTCAGGTGCGCACAAAAACAATGCAGACCCAGCTGTGAAGTGGTTTGGCTGTGGTGGACTGTGATCTGGCTTCTCACAGAAACACGCACCGGTCCAGAACAAAGAACCTTGTTCATTTATTTACTTTCTTGTTCACGACCCAGAAACATCCGATAAGCAGAGTGAACGTCCTCACGTGGTTTGCAGTGATGCATTTTGGGTTTTCTTGGACGTTTCAGATTAGATTTAAAATCCACTGAGGTGAGAGATTCAGCCGTCCTCCTCATATCCCGGCCAGATAATATGAAATCTGAGGAAATCCTGCGGCACGACTCTTCAAATTGATCCTCATCTTTCTTTCTTTCTTCTCAAGATTCAGATAAAACTGAGGACAAGCTGAAACCTACAAAGATCGAACAAACCACCACCCAGCCCTGCGAGTAGTCATTAAGCTTCTAGCGTCGCTTATTTCATGAGGCGAACTTCACTGTTCCACTTTCTGGTCTGAGGAGCAGCTAAAGACCAGCGCTGTCCTTCATAAACCAGCTCAGACCATCGATCACTCTTCCTTCCTCTGTTCCTCCAGGAGGTGGAGCTGTACAAGTCCAGTCAGCAGGAGAAGTTGGGTCTGACGGTCTGCTACAGGACGGACGACGAGGAGGATCTTGGGATTTATGTCGGAGAGGTGATGACAGAAAACATCTTCTCTTCACTCTGCTCAGTTTATTCACTCATTCATCCAACCCCCAACATGTATCTATTCACTCCATGTGCATAAAACACAAGCTCATAAATGTGTGTTTCTTATTCAATTACTCTCTCGTCTTTCTCTTCATTTAACCCTTCATACGTATAGTTTCTTCTCTGTTTACTTATTTATTACATCCATCCACTAATCACTCCATTCATTATCTTATCTTTGAATCATTCATCCAACCTCTCTTTCCTCACTGAGCCGGCTCTCACTGATGTACTCACTCATGTAGTCACACAGTCGTGATTCATTTATCAGTTTCTTAATTCACAAGCTCATTTATTGATCCGTCTTTTCCTTCAGTGCTTTGTTTACCTCTCTCTTCCTCCCTCCATCACTTCAGGTTAATCCAAACAGCATAGCAGCCAAGAACGGACGTATCAGAGAGGGAGACCGGATACTTCAGGTACACAAACACCAAAGCTCCCTCTGACCCGGTTCTTCTCTCTTTATTCAGCCCAGGCGCCAGAACAAAATGGGTTTTTTGACATTTGTAAACCACTATTAAACTGACAATATGTGTTATATCACGTTCACATTACACTTATATGAGCTGACTGACATGTCGTGAAGTGAAGGGGAAACCGTGTTTCAATATTTGTAAGCGTCAAACCACTGGATATTCTTAACAAGACGCTGGGAAGTTTTCCAGGTATGTTGAGCTAAAAAATGATCCTTTTCCAAACTCTAACAGGTGTTTTTTGTGCCTAAACCTAACCAGATGTTAACCACGGCACTGTCACAAACATTACCGACATTCATTCTGGTGATCGTGTTTCTTTACTGTTGACGACTGTTTACTCTCCCTGAGATCTTAGACATGTGACGACTCTCTTCTGAATGGAAAAAACTATTTTATTAACGGAGCAACTTTAAAAAAGGTAAAAAGTTAACTAACATCACCAACAGAGTGTGAAGAAGCAACAGTGCTGACATTATGTCGAAGCGACTGTTATGGGACGCTGGATGTAAGAAATTTGACAAACTGAAATATTTAAAAATGTTTAAATGTTAAATTATAAATCTGAACCTAAGGTCAAATTTAAATGTTGCATGTAAAATCTAAATAACATACTGTATATAAATATTAAATTTAAATCTAAATGTAAAATGATAAAAACTTTTTTTTTTTACATATAAACACATTTCTAACAATTAATGTCTCAAATGTGAAGAAAACAAGCTAAATATTGAAAATCAGTTTGAAAACTGCAGTCAGATTTTAATCATTTGTCCCAAAGAGATATACTGAAATTAGCATGCTAACCAGTTAGCCTCGGCTGTCCTGTCTCCTAATACCACTTTGTACCTCAAGAGAAGTTAGTCTGACAGCCCTGTAGTTTCAGCTGGGTGACGTCGGACAGCTTTCAGTGAAATAAATGAACAAAATAAACCCAAAAATGTCAGAAAAGGGATCTTTTAACACTTACACCATCTGAATTCAAGTTTCGTTCTTTTACTGAACTCAGACGAGCAACTGAGCCATGAGCTAATAAGCTAACGGTAGCTAGCTAAAGCCGAGGATCACTGATCACACTCAGAGGTCGAACCTTTTTCATTTCAAAGACCTCGTGAGTGTTGACCTTCAGGGTGAGCTGAGCACGACTCCTGCAGGTTGAAAACACAAACGTGTCCTCTGCCACGTTAACTGGCTCCATCAGTGTTAATAATAGCTCCAAATCAAACTATGTAAATGTATACCTGCAACCCCGGGGACGGTCTCGTCCAATCAGAGGGAGCAGTGAGCAGCCCAGTTACTGCTGTCCTAAAAATAGACCGAGGGAGAGAGAGAGACGGAGGGGGAGACAACGTTGTCACCCTGAGTTAGCGCCACACAGTTCAGCTGATTGTCAGACGATAGAAACCGCCATCGGATTGTTGTCAGACAGAACAGAACCGATCACTCGTGTGGCCGTCGCTTCAGAACGAATCAAAACGAGTTTTCACAGAATAAAAACTACTAATTATTAATTAACTACTAATTATCTCCCACTGGCTGCTCTTCTTACATGATTAAACAAATCTGATGTTCAAGTGTTAATTCTAATACAGACTCAATGCCTCGAATCAAAAACAAACTTTAAGTGATTTATATTTCCTCCATGATACGTTAGAATGAAACAATATTTATCGCCAGCGATTATTATTTCTTCATAAATTCTGTTCAGTTCTAGATTTGTTCTCATTTGGTGAATATTGAAACTAATAATGATGTTGCACAACTTTAAGTGATTTACTGCAAATAACCAACACTACTGTTAATGATAAATAATATAAGTTACACATATGTACGTCTCACTGTTCTGTACAAACACAAAATGTAGGGTTAAAAATAAAACGTTGGATCTCAGCAGTGATTCTCTTCTGGGTGTAGCCGCTGCAGGTCAAACCTCAGCGGACCATCAATAGTCCAGCACATACCAGGATATGATTCACACTGTTTAATTAACAATATCATTACACAACAAGAAGGAGTGAACTACGTGTTGTGCACGTAGCTTCATCACTGCCAAAAGTTTTTTAAATAATCAGGTGTCACGTTCCCCAAAACTAATACACTTTAAAAAGTCTGAAACGCGAGGTCCACCAAACACAACTACAAACATGTGTTATCATTTTATGTGAGGTAACAAGATCCACATTTGCAAACTGGGAAACAACAAGAGACAAATAATTCTGACTTTTTAAAGTGTATTAGTTTTGGGAACGTGACCTCAGCACCTGATTATTTAAATAATATTTTTGGCAGTTGAGCTCAGAGTGAATCTGATGAAGCTACGTGCAACGCGTATTTATTATTTATCATTTATCACAAATAGTAGTGTTGGTTATTTGCAGTAAAGCACTTAAAGCTGTACAACATCGTTATTAGTTTAGATTAATTTACTTATTGAATTTAATTCAAATAATTCAATATTTGCCAGATGAAGCATCTGGAACTGAACAGAATTTATTAACAAACAATAATCGCTGGCGATAAATATTGTTTCATTCTAACGTATCATGGAGGAAATATAAATCACTTAAAGTTTGTTTCTGATTCGAGGCATTGAGTCTGTATTAGAATTAACACTTAAACATCAGATTGTTTAATCATGTAAGAAGAGCAGTCAGTGGGAGATAATTAGTCGTTTAACCTTTTTGCTCTGTGAAGACTCGTTTTGGATTCGGCTCTGAAGCGACGCCCACACGAGTGCGAATACATTTATCTCCCTGACATTTCTTCGCTAGTTGTCCTCTGACCCCACCGCCGACGGCCTCGAGAAAACGGCGTCGGAGATGAAGTGCATCGGCAGCACCTGGCATCGCCATGGTTACCAGACAGTGGATCAGCGATGTCAGCGCCGGTTGTCTCCATAGAGATAAAAGGCCTGTTTAGACTGATGTGGTGTCTCCTTGAAAGTTTTGGGAACATACCTGTGATTATAATATTTACACACCTGTGACATGTTTTATTATCATGTTTTTGAAGTCGTGTAGATGTTTTCTACTTTTGTATTTTAAAAGGAAACACACATCTTTCATCCAAGTGAAACCTCACATGAAGACAATTTAATGTGCTTCTGTTTTTTCCTCACTCTTCTGCAAAAGATCGCGCTTTAAAATAACTGGGTTATGTCATTAAGGTACGTCAACTTATGTAACATAACTTCACAAGTCTTCACTCTTGGTCACCAACACGATGCAAACCCCTCGTCTCCGGAGGGAAAGTCCAGACTCTGTATTTTTTCTCGCTCTTTATTCTACGGCTCTAGACGGGAGCTTCAACAGGTGACACAAGAAGGGTAACAGCTGCAGCGTTTAACATGTCGGGAGTGAGAATGGGTTGATTATTATTATTTTTGGATTATTTGGTTGTCAAGTTAATAACAAGACAAGAAAAATACTTCCAAGAATCAAAGATGATGTCTTCAAATGTTTTGTTTTGTCTGACCAACAGTCTAAAACCCAGAGATTTTAACCCTCTTACCCAACAAGACAAATGATCAGTAAGGTTTCCAGTTCTGACCTCTTCACCTCCCCTCATCTCTCCTAGATCAACGGCGTGGACATTCAGAACAGAGAGGAAGCGGTGGCCATTCTGACCAGAGAGGACAGCACCAACTTCTCCCTGCTGCTGGCCCGGCCCGATATAGAGGTGACATCACAGTTAAACCACCGCCCCACATCAACGCTCCTGATAAACAGACTGCATGCAACCATATAAACCAAAGTTACTGCGTCAGCTCTCACTTCTGTTTCGTTTTGCTCGACCAAATACTCCAAAACCAAAAATTCAATTTATGACGATATACGCTCGCGTGTTCAGGTCCACAAATAGTCACCACATCCAAACCTGGAGGTGTAACTGTCTCTCTCCCCGGCAGCCCACTTCACTAACCTACTTTCTCTTCGTATCGCTGCGGCTGCTGCTGCTGCTGCTGCTGCTGCTGCTGCTGCGACCGCTGCAGGTGCTGCTGCTGCTGCTGCTGCTGCTGCGGCTGCGGCTGCTGCTGCTGCTGCTGCTGCGACCGCTGCAGGTGCTGCTGCGGCTGCTGCTGCGGCTGCGGCTGCTGCTGCTGCAGGTGGCTGCGGCTGCGGCTGCGGCTGCTGCTGCTGCGGCGGCTGCTGCTGCTGCTGCTGCTGCGGCTGCAGGTGGCTGACAGGAGAGCAACGATCCATAGTTTAGTTCACAGTGTGGTCGTGTTATGTCTTCACCTCCTTCTGCCCGTTGTCGGTTGTTGATCTGTCTGTGACTAACAGATTGAACATATAGGAAACTAACAGCTGCTTGGCAGGAAACCAGTTTCCCTCCTAGTACTATCGATGAGTGTGAAGACTCTGTGACCCTCCCTCGAGCACTACTGGACCAAACTTAACTTCTTCATATGATCTGATCTCCTGACCCTCACAGTTTTCAAACACAACTTTTGCTGAACACATTCACTCTCTGAGTTTTGACTTTGGTGACCTCGTGATATTTCTCTAAATGCCACCGTCAGGCTGAACCATGACTCGATTTATTCTGAGATCTGATCTTCTGCCCTCTGCCCACTACAATGTTGATTGTGAAGCAAAACCTACCAGGAAGAATATTGAAGAAGAATATTCAATATGCAGTCTATATGAGAAAAGAGCATTCATTTGTATTTGAGGCACAAAAAAGGAAAAACAGTCTGAGGCGCAATATACAGCATTTTGAGAATAGCTGAGAGAAGTAGTCCGAGTGGTTAATAAGCAAACACTGACCCTGATTCAGGCCTGAGCTCTCACTTACAATCAGGTGTAGAGAGAGATACAAATAGAAAAGTCACTGTAATGAATACATTTCTGTTGTTATAGTCTAGGGGAGATGAAACGTCACTGGAAGTCATGATGTTTCTAAAATTATAGTCATGGTTAGAGGTAACAGTCTTCAGGTAAAACTGTCAAACAAAATAAAAAAAAACAATTATCTGGTACATGAACCAGCATGTTGCTTTACTTGAAGTCATTTTTTTTAAATTAAAGATACTACTAGGAGCTTTATTTAGCTGACTCTGGCAGTCCCTGTGGAGCCGTGAAAGGAAGTAAACTGTGTTTTAATGTCGCACCACCAGACTGCAGAGCAGCTTCTGTCCTCAGGCTGAGACTCGGTCCCATCGTTAGCTCTGTGCCATAAAAATAACCTTAATTTTATGACTTATTTGACTTGGATAAATCCTCATCTGACCCAGTGACAGGCGTTAAGAATAACTATAATAACCAACGCATCCTTATACCTGAACAAGTGAATAGGTTGGAGGTGAACAGCAGTGACAGTGACTCCCCAAACAACATGACCGTGGCACCGCTCTCTTCTTGAAAAGGAGCCACGCTACTCGCACAACTCAATAAATAATTTCCCTGAAGCATTGACTTGGAGTTTTTAAATTACATATATGATTTCAATGACATACGTTCTATGTAAAGTAGATCATTTAATGCAAAATATTTCCACCCTGTCAACTGATGTGGGTAAATTAAATAACTTCTCTGCTTAAATTAAGTGAATGCAGTTTTTCAAGTATTATACATAAGTAAATGCATTACTTTTATGTGTAATACTTGAAACATTCATTCATACATCATCACTATTCCATATGAGCAACATATTCAATTTTGTGACTTTAAAGGGGGGTGGTACAGAAAATTGCTGATTAAAATAAAATAAAAGAGGCTGAAACCACAACGCCAACGTGGTCCTGTTATACACAGATAACCACACGTACTGTACTCAACCAAGTAAATAAAGACATCTCTGAAATAATGGCCTGTCTCAGTTAAAAGCCTGATTCTCCAAAGTCACAGCCTGCGATCCGAGACTTAAAATTATGAATGATACATTTTATTAAAACTCCCACAGAGTGAAGATAAAATGACGTAGCATCATAAACCTCAAACTGATGCACTCTGCACGGCGTTTTCAAGCACCGACTTCTGCAAACATGAATTTATGATCTGCACAGCAGGATGGAAATTCAGGAGGCTGTGTGTCTGCACTACACACACACACACACACACACACACACACACACACACACACAGCCATGATAAATGTTACTAGCATGACAGCAGGTCCCAGAGTGTGTCCACATCTGCTGACAGAGGAGGAACTGCAGGACGGCGTATTCATACACGTCAGTTAAAAACACACACGCATACATACATACATATTCAGTGTTGAATCTGCACGGTGTGTGTGTGTGTGTGTGTGTGTGTGTGTGTGTGTATACAGTCACATTTCAACTAAATAAAATGAGCCGTCAGTCAGTCGGCCCGTCAGTATTTAGACAGCTGTGACACGTCAGCCCGGCAGATCTCCGTCTTGTGAGCGAGCAGGAGATGATGGATGTTTCATCCACGAAGCAAAAAACTAATTAGAACGAGATGTGAGAGCAGCAACGAAAGAGAGAAAACACCCAGAATAATGTTCGATAAATGTGTTTTTAAATTGAATCGTGTTTATTATTACCATTCCTGGAAAAGGGGTAAACTGTTGCTTACGTCCACACGTCTGTCTGTGTAACACCAGATAAACTCTGCACAACTACCATCCAGACTGTCATGAAATATCTTTCATTTTGAACGACGATCCCTCCAGCACCAGTCTCTATACATGCAGGTGTCTGAAGTGTAATCAGCACTGCAGCTGCTGGGCTTTAAGTCTGAGGACACTAACGTCCTGACAGTGAACGTACAATGTTTGACTGTGGAAATAGAAGCTTTAGACAAAGACAAGACAAAATCTTTACTCAACATCTGTTTAATCTGCTGGATGCAGTTTGGAGCTCTGGGAAAAGCTTACGATGTTTTTGTGTGATCAATAAGATTATTAGTAGATTTCTGGATAATAAAAGATATTGAAACATGATGAAACCATTCAGGGTGTTTAATACAAAATATATTAACTGGTGTTATATATATTTATATTATTTTGTATTATTTTGGTGAGTTTAAACAGATGGTGAGATATTTTATAGAAGCAGAAAAACGTAATGTATTTTACAACATCCTGCTGGGAAGTCTACTGATAAGAGGGGGGGGGGGAGGAGGGGTAAATGTATCAGAGATGGATGAAATGATGCGAGGATGAGGGGATGATGGATGAAGAGAGGAAATGGAGGAGAGGATATTTACCCCAAGTGACCTAGTTCCTTCCTTCAAGGTCACAAACACACACAGAAACCTTAATCACACAAGTAGAGATACACAACTAGATGTGCACACACACACACGCATGCACACGTGCGCGCGCTTGTAAAGACCAAAAGCTGCTCATACATAACAATCCTGTTAAAACTGAGCAGAACTGAGAAGATGATACAACACTGATGATTGATGATTGTTATATTGACAGTAATATGGAGATTTAATTAACCCTCTACACTCGGTGGGTGCAGGAGGCTGCAGTCGGCCCGCAGCTTGTGTCTTTCTGTGTCTTCTGCTGTGTTTATTTCTGTATTTCAACAAATAATCAGTGAGCTCAGCTCAAATACATGAGGTACGGGAACCCTGATGTTCTCATCTTAACGGTTGGTACATGATTTCAAAAGCTTTGGTTTCTCAACCTGAGGGTCGGGACCCCCAAAGTGGTTGTGAGTTAATGTCCACAGGTCGCCAAATGGTTGTGGAGAAACAAATAATAACATATTTTAGACCAGGTAATAGTTTTTGCATGACATTGCTCGTACCAGTGATTATAAAAAAACTGCTCAAACCACTGATCTAGAAGCACTTTGTTATTTTAATTAAAAAAATCTCTGAACATTTGTTTTGTCGTTTAGGTTATTTGTGATAATGTTCTTCTATGTAAATGCATATTCGCCCAGTTAGACCAGCTTCCACTGGTATGAAGGAAGACGACACAATTCGGTCGAGACAATCGTTGTCCCAAGAGAATGAGTCCTGATGAATTTGGTGATTCTCTGATGTTTCATCTCTTGTGCAAATATCCTGTTCATGACAAGATACTAATGATCAGGTTCTCTCGAGCATCAGATGAAATTAGAGATTAATGGAAGCATGCTAACATAGTCGAGATCAGCAATGCTGAAGTGCTAAATGTGCAAATTAGCACCGATAGATTCTAGATTTTATTTGTGTTGTTTTGTTTTTCACATTCGTTCCTCTGCCTCCTTCCAGAATGAAAACCCAGTAGATCCAGAGGAGGACATGGAGCTGACTCTGGAGGAAGGAGGCTTCCATCCAAACCCCCGAGCCTCCTCCTGCTCCCTCAGTTCCTCTCACCTCTCGGGCTATTATCGCCTTTGCCGGGGCGCAGGAGGAGGAGGAGGAGGAGGAGGAGGAGGAGGAGTAACTGTTGGTCTGGCCTGCCCAGCAGAAGTAGCAGGTAGAGAAGCTGCAGTTGTTGACGTGGACGTGGAGGAGGAAGAGGATGAGGATGGAGAGGAAGGAGAGAGAGGAGAGAAGGAGGACAGAGACCCACCTGTACCCCCTCCTCCTCTGCTGAGCCTGGCTCCTCTGCTGTCCAACAGCCAGGAGCTGGACAGCGGAGTGGGCCGGACCGACGACAGCACCCGCTACGAGGAGTGGTCCGAACACGACCTGCTGGGTGATCAGACGAGTGCCTGTAACACCAACACCACCAACACACCGGGCAGCACCAGGAAGTTCAGACCAGGACCCAGCCCCAGGTAGGACAGGGGGACTCAGGGTCGGTACAAAAGGCAGATACTGAATCCAACAGCGTCAGTTGCGTACCATCCATGAAAGTACCATGAAAGAACGTTTTTATACTGAATTCAGCCAAGAACAAATACTGAGAAGAACTTTGATGCTAATGACCCGTAATATTCAGTTTTAGTATACGACAGCCAACCCTCTATGTTTCCTGTACCCAGGCCGAGTCCTAGACCCAGCCCGGGCCTCGGCCCCAGTCCTGGGCACGGCAGAGGAGACACCACCCCTCCTTTCCTCCACCTGCGAGACCTCCAGCTCAGCTCAGACTCCCTCCCTGGTCTGGACTGGGCAGCTGGAGGAGGTACAGGAGGAGCAGCGTACAGCCCCCACCACCATCACCACCACAAGGTACATAACGTTTAGATCCTGTTAATTTACTCTACTTTTAGAAAAAATGAAACTATATATTTGTGAGGAAGATTTAATGTTTGGAATAATTAAAAAGGAAGCGAGGAAGTTTTGAGAGACGCACAAACACATTGTTGATTTTGAGCTTTTCACATCATCTGTTGACGAGAACAAAAATAAAATACAGCTTGACTCGTTCTTTTAAACACCTCATATGACCTGAATGACGTCCGAACTGCTTCAGCGCTGAGAAAAACCAGCGAGCCATCATCTGGAGTGTTGCACTTCAGTCGGGCTGTCAGTCGTCTCATAGCAACAAGAGCTGCGACCGGTGCTTCTGCTGTGTTTGAGTGCCTCGAGATACAAACAGAAAAGACATTATACCGGCTGAGGGAGTGGAGATCTTTTTCAAAGCTTATTTTCTCTTTCATCCAACATTCAGTTTGGTTGATGTTTGGACACTTTGCTGGTCGTTTTTAAAGAGATTTGGACTTTATAACTGGAATGCTAGCCACGCTGAGCTAAATGCTAACGTGTGGTCATAGTCAACTTATGCGATTGCTGCTTTTATGTTTTCGCTATTAACTAATGAACGTTTCCTCGGATGAAGCTGATGTGACTGATATAGGCCACGCCCATATGCTAAATGAATGATTGTGACAGGAAACTTAATATTGGGGGTTTGGTCGCTGTAATATGAAGTCTAAAAATGTCTAAGCAATGAAAAGCTTCCCTGTCCTGATGCTGGTTTCTGCCCTCTGACCTGCAGCACTACCACCACCTCCACCATCAGCCCCCTCTGACGATGATGATGCCGGGACTGACGGAGGAGGAGTGCCAGAGGTACCAGGAGCTGCTGGAGATCAAGTGCCAGTACGAGAGACATAACGAGAAACAGCAAAGAGAAGCAAAGAAAAACGAACGCGATGACGTCGAGGCAGAGGTCAAAGGGCAGGAAGAGAGAAAAGAGGCAGGGCAGGAAGCTCCTCCTTCTTCTTTGGTGGTGGACGTGAACTGCAATGCGACTCTGAGCGAGCACGAGATGGCGCTGATCGAGGAGGAGTTACGCCACCTGGAGTTCAAGTGCCGCAACATCCTCCGAGCACAGAAGATGCAGCAGCTCAGAGAGAGATGTCTGAAAGCCTGGATGATGGAGGAGGAGACGGTGGCAGCCGGGGCCGGGCGACCGGGCCCTCCTGAAGCAGGTAACCATGACAACAGCTGGCATGGGAATGTGTGGGAAAAAAATCATCCCGTCCGCTTGATTTTTTTTTTTTTTTAAGTGAGAAAACTCACCTTATTTCAGTTCATGACTTCAGACAAGTTGTGTTTTTTTGGAGGAGTTCTGCATCTTGTCACTGTGAGGTTGCTAGGCAACCAGAGACTCAGTCACAGCTCCAGGTTTTATGATAAAAAAGGCTTCAGCTGAAAGAAAATGGAGATTTAATGTGCTTTAATGTGTTTCACAGAATTACAATTACAATCTTTACAATATCCAATTATTTAAATTGTTGTCAGTATTTTATGTAATAACTATTTCTCTGTCAAAAATCTTACTTTAAAAATGAATCGTTCTTTGACCCGGTCAAAGATGAAGCTGGGAGTGAGTTGTCTCCACATGTGAGTGTGAAACTGTGTGGATTTACTTTACAGATGTTTATACAATAATTAACAAAAGTTCCTCCCTTGTAGGTCTGGATGGATGTAACGATGACGATGATAACGACCCTCATCACCACGAGCTCTCGGCCATCAACGAGCTCCCGGAGCGAGAGCGGTCCGACGACAAAGACAGCACCAGCGCCTACAACACCGGCGGAGAGAGCTGCCGAAGTACGCCATTGGTCAGCACAGAGCAGATCCCGCCTCTCCAGGAAGATGAAGACGAAGTGGGGAGACGACTGATGTCACCGCCTCCTCTCCTCCCTCTCGCTCGCCTCCCACCTCTGAACTCCCCCCTCACGCCGCGGCGTCACAGGCGGGAACGGGACAGAGAAAGACGCCACTCAAACCTCAGCTGCTCGTTCTCCCCCAGCACTTACAGGAAGTACGAAGCAGCCAATGGTAGCGTGGCAAACGGCTCAAGCTCCACCCCTTCCACACCCTCCAAGTTCAGGTCTCCGTTTGTGTTTTTACACTTCATGTTAGTTTAAACTTTGTAAAATCGTGTGACTATTTTTGTGTTAAATGATTTTTGGACATTGTGCTGTCAGGTCTCTGACCAGAGAGGCGGGATCATCTTCAAGAAGGGGTGTGGCTGATGGAGGGCGGGGCTCCAGAGGTACGCAAAACACGTGCTTCTCCAGTCGAAGCACCTCAAATGCTAACTGTGCAGCTACTACGCTGTTCACTTCTGCCTCTCTGTCTATTGTTTGTTCTCATTTTTGTACATTGATGACTCATCATTCATTCATTATCACTGCAGGTGGAGCCATCGACAGGCCCGGAGGTGGAAGTGCAGAGTCCAGTCCCTATTTCACCAGAAGGCACCACAGCCACAACAAACCATTGGAGCGCTACCAGAGCTGTATGACCCTGCCCTCCGAGGGCCTGGTGGACCCGCTGGACCGAGTGAGAGACAGAGCGAGGGCCGAGGGTGAGGAGAGAGGGATGGGCACGGGCAGCAGCGGCCCAGCCAGCCCCAGGAGTGTGAATAGCGCCCCCTGTGGTCTGGAGGACCACCGTACACGCGCCTCGCGGTTAGGACTGGCCTTACCGCTCGGGATGACACACTCATCACCGACTGCCTCACCGCAACGCATGGAGTGGAAGGTGAATGGTGTGATGATGCAGTACAGTGTTTTAAAAAGGACCCCGACCAAGTGAGAATCCCTCACGGATGTATGGAATCAAACCATTTCCTTCATCCAGCTTCGAACCTCGAGAGTCAAAGGGAGTTAGAGCCCAGTGAGCTCAAAGAAAACGTATAGGTCCGTCTCTAAATGCTAACAGCTGATTTGTCCTCTTTGTGTACAGGTAAAGATCCGGAGCGATGGCACTCGCTACGTGGCCAAGCGGCCGGTCAGAGATCGTCTCCTGAAGGCCAGAGCCATGAAGATCAGAGAGGAACGCAGCGGCATGACAACTGATGACGACGCTGCCAGTGAGATGAAACAGGTCTGCACAGCCCTCACAGCAACCGAGGAGGACAAAGCCCAGTTCGGACCAAAGATTTACGACGAGACTTAACCATTTTAGAACGCAGCCGGGGAAAGTTGCAGCAGTGTGACTGGCCCATCTCAGCTCCACTCAAGCTGACTGATCATATCTCCTGCAGCTCAGCCTGTGCTGGCGGCTGGTTTGAGAATGTAATGCAATCAGCAGCTCGCAGCAAAGCCAGCTGGTTAAGTCACTTTCCGGTCGAAGCGGCAGTTATGGACAGAGTACAGACAGGATCACTGCATCAATAGCTGTGACAGTATGACACAGACCATCCACCACACACGCTGTGTGACGCATACATCTTTTGTTTTCACTATTTCATCAATTCTAGAAATGGAAATGCAGCAAGTAAGCACTACAAACGATATCCAGCTGTAAAAAAGCCTGAAAAAATGGCAGTTAACACAAAAGTACAGAGAACTACAGAGAGTCTCTGCAATAGAGAGATGATACACCGTCTTGTTTGCTCGCACTGGTGTGAACCAGAAGGTTTTCAGCATGCTGTAGACCGGTACGTCCAGTCGTTTCAAGTTTCATCTTGTCTCGTCACAAGTCTTTGGTCTGAACAGCATTCATTTCACAATCAAGTGCAGGTTAAGGGAATGGATACCCGATGGTGTACAAAGTATTGATCATAGATGTACTTCCCTCTCTCGTTAAGACGGTCCCGAAGGATGAGGCTTTTGAGCTCTTGACTCACGTTAGCCATCATGAAGGTTTAGGAAACAAACAACTACTTAACTGAAATGTTTGTCTAATTACTTCAAACTATGTCCTCGTTCAAGGACATGCAAAAAACGTCATTTTTTGCATGTACTGGTCTGCCTGCAGTTCCCACAGTGTGAGAGTAACTAAGAGAGAGAATAAATCTGAAATATTCTGATGTTGCAATATTTAAAACGTAATTACTCAATATTTCAGTTAAACAGTGACCAACCAGTGAACTTCACTTCTGCTACGACAGCGCTAACCACTGATCTGACTTCCTTATATTTCTCTTTATCATGACCATTCTTTACTTAACTTTACTTGTAAAAGCGCTCGTTAAAACCAGTGACGAACGTCTTCCAAACTGTTTTCCAACAGGGCCGATACTGGAGCAAAGAGGAGAGGAAGCAGCAGCTGCTGAGAGCCAGAGAATACCGACGGAGAAGAGAGTTCATGATGCAGAGCCGCCTCGACTACCTCAGAGGAGACAGGTGGAGGACAAAGTCCAGTTCTATCGACACTTTAGAAAGAAAAACAGTCTGACTGACTGAAACAGCCAATGCCGAATGGATTATGGAGTTACATCACTGAGAGAACATATGACTTTCTCATTGAGTCATTAAATATTTCAAATGTAGTTTAAGGTACCTTGATTTACACAAAGGGGTGTTGGTGGAGAACTGTGGTTATCAGGACATGTTTTATTGCTTTTAAATGATTGTTCTCATTGTGGTTTGTCACTGTCAGGAGCTCAGCGCTCACCCTGTGTTCACCACCACATCATGACATCTGAAGATTAATGTCAACAACAAAATCCTCTTACCTTCTTCTGCTGATGAGGTGCCCCGCAGTGTGTTAAAAATCCATAAAACATCCCAAAGTCAGGCTCCTCGTGAATCCAAACCAATAATCCTTCAGTCAGACTTAATTTATGGAAATCCCAAATTCTGAAACAAACAGCGAGTCATCTTGTGTCTGTTGCTGGTTGTCAAACAAAGGCTGACCCCAGTGTGCAGCCTGAAGCATTACAGGTGTTGATCAGCATCATTCCCTTCACCTGTGAGCTCAGAGAAAACCTGTGAGTGCAGGAGGAACACTGCACTTCACTGAGTTACGTGTTGTTTCTGAACTGAAGTCACCTTTTATCTGAGGCTGCAGGGTGAAATTCAAAGCGTGCTCAGAGGAGTTCACTGGTGCTGCAAACATTTTACAAGCTTTAATGTCAGAAAACCAAACCAACATTGCATAGAAAAGTTTGAGATCACTGGTTGACTGAGTTTCCCTCAGGCAGGATTCCCCGCTCACCGCTCGATTACCAAGCAATGATTACGTAACTTTGATCAAAACGAGGAGCCTGGTGGAAATAAATGGCCGCCCGATGCTGCACAGAGCTGTGAAGTTGGTTTAGCAGGATATTAAACATGTGCACGAAAAAAATGTGCACGAAAAAAATCTGCACATATTTTGTTGCAGCTGCTCGGCTTCTAACTAGAAAGATCAATAGATCACACATCAGGGAATGTTATCCTCCCTTCGCTGGCTGCAACACAAATGGTATATTGCTCAACTCCTTCTCCTTTATTTGCCAAATTGGCCTCTTAGATCATCTGAACAGAAATTACTGGCTGTCAAAGCTGCTATAAAACCCGAGATGACTGAGCTCTTCAAGCTGTCGCACCCAGTTCATAGATTGTTCTCCTCTAATCGTCGCCATCTCTAGATTTCTGTGACAACTTCATGAAACAACTGAAAATGGATTTAAGCTACCTGATTACCGTTTATTGGTTTTAAGTCCTTGTTTTTTCATATGCAATCATTAGTTGTGATGTTGTAGTTTTTGTGTAATTCTGCTGACAAGCCACACACAAACAGACACAGGTGAACTCCTTGGCGGAGACAATGAATGAGTCTTTCAGCACAGGCAGTAGGACCTACAAACTGCTGAAAGATAATATTTGTTTTATTTTGCGAGTAGAAGATATTGTGTCTCTGTAGGAATCGGTCAAAACTGGCATAAAAATAATTGACAACAAGTAGATTTCAGCAGATTCTCACATAACGGGAAGTCAGCTGAGAGCCAAGAATGAAGCTCAAAGCAGATTTAAGGCTTTGGAAAAATATTTGGCTTTAATTTGTAGTTATGCAGTTTGAACACAGAGCCCAGGAGTTCTGAAACATTTTTCATCATGAGTTATTATTAAGATAAGTTTTTATCTTCTCCGGCTCATATCATCTTTTTTAATCAATGCCAACAAGATGCTCAAAACATGTCACCATCAAAACTGTTCTGGGGCTACATACTAAAATGTGTAAAAGCTCTACATGATACTGACAGAGGTCTGAAACAGTATTGTTTTTATTATTCCAGGGACTCCTCAGCATCAACAGGGGCTGAAAACCCCCGGTCATCCCAGAACGGCCAGCTCCACCCCCGACAGGACTCCCCCAGCAACAATATCCTGTTACTGAGCCAGAAGAAGAGCATGAAGAAGAGGAATCGCCGCATCCTCGACAACTGGATCACCATCCAGGAGCTGCTGGCTCACGGCTCGAGGTCGCCGGACGGGAAGAAAATCTACAACCCTCTGCTGTCTGTGACCACGGTGTGATCTGAGGACAGAGAGGAGGAAGAAGAAGAGAAGAGAGGGAAGAAACTGACGATACAAACTGACAGAACAAAACGATGAAAGCTTCAGATTCCTGTGAGCTGGAAGGAGGATGAAACCTTTGGAGAAAAGAGGTTTAAAAGATGAACACGTTGGTGTGATCTGCCTAAAACTGTCCCCTGAACTGCCTTTGATAGCAAGTACAAGCAGAATGACAAAGGAGAGAGAGGGAGATACAAAAAGTAATGAGACGGTGGAGCGTGAGGGGAAAAAAGTGCAGCAGGAGCCCTGAAAACATCAGGACTAACCCTGGAAAACTGTGCAGAAACCTCAAACTTCTCATGTCCTTTTTTTTTTTGCAGCCAAACGGTGTCTTTATTTAACTCTTCTGCTGGCGCTGCACCGGGTCCCGATCAGGAAATGGGTCTACAATGTAAAGAAAACACTTGATATGTACCAGGTTTTCAACCACTCTTGAGTATGGTGTGAAGAGGAAACTGTCCCGTGATAGGCTGGCAGGTAATGAGACTATTCTCTGAACCAGAAGGACTCAGGTCTGAGCTCGTATTTTCTTCTGACATGTGCCAAATGGAAAAAAAATGAAATGGCATTATCTGAGACGAGTCTGCATAAAACACTTTTGACTTTAGCAAGACATTTGTGCCGATCCTGGGACTTTATGAATCTCCTTCATGAACTTCCTCTGGTTAAAGATCCACATTAACTGCAGTGTGACATGTGATGACACAGGTTCACTGCGTGCTGCACGGACACTGATACGCTCAACAGAACATGTGGATGGGATGAAAACCTTTGAGAGAAAAACTTTTGAACTTAACGTAGTTTGTTTTAATATTTAAAGAAAAAGTTTCAGAAGATTCAGGGTAAAAGTCAAAGTGGTTTAACGGACTCAAAACAATAACTGTACAGATATTTATGGCAGTGATGATTGGGCAAACGCATATTGATGAAACAACATGAAGTGGAAGATTGTACTATTGACCAACATTCAGTATTTGTACATTAAAGGACATATCCACACTTTTATATCTCCCTGTCAGATCTCATTGATCCGTGACGATCAGTCTGTTACAGGAGGTTTTTGTACTTCTCACTTGCCTTTTTATTTACAGGTGTGTCATTTGTAAACACTTTCCCAGAATGCCTTTCGAGAGTCCTGCGGGGAAACATGAACACCTGACCCACGCATTACACTTTTTATTTCTGCTCTTGTGAGAGTAGACGTGGGTCTCTTCTCTGAGGAACTCTTCCTGTATGAACACATTCTTTCAAACATTTCTTACCTTATTATATTTTAAATCATTTTAACATTAAATTTCGTTGCTTATGGACTTTTTTTTCCCTCGGCGACAGGATTGTTCACAGTGTTGGTTTGGACCTCAGAAAGCTGGTCGTGTCCAACGTTGAGTTGGACCCGTGTAAAATGAGATTAATACTGAGTTACAACATGCATGAATTAAGTATTGAACGTTGTGGATTATCGGACATAATTCTTGAATCTAAAGTGGTGTAGTGTACAGAGCCTTGTGCAGACATTTTCTGTAGTGAAAAATGTGAAAAATGCTGAGTAAATTAAATTAAAATGAAGTGAAATGTATGAAGTGCTCCCTGGTCTTTCTTTACCTCGTGTTCAGCTGTGGCAGTAAACGTGAACGCCAACAAAACAAAGAATTGTGGTGACTTTGATTTGAGACAGAGAGGCGAGGACAGTAGCAGAGAATCTGTCATGTTCGTGTCCACTCAGTGTGACGACACTGATCTGAATCCCTCCTCCTCCACTGCACTGATGAGAGAGAGAACATGTGTAATAGGCTGGATGCAGGGTTCAGAAAGACAGGGGGAAATGAGATGGTTCAGCCCAGTCGGTAACAAGCTCAGGGAGTTTGGAGAGCAGCAGGGAGGGAAGGAAGACGAGGAAGACGAGGAGGTGGGGGGCAGCAGAAAGAAGGTAATGAAGGAAGATGAGAGAACTGAACCAAAAGAGAGAAGAAAAAATGAAATGACAGGATGTAAGAAAGGCTAATTCTTCTTTGGGCACAGAGAAGAAAGAAAAACAAATGACAGAAGACAGACAGAAAGGAAAAGATGAGAGACAACATGTCGGCTGAGAGACAGCAACTGTTAGATGGAGAGAGAGAGAGGATCAGAGCTGTTTGTCTCCATCCATCACAAAGACCTAATTAATTAATTAATTAATTGATTAATTAATGTGTGCAGACAGGCCAAGACAATCACTCTGCTTTTTCTTTTATACTGTGTTGTGTTTAAGGTCCTGGAGACCCTGGTTCCTTTAACAGCTCAAATATAATACCACCTTCAGAGGTATGACTCCTCTCCTCCAGTAGAAGCTAGAAGCAACTTCTTTACTCAAGTAAAAGTAATAATAATAATAATACATTTATTTTATATAGCACTTTTCAAGTTACTCAAAGATACTTTACAGGTTAAAAAGAAGAATAATAAAAACAACACACTAAAAATGTAAAAAAGAAGAGACAAAAGTTATATATTCAAAGCTTTTTAAAGTGATGTGGTCACAGGTGCAGGTGAGCAGGTGAGCAGCAGAGTTCTGGACCTATTGGAGTTTATTCAAGAGTTTGGATGGTGTGCTGTAGTGGATGCTGCTGCAATAGTCAATTCTGGACGCGATGAAGGGTTTCTGCAGCAGAGAAGGAGAGTGATGGGCGGAGACGGGCTGTGTTTTTGAAGTGGAAGACAGCAGTTCTGGTGATGTGTTGTTGAAAGGAGAGGTTGTTGTTAAAGATGACTACGAGGTTGAGACTGTGTGGGGATGATGACCATGTCTGATTTGTCACAGTTCAGTTGGAGGAAGTTACATCGCATCCAGGATTTGATTTCACTGAGGCAGTTGGTGAGTGTGGAGTGAGTGGCAGTGGTGATGGATTTGAACATGTAGAGTTGGATGTCATCAGCGTAACAGTGGAAGCGGAGACCATGATGGTATATGATGTTGCCACAGGGGAAGCGTGAAGAGGATGAAGAGGAGTGGACCAAGCACCAAACCCTGAGGGACGCCTTGGGACAGATGTTCGGTGGAGGAGGTGCAGTTGTTGATATGTATGAACTGTTGTCTGTTTGTGAGATGTGATTTTAACCAGGAGAGGGCAGTGTTGGTGATGTTGAGGGAGGATTCAAGGAAGGAGAGAAGAATCGAGTGGTTGATGGTGTCAAAAGATGCAGTGAGGTCCAGGAGGATGAGGATGCTGAGGTGGCTGGAGTCTGCAGAGAGGAGGTCGTTAGTGACTTTAAGGAGGGCTGTTTCTGTGCTGTGTTGAGGAAGGAAGCCTGATTGAAAAGGTTCAAACAGGTCGGAGATGAGGTGGGTTTTAAGTTGAGTGGCAACAGTGCGTTTCAGTATTTTTGATCAGAAATGGAGGTTGGAGATGGTCCGGAAATTTGTCATTATGTCAGGGTTGCGTCAAGGTTTTTGAGAGTGGAGGTGACAGCAGCCTGTTTGAGTGACTGAACCAGAGCTGAAGGAGGACTTGATTATTTTTGTGACGACGGACTGGTTGGATGGGATGGGATCCAGGGCACGAGTGGGTATTTTCATTTCTGCCATGTTGGTGGACAGGTCCCTTGGAGACGCAGGGGAGAACTGAGACAGGGGCTGAGACATTGACAGGTTTCTGTCTGTTTACGTCTTCTTACGTCTTTTACATCTTTGTGTCGTCTCGCTGCGTCTGCCGTGCGTGATGTGCTCTGATAGGTTGAAATCAGTCTTGTGATGTTGGGAAGGCGGCGTGCAATGACGCCAAATAGTTCTTTTTTCGTTTTACACCAATGGGGCCTTTTCTCCCGCCTTTAGACACCTGTCCATTTTCCTCGTACGACTCACAACTAACCGATAACACAGGTTTCCCTATTTCATAATCCAAAAGGGGCTTTTACCTTTAGCTTCCTACCTACTGGGGTTCTAGGGGAATTTCGGCTCTCAACTTATCCTTAATGAAGCTGCAGCTGTGACTCTGAAACATCAGTTTTATCAAACATGATGATGTGATGCCAAACACTGAGAAGGGAAAATCAGCAAACCCTTTGACTACTTCTTGGTTTTGGCGTTGTCTGTGTTACACACTGTAGAGATCATTGGATTTTGCTGTGTTTGTGTGCTCGCTCTGCTGAGTCATATACTGAGACTTGGGGATTTTCTGGGGTGTGTTTATTCCTGAGAAGTGATTAATTTAAAAAAGAGCAGGAAACACAAGTGGACCTCCCAAGAGTATAAGTTTAAGAAAGTATAAGAAGTGAAGCAGATTTGACAGAAATCATGAAACTAAAGCAACTTCAGCGTCCTGTTTGATCAGACAGGCAGAGTGGAAGGAGTGAAGTGACAGAGATGGTTTTGTCTCCATCAGGATCAAACTCAGAATGAAGATCCACCACGTTCTGTTCTTCTGCTTCATCTCAGGTGAGGACTGATGACCTGACTGTCTCTTTAACGCAGCACCACACACTGCTTTGGGACATTTCATTTGTTAATGTGGCTAAATGTTTGATGACACTTGTTTTACAGTTGCTGCCATTTTTTGTTGTTGCTCCAGCTGATACAGAAATGATCATCTGTGTTTTGTGTTCATCTTTCCAACAGCTCTGTGTGGAGACACTGGGCTCGTCAGCGCAAAACTCAACATTTACACAGGAGCTGAGGGAGGAAGTGGTTCAATGTCGTGCTACCTGTCTGACCCTAAAAACATGAAGTTCTTCTGTAAAGAAGAATGTAAAGCAGAAGATATTCTCGTTAAAACAGAAGATGTCAGAGCTCAGAATGGCAGATTCAGCACTGAATATAAAGTAGAGTCTTCTGGAAGAGGAGTTCTGACTGTGACCATCACAGATCTGACCAAGTCTGATGCAGGACGGTACAGGTGTGGTTTGGGCACAGATTTGGTTCCAGACTCATACTCGGACTTTGAGATCAGAATTTCTAATGGTGAGTTTCTACTGAAAGTCTTTAAACCTGATTTATTTAGTGAATTCAACGATGTAGGAATATTTCTTTTATCTAGATATGAAAACAATAGAATATATTGTTATATATTTAAAAAAAGGATTTGATGATTTATAAAAATACTGAGATCAGACTGCAGCATTTCACAGACAGTAACTGTTGACTGTTTCTCTTTTCAACAGAACTGCCGGGTGGAAACACTCGTTTTTTCCGTACAGATACTGAAGGAGAGAATATCACAATGGGATGCCTCGATACAGTTCAGAGTAAACAGAAGTTCCTGTGTAAGGACAAATGTGAAACAGAAGAGGACATTATCATTGAAACTGATGCCAACAGAGCTCAGAGTGGCAGACACAGCATTGAATATAAAGAAGGATCTATATTTGGATTGTATGTGACCATCACAAATGCAAGCAAATCGGACACAGGATGGTATAAGTGTGGCTACGGCAGAGCTTTGTCTCCAGATTCATCCTACCCATTCCCGATCCTTGTCATTCCTGGTGAGTGTTTATTAAAATCACATGAATATGTTGCTTTATATAATTCATTCCTCCAAAAGTGATCATGAAAAACATCTTTGCTTCCTTTGCCATTTTATTTATTCTGCAAAAATGTGTTTTTAAATGACCTGACAACAGCAGAAATTAAAATATGACCAGAACATGTTTATATTTAGCATGTAGAAAAAACAATAAGTAATTGGTTTAAAACCAAAAATAAAGTTAAAAGCATCACAAATACACAAAGAAAACTACTGCCTGTTTGACCTGCTGATAGAGAGATGACAGGGAATGAGAAGAGGTGGACGTGAACCTTCAGCCACAATATCAACTCTAGCAGTACAGTTCAATTATCCGCAGTGTATGTTCACATTCAATATGTGGAAGGTCACATTAATACTTTTTTTGAGTGTTGTTGGAAAAATACCATAATATGGATGACTGTTATTTTCATGTAAATGCTCTACATATTTCAGGTTTATACACAAAAGTGTCCTCTGTGGTTTTATTAATTTTAGGTGATATGAAGCCGCCCCACTCTTTTTGCATTGTTTTATTTTATCTTTATCTTATTTAGATGAAGTTAGAGGTACTTTCTTAGTTTTCAGTAAAACTTCATCATATCAGTAAAATCAAATCATCAGAATTAGCTGAACCATAAATTAACAAACATTATAACCATATGTTCAGTATGTTCGTTGTGTATGATTTATGCCTTTAATTATGACACTTACTGGTTTTCATACCTGACTGATTGTCTTGTATTCCTACATTTTGTTATATTCGTATATATTTACACTAATTCACACATGGTGGATTTCTCTGCATCAGTATCTATTCAGTATCTTATTATTTCATTGTCTTTTCATTGTCCACAGATCCGTCCAAACCAAACCAGACTCCTCCACCTTTTTCAACATCAGTCCCATCAGCCTCCACACCAACAACGCAGAGTTTAAACCTCAGTTCAGGAAGTTTCACCACCTTGTCGTCTTTTCCTAAAACCTCCAACCAGCCGTCAGCTGCAGGTACGGTTCATTAAAATCGCTGACCATCAAACTCCACCTCCATCTCACCTTAAATTTCACAACACAGGTGTTTTCTTCACAGTAGTGCAAAGAGTGAGAGGAAGTTTGATGACATAACACTCACCAGGTTTTATGCATCATGCAAACTAAATGAGACACATTTTCTTACAACAAGGAAATACATTGCAATCATTTTCCTTCTTTTTGGACCCTGTGTACACTTCCTGTCTCTCTCTCCGCATTATCTCCCTCTCTCCCTCACCCAGGTTATGTCTTGCCTCTGGTTGTTTTGCTGTTGGTTGTTTTTCTGCTGATCCTCTACATATACTGTAGAGGAGTTCAGTAAAATCTATCATTAAGAAATGGAAGGAATATGGCACATGTGTAAATATGCCTGAGCTTCCCTTACCAGTGTTTCTATCTCCCAGGTGGCTGCCCCAACAATCCAGTGTTGTGCCCACTTCACACGGGGCACCATTATGTGGTGCTTCATGCAACAGTAAAAGGGAGTTTTGGGTTAAATTTGGCTATCAATAATAATTAATGATTATCAGGAATAATTATTAATTATGATTAATAATAAGATCAAATTTACATTAGGTGATAATTTAATTTTAGGTGATATAAAGCTGCCCCACTCTTTTTGCATTGTTTTATTTTATCTTTATTTTATTTAGATGCCACAAACCAGTACTCCAAGAACCACAGGGCAGAAAAGATCTCACAGTTATGTCAGGAACTTCGACTCTTGACGAGGCAGTTCAAGCGAGCAAGCGAGGACGAGAAGCCAGGATTGGCAGAACTACGGGGTGTCCTTAGGAAGAAGCTACTGACCCTCCGTCGAGCAGAGTGGCACAGGAGGCGGGCTAAAGAGAGAGCCAAGAGACGTGTTGCCTTTCTAGCAAACCCGTTCAGGTTTACTAAACAGCTGCTAGGCCAGGAGCGAAGCGGCCACCTCACATGCTCAAAGGAGGAGGTAGACTCCTATCTCCACAACACCTACAGCGATGCAGCCCGGGAGGAATACCTAGGCGAATGCAGAGGCCTGATCAATCCACCTACTCCAACCACTGTCCTTAACACCAAAGTACCCAGTTGGAAAGAAATCCAAACTGTCATCAAGGCTGCTAGATCCAGCTCAGCACCTGGACCCAATGGTGTACCTTACCTGGTGTATAAAAGGTGCCCCAAGCTCCTGCAGCGTCTGTGGAGGATCCTGAGGGTGATCTGGAGGAGGGGGAGGTTGCCCAACAATGGAGATCCGCGGAAGGGGTGTGGGTTCCAAAGGATGAGAAGACAACCACCATCGAGCAGTTTAGGACCATCTCACTGCTTAATGTCGAGGGGGAGATATTCTTCAGTATCCTTTCCCATCGGCTGTCAGACTACCTCCAAAAAACCAGTACATCGACACCTCTGTGCAAAAGGGGGGGATCCCAGGGGTTCCAGGGTGCCTTGAACTCAGTGGAGTGGTAACACAACTGATCAGAGAGGCCCGTGAAGGGAAAGGAGACCTGGCTGTACTATGGCTGGACCAAGCCAATGCGTATGGCTCCATACCCCACAAGCTAGTGGAGGTGGCATTGGAGAGGCACCACGTCTAGAGCAACATCAAAGTCCTCATCACGGATTATTATAACAGCTTTAATCTGAGGTTCACTTCCGGCACAGTTACATCAGAGCATCATCGACTGGAGAAAGGGATCATCACTGGATGCACTGTTTCAGTGATACTCTTTGCCCTGGCCATGAACATGCTGGTCAAGTCTGCCGAGCCGGAATGCAGAGGCCCCAAAACCAAGTCCGGAATCCGTCAGCCCCCCATCAGAGCATTCATGGACGATCTGACAGTAACAACAGTGTCAGTTCCTGGATGCAGATGGATCCTCCAGGGCTTGGAGAGACTAACCATCTGGGCTCGGATGCGCTTCAAGCCAGAAAAATCTGGTCCTGAAGAGAGGGAAGGTGATCAACTGGTTCCACTTCTCTCTAGGAGGTACCCGCATACCATCAGTCACAGAGAAACCTGTGAAGAGCCACGGAAAAACCTTTGACTGCTCCCTAAAGGATGCCGCTTCCATCAGGGCAACCAATGAACAACTGGAGAGTTGGCTGACAACAGTCAACAAGACAGGTCTTCCGGGGAAATTCAAGGCGTGGTTATACCAGCATGGCATCCTGCCTAGAATACTGTGGCCATTGCTGGTATACGAATTTCCGTTGGTTGGGCTTACCTGAAGGCCCAAGCAGCTTCGCCCTCTACGGTAACAAGAACAAGCTGACGCTCCCCATCAACAGCCTTACTGAGGAGTTAATGGTTACCAGAGCAAGGGAGGTCCTGCAATACAGGGAATCCAAGGACCTGAAAGTATCTCAAACAGGCATTGAGGTGAGGACTGGCAGAAAGTGGAGGGCACAGGAGGCCGTGGACCAGGCAGAATCACGGCTGCATCACAAAGAGCTTGTGGGATCAGTGGCAACTGGCCATGCAGGTCTGGGAACAATTCCGACAACCCACTACAACAAACTTGAGAGCAAGGAAAGGCGGGACCTGGTTCAACACGAAGTGAGGGCTGGGGTCGAGGAACAGCGTGCAAGCCAGACGGTGGGATTGAGACAACAGGGCGCATGGACCAGATGGGAAGAAGCCATGAATAGGAAGATCTCGTGGCCTGAGTTGTGGAAGGCAGAACCCTACCGCATCAAATTCCTCATTCAGTCTGTCTATGATGTCCTGCCCAGCCCGTCGAACCTCTTCTGTTGGGGCAAGGTTGATACTCCAGCGTGTCCCTTGTGCCAAGGAAGAGGAACTCTGGAGCACATCCTCAGCAGCTGTCCTAAAGCACTTGGAGATGGTCGCTATCGCTGGCGCCATGACCAGGTGCTGAAGGTGGTTGCCGAGTCCATCAACACAGCTATTGACCAGAATAAGCACTTGCAACCATCGAGACATGAAATTTCTTTTGTGCGAGCTGGAGAACAACTACCCTCCCGACCGAAAGCCCAAACAGGCCTTCTGGGAGCAGCGAAGGACTGGCAGCTAAGGGTGGACCTGGGAAAACAGCTTTGTTTCCCTGAAAACATCATGGAAACCAGCCTCAGACCAGACATCGTCCTGCTCTCAGAGTCATCCAAGCAGGTCATTTTGTTGGAACTAATGGCGCCCTGGGAGGAGAGGATGGAGGAAGCCAGTGAGAGGAAGAGAGAGAAATACGCAGAGCTGGTGGAGGAGTGCCGCAGACGGGGATGGCGTGCGAGGTGCTTTCCCGTTGAAGTTGGAGGAAGGGGCTTTGCAGGAAAGTCACTCTGTAAGGCCTACAGCCTCCTGGGCATCACCGGAGCACGCAAAAGAAAAGCCATCAGTGCAGCATCCGAGGCTGCAGAGAGAGCCTCACGATGGCTGTGGATCAGGAGGGTCAAGCAGTGGGCTACAGCTTCTCGGACACAGGCCGGGAACTGATTACTCCCGGTCGGGTCACCTGGGTGAGGGGGTCTGAAGTTGAAAGACCCGAAACCCCCTGTGACCCCAGGTACTATCACTGAGGATGTGTCCAAGAAACTGCATCATAAGATGTATGTAGCAACCAGATGAAGTGAGAGATTTTCAGTAAAACTTCATCGTATCAGTAAAATCAAATCATCAGAACTAGCTGAACCATAAATTAACAAACATTATAAACATATGTCCAGTATGTTCGTTGTGTATGATTTATGCTTTTAATTATGATACTTACTGGTTTTCACATCTGACTGATTGTCTTATATTCCTACATTTTGTTATATTTGTATATATTTACACTCATTCATACATGGTGGATTTCTCTGCATCAGTATCTATTCAGCATCTTATTATTTCATTGTCTTTTCATTGTCCACAGATCTGTCCAAACCAAACCAGACTCCTCCACCTTTTTCAACATCAGTCCCATCAGCCTCAACACCAACAACGCAGAGTTTAAAACTCAGTTCAGGAAGTTTCACCACCTCGTCGTCTTTCCCTAAAATCACCAACCAGCCTTCAGCTGCAGGTACGGTTCATTAAGACTGCTGACCATCAAACTCCACCTACATCTCACCTTAAATTTTACAACACAGGTGTTTTCTTCACAGTAGTGCAAAGACTGAGAGGAAGTTTAATGACGTAACACTCACCAGGTTTTATGCATCATGCAAACTACATGAGACACATTTTCTTACAACAAGGAAATAAATTACAATCATTTTCCTTCTTTGTGGACCCTGTGTACACTTCCTGTCTCTCTCTCTCCAGTCTGCTCCAGTGTCCCTCACCCAGGTTACATCTGGGGTCTGGTTTTTCCACTGGTGGTTGTTTTTCTGCTGATCCTTTACATATGGAAGATGAGGAGGGACTTCAAGTCAAGCAGCAGAAACACAGAGGTGATTTTCTCCGACTCCAGACGCCGTCCTTGACAGTTTCTACCACTGCACTATAAAACCATTGGAAAGAGATTAAAATTTCACTGTAGATTAAACAGAAAATCTGGGGTTGCTCAACTGTTTCTGACACAATTGCTTCTCGACTTCACACAGAAGTAGAATAAAGCAGGCGTTGATTTTGCCAACTGAAACACTGTCTTTGTATTTAGTACAGGTGGATGTATGCTGCCCTCTGCTGGACAACAAGTAAAATAAATTAATCTCATTTTGTTTTTTTAGTTGTGATTTGGTCTTAATGTAGCATGGACGTTAAATTCATAATGAAGACCCATTTATTTGGAAAATAAACACACAAAGATTTGAAAAATCAGAATCAGAATCAGAATCAGAATACTTTATTAATCCCCGGGGGGAAATTGTTTTGGAAAAAGGTTTTGTTCCTATGGGATGAACAAGACTCAGCCAAAGACACAAATCAAGCACAAAAAGACATTTAAAAATGATTTATGAACATAAAGAGAACTAAAAAACCAAGACACTAACTCAGGACAACCGAAAAGACACTGAGCTAAAACACAACAGAACAAAAGCCCAGGCCTTCAAGTTAATGTGAACTTTCCATTTTCCTGTTGGATTCATTTTCAATCAATCAATCATCTTTATTTGTTTAACGCCAATTCACAACAAAGGTCAATTCATGACACTTTCCAAACTGAGCAGGTTTAGACCATACTCCTCGATTCATTATTCTACATTTCCCCCATGAGCAAGTACCTGGCGAGAAATAACTGCCTGCAGGCAGAGCAGAACCGGACTCAATGGTACCTACGAGATCCCTTTTAAAATAAGAAACATGAAAAAGAGCCTTAACTCAACATTTAATGGCAGCTGTGCTCTTCAACTCTTCACAAAAGGCTAAAACCTGCAGATCCAAAAGACCAAAAGTCATCATCCCCATCAGTTGATGATCTACGTGCAAGACGTGTAAATTAAGCAGCAGCACTGTATAACAAAGTGAAGCTGATTAGGCCCAGAATCATACAATATGACCAGATAAAGATGTTTTTATCTTTGCAACATAACGGACAACCAGTCCAAAGTTTATGTCAAGTCATTTTAATTTATACAGCACCAAACCATAGCAGAAGGTCTCTGAGGGCATTTTCAAAACAGCATCCCGAACTGGCTCACACACTGTGGATGTTCTGTTCCTGTGACCTTACAAAATAATGTTACGCATTGATGATGTGTTTACTCGTAATATTCAGAGTCACGCAGGTTATCTCTACTGTTGGTAGTCTGCTAGTTAGCTTGGCCCCCAAGATTTGTCTATCACACATTATCTGGTCTGTTGCAATGCCTACTGCTGTACAACAGCTGTGATGTCATTTCCTGTCACCTTGGTAAAGTTGTTGATCTTATTTTCAGATCCCTTTCACCTGTAAGGATTTGGCTCCAGCCTCCACATGTGAAGACTCCACCGTCAAAACCTGCAGTGATTAGGAGCAAACCTGCACCACTCACTCATACAGCACTCAGATTATCTGTAGATTCTGGATCTGTATTTGTTACTAACATGTCACTAATGTGTTGATCTGTTACTTCAATAAAAGTACTAATACCACACTGTAAATATACTCTGTTAAAAGTCCTGCAATTAAAATGTTACTGCAGTAAAAGTATGTAAGAATAATCAGGAAAAATGTGCTTAAAGTATGAAAAGTAAAAGTACTCAGTGTAGTAAAATGTTTCATTCTGGATTAATCTGCTGATTATTGTTGTTGATTAATCATTCAGAAAAGTGAGAAATGTGGTGACAATGAGCCAGAGCCCAAAGTGACACCTTCATACTGTTTGTTTTGACCAACAAACAGTCTAAACCTCAACATTATTACAAATACATCAAAGTGAATACAATTGTTTAAAGGAAAAGCATCAAATCGTCACATTTGTGAAGTTGGAGCCATGAAATGTTTTTACATGAAAAAGGACCAGAGTGATGTAGTGTAATATAACCATAAGTAAGTAGTTAGTGGTTAATGACACCTGGTAATAAGTACCGAGAAGTTAAAGAAGCTAATCAAAATGTGAAGGAATCATAAATGAATGGTTAAAACATGTATTACTCTGCACTAGTGGATTGAACATGCACCTATTGATCGGATTGATGATTAAACTACTGTATTGTGTTAACTTGGAGTGAAATGTAACTACAAATGTAAGAATGAAATCATGTAACCAAATATACCACACTTTTATTATTGAATGATCAAAGCTAATGGGATATATTCAGAGGGAAACTTGTTTTTAAAAAAGCTCAGGCCAGAGTCACTAAGAGCTGATGGTGTGTTCTGAGGAAAGTACCTGGTTTTTAAATGACCAGACTCAGAGAGTAGAAGCTATTGGTGTCAGGAACGGCAGGGCACGGACAGGTGCATCGGAAAAATACCCGTGTCAGCAGAAGTGAGGAAGAGTAAGGATTGGTTGAGAACAAGAGGCCATGGGAGGACACTCCCAGTTTTTAGGCCTAAAAGAAGACATCAAATGTATTCGATCAGATCAGTTGTTCATGGACATTGTCTGTGTTTGATCTCAGCTCTTACTGCCGGCAATAAAAGCTTCACTGCACTCAGCTTTGAGGACTTCTGGTGATTTTTGACTCCTGCTTTTTGGAAAACCTTCTGAACATCCAAGACTGAAGAAAAGTCGTTGACTCACTGATTCATCAATTGTTTAATTAATAAAGTGGTGGATGTAACATAACTCTATAACATACTGTACGTTTGTACTTCTGTGAAAAAATGAGAGTTTAAATAAATCATGATTTCAGTCTGTGAGATAATGTAAAGTTAGTAACCTCAAGGAAATACAGAGAAGTTCACGAGTTTAAGTTTCATTCTGATGCTCAAACGTTCTCGTGTCTCTTCCTCTTTTTCTCTGTCAGTCTCAGGAGGACAGTGAAGAGAGAACATGTCTGAACCAAAGCTGACGTGATTCATGAGCAGACAGATAGCAGACCCTCTGCCTGACTTCATACACCACTGTGCAAACTAATGGGGTGTTATATGTTCAGCAAAAACGTTTTTTATATGACTCTAACAGTGTCATATGAAGAGTCTAACATGGTGCACATTAGGCTTCACACTTTGGCAGACGTGATGTTGAGGGAGGATTGTTGATGGAGTGGTTGATGGTGTCAAAAGCTGCAGTGAGGTCCAGGAGGATGAGGATGCTGAGGTGGCTGGAGTCTGCAGAGAGGAGGAGGTCGTTAGTGACTTTAAGGAGGGCTGTTTCTGTGCTGTGTTGAGGACAGATACCTGCTTGAAAAGGTTCAAACAGGTCGGTGGAGATGAGGTGGGTTTTAAGTTGTGCACCGATAGGTTGAAATCAGTCTTGCGATGAAGGCGGCGTGCGATGACGCCAAATAAAAATAATCCATAATTCTTTTTTCATTTTACACCAATGGGGCCTTTTCTCCCGCCTTTAGACACCAGTCCATCTTCCTCATATGACTCACAATTAACCGATAACATGGGTTTCCCTATTTCATAATCCAAAAGGGGCTTTTACCTTCATCTTCCTACCTCCTGGGGTTCTAATTTCAGCTCACAACTCTTTATCCTTAATTTGGCATAAACAAAGTAATTTGTCAACATTATCTCTGGAACAGACACAGGAAACATCCAGCGGAGTCACTCTAAGTGCTACTAACTGGCGCCAGGCCTTACTTAATATCCTGTTTTGCACAATACCTAAGCCTATTATTTAGGAATAATAGGAATGTGTGTGTGTGGTTTTATCTGCAGCAAATATAATAAGAATATACATGTAATTTAATGTGACCTGTATTTGATAATAAGTCTATAATATAGAAAAATAAATTATTCACTACACCCTCAAATGCATCAAACTAAAGTAATGAGCATGTTGTGAGGAGGAGAAGGTTCAGATATTCGTGATCAGATGTAGAGGGAAAGTCAAAAGAGTCAGAAAAATAAATACTCAAGTAAAATACACACAAGAAGAAGTATTTGTACTTCATTACTTCCCACCTCTGATGCCTTTTCCCGTTTTTTGAGAATTGCCATTGACTTTGATCAGAGGATCCTTCAGGAGTCTGTTTCAGAAAATTACACATTCTGTTTGAGGCATCAGTGACTCAATCTTTGGGGAAACCGGAGGGTGGCCGGTTCAACTCAGAAAGAAAATATTTGATGGGGGACAAAATAACATTGATTATGCTAAAGCTAAGACATAAAGGCCATTGCTATTATTGATGCGATGGCACAGGGTCTGTAAAACTGAAATAATGACATGAAGCAAAACCAGAGAAGAGAGAGAAAACGTGAAGTTGTAGCTGTCATTCTGAAACATCAGTTTTATGAAACATGATGATGTGATGGTGGGATTTACTGACAGATATGGAAAATGTATATGTAGAAGTATGTTTTTATTAGTGTTTAGTCACCTTACAAAGGGAGCAGCTTCTCTTTCAGTCCACCATGTTTCTACAGCAGCCCCGAACACACAAACTAAACACTGACACCAGAGAGGTCCTGTCATTTTTTGTGCTCTTAAATCCTTCACAAATGGAGTAATTATAACTGAGGTTCAGGAACTGGACCACGCCACTCCTCCTCGCTGATCCGCCACCCAGGCCCAGCCAATCAAACCACCTGCGTCTCGTCAACCTAACCACCTGTGCCGCATTAACCCGATCACCTACGTCACCCTGATTCAATCACCTGCGAAATCTATATATGTAAGCCTAACCATTTCTCTCCCGTTCATCTCAAGTTCTTACAACCCTCCCCCCAGACCTTCTCCTTCTCCACTATAATCTCTCACAGGATCATCGGCAGCCCAGCCTTCGACATCGCCATCACATGGCAAGTGCGCCCATTGAGACGTAGCCCCATTCTGAGTCTCAACCTCCCCGGTTCCTAGACGGTCCAGCCAATCCACAATCCTACTCAAACCTCCCTTCCTTCATCCAACAACCCCGACCCCTCTTTCCTATCCTCCCAAATCTTCAAATTTAAATACACCACCTTAACATTAACATGTGGCGTGGTCTTGTTAGTGAATGGACTGTTAACAGCCTAAACAACTAAAAGTATCTAAACTTTCTAAAGGACACTATAGAAATGTAGGTACACATATATAATCCAATGCGATCCAATACAACAGCTCTGCTATCATTTCTACCTTCACAAAGTTGAGTTCAGTTTTTGGTGACATGTCTGATAGGCCAGCTTCTTTAATCCTCAGCGTTTTCACAGGACATGATATTAACTTATCAGTAGATCTTTTTCCTTCCTTATTCCTGAGAAGTGATGCATTTAATAAAGAGCAGGAAACACAAGTGGACCTCCCGAAAGTATAAATAGAAAGTATAAGTGAAGCAGATTTGACAGAAATGATGAGACTAAAGCAACTTCAGCTTCCTGTTTGATCACACAGGCAGAGTGGAAGGAGTGAAGTGACAGAGACGGTTTTGTCTCCATCAGGATCAAACTCAGAATGAAGATCCACCACGTTCTGTTCTTCTGCTTCATCTCAGGTGAGGACTGGTGACCTGACTGTCTCTTTAACGCAGCACCACACACTGCTTTGGGACATTTCATTTGTTAATGTGGCTAAATGTTTGATGACACGTCTTTTACAGTTGCTGCCATTTTTTGTTGTTGCTCCAGCTGATACAGAAATGATCATCTGTGTTCTGTGTTCATCTTTCCAACAGCTCTGTGTGGAGACACTGGGCTCGTAAGCGCAAAACTCAACATTTACACAGGAGCTGAGGGAGGAAGTGGTTCAATGTCGTGCTACCTGTCTGACCCTAAAAACATGAAGTTCTTCTGTAAAGAAGAATGTAAAGCAGAAGATATTCTCGTTAAAACAGAAGATGTCAGAGCTCAGAATGGCAGATTCAGCACTGAATACAAAGGAGAGTCTTCTGGAAGAGGAGTTCTGACTGTGAAAATCACAAATCTGACCAAGTCTGACGCAGGACGGTACAGGTGTGGTTTGGGCACAGATTTGGTTCCAGACTCATACTCGGACTTTGAGATCAGAATTTCTAACGGTGAGTTTCTGCTGAAAGTCTTTAAACCTGATTTATTTAGTGAATTCAATGATGTAGGAATATTTCTTTTATCTAGATATGAAAACAATAGAATATATAATTTATGTTTGTCTGATAAGAGATTGTAAGAAAAACCTTGTGAAGGAAAGCAGGAACATTATTTTGAAAAGGAATCAATGATTTCTAAACTTTTTAAGACATTTGTAGTTCTGGACTATATTAATAAAAGATTTAATCAGATTGTGGGAAGAATTGTAGTTGTTTATGTTGTATGAACTTTCAGACTGCAGCATTTCACAGACAGTAACTGTTGACTGTTTCTCTTTTCAACAGAACTGCCGGATGTAAACACTCGTTTTGTCCGTACAGATACTGAAGGAGAGAATATCACAATGGCATGCCTCAATGATGTTCAGAGTAAACAGAAGTTCCTGTGTAAGGACAAATGTGAAACACAAGAGGACATGATCATTGAAACTGATGCCAACAGAGCTCAGAGTGGCAGACACAGCATTGAATATAGAGAAGGATCTACATTTGGACTGTATGTGACCATCACACAGGCGAACACGTCAGACACAGGATGGTACAAGTGTGGCTACGGCAGAGCTTTGTCTCCAGATTCATCCGTGAGAGTCCCGGTCCTCGTCATTCGTGGTGAGTGTTTATTAAAATCGTCTTCTAGGGATGCATGATACATTATCGGCCTGATAATGGGAAATTCAGATTATCGGTTATCGGCAGATAATCAAATTATAGCCAATAAATAGGAACAATAATACAAAGCTAAATTTCTTTAGCCGACTTAACAAATGCAGCATTTACACACAGTACAGCGTCTATAAAAAATATTCAACCCCTTAATTGTTTTCCCATTTTATTGCTTTTATGAATGGAATCATGGTCAACATACAAAAAATATAAAAAACAAAAAAAATACAAAAAAATCTCTTTAATGTCAAATAGGTGTCTTCGAAGTAATGTAAATTAATTAGAGGTCCAGCCAATTGGTGCTAGCAGTCTCACAATTAGTGAAATGGAGATCACCTGAGAAAAGTGAAGTGCAATCCGATTGGATTTTTACACAGTTTTTCTCCAAAAAGTGATCATGAAAAACATTTTTTATTCTGCAAACTTGTTTTTTTAAATGACCTGACAACAGCAGAAATTAAAATATGACCAGAACATGTTTATATTTAGCATGTAGAAAAAACAATAAGTAATTGGTTTAAAACCAAAAATAAAGTTAAAAGCATCACAAATACACAAAGAAAACTACTGCCTGTTTGACCTGCTGATAGAGAGATGACAGGGAATTAGAAGAGGTGGACGTGAACCTTCAGCCACAATATCAACTCTAGCAGTACAGTTCAATTATCTGCAGTGTATGTTCACATTCAATATGTGGAAGGTCACATTAATACTTTTTTTGAGTGTTGTTGGAAAAATACCATAATATGGATGACTGTTATTTTCATGTAAATGCTCTACATATTTCAGGTTTATACACAAAAGTGTCCTCTGTGGTTTTATTAATTTTAGATGATATAAAGCCGCCAACTCTTTTTGCATTGTTTTATTTTATCTTTATTTTATTTAGATGAAGTTAGAGGTACTTCATTAGTTTTCAGTAAAACTTGAATTAACAAACATTATAAACACATGTCCAGTATGTTCGTTGTGTATGATTTATGCTTTTAATTATGACACTTACTGGTTTTCACATCTGACTGATTATCTTGTATTCCTACATTTTGTTATATTTGTATATATTTACACTCATTCATACATGGTGGATTTCTCTGCATCAGTATCTATTCAGCATCTTATTATTTCATTGTCTTTTCATTGTCCACAGATCTGTCCAAACCAAACCAGACTCCTACACCTTTTTCAACATCAGTCTCATCAGCCTCAACACCAACAACGCAGAGTTTAAAACTCAGTTCAGGAAGTTTCACTACCTCGACGTCTTTCCCTAAAATCACCAACCAGCCGTCAGCTGCAGGTACGGTTCATTAAGACTGCTGACCATCAAACTCCACCTCCATCTCACCTTAAATTTTACAATACAGGTGTTTTCTTCACAGTAGTGCAAAGAGTGAGAGGAAGTTTAATGACGTAACACTCACCAGGTTTTATGCATCATGCAAACTACATGAGACACATTTTCTTACAACAAGGAAATAAATTACAATCATTTTCCTTCTTTGTGGACCCTGTGTACACTTCCTGTCTCTCTCTCTCCAGTCTGCTCCAGTGTCCCTCACCCAGGTTACATCTGGGGTCTGGTTGTTTCACTGGTGGTTGTTTTTCTGCTGATCCTCTACATATGGAAGATGAGGAGGGACTTCAGGTCAAGCAGCAGAAACACAGAGGTGATTTTGTCCGACTCCAGACGCCGTCCTTGACAGTTTCTACCGCTGCACTATAAAACCATTGGAAAATTTCACTGTAGATTAAACAGAAAATCTGGGATTGCTCAACAGTTTCTGACACAATTGGTCCTTGACTTTACACAGAAGTAGAATAAAGCAGGTGTTGATTTTGCCAACTGAAACACTGTCTTTGTAATTAGTACAGGTGGATGTATGCTGCCCTCTGCTGGACAACAAGTAAATTAAATGAATCTCCTCATTTTTTTTTTTTTTTAGTTGTGATTTGGTCTTAATGTAGCATGGACGTTCAATTCATAAGGAAAAACAATTTATTTGGAAAATGAACACACAAAGATTTGAAAAAGGTTTTGTTCCTCTGGTATGAACAAGACTCAGCCAAAGACACAAATCAACCACAAAAAGACATTTAAAAATGATTTATGACCATAAAGACAACTAAAAAACCAAGACACTGATTCAGGACAACCGAAAAGACGCTGAGCTAAAACAGAACAGAACAAAAGCCCAGGCTGAGAGGCATCAAGACCAGCAGTCCTCACTCCTTTCTGATGCTGGCACAGGAGATATTAAGCACTTCTCCCAGGCCAGGTGAACCTCATTGAGCAATCAAGAAGTGGCACACCTGTGCAGAGCAAGAGAGGACAGGAGGGGAACAGGAACAAGCAGCACAGGGACACAGACAGCCGTAACCACAGCACTGAAAATACTGAAAATGCATACATGAAAGTAAAAACATATAAACATGTGTTGTATTTCACGCTGTTTCTTTTAATTGTTTAATTTAAACATTTTAAATTCTCCATAGGAAACTCGGGTTAATACAAACTTTCCATTTTCCTGTCGGATTCATTTTCAATCAGTCAATCATCTTTATTTGTTTAACGCCAGTTCACACCAAAAGTCATTTCATGACACTTTCCAAACTGTAAAACTGTATCCCTCGATTCATTTTTCTACATTTCCCCCATGAGCAAGTACAAGTCTTTTAACAGGCAGAGCAGAACCGGACTCAATGGTACCAACGAGATGCCTTTTAAAATGAGAACCATGAAAAAGAGCCTTGACTCTACATTTAATGGCTGCTGTGCTCTCAGGACCGGCTCACACACTGTGGATGATCTGTTCCTGTGATCTTACAAAATAATGTTACGCATTGATGATGTGTTTACTCGTAATATTCAGAGTCACGCAGGTTATCTCTACTGTTGGTAGTCTGCTAGTTAGCTTAGCCCCAAAGATTTGTCTATCACACATTATCTGGTCTGTTGCAATGCCTACTGCTGTACAACAGCTGTGATGTCATTTCCTGTCACCTTGGTAAAGTTGTTGATCTTATTTTCAGATCCCTTTCACCTGTAAGGATTTGGCTCCAGCCTCCACATGTGAAGACTCCACCGTCAAAACCTGCAGTGATTAGGAGCAAACCTGCACCACTCACTCATACAGCACTCAGATTAGCTGTAGATTCTGGATCTGTATTTGTTACTAACATGTCACTAATGTGTTGATCTGTTACTTCAATAAAAGTACTAATACCACACTGTAAACATACTCTGTTAAAAGTCCTGCAATTAAAATGTTACTGCAGTAAAAGTATGTAAGAATAATCAGGAAAAATGTGCTTAAAGTATGAAAAGTAAAAGTACTCAGTGTAGTAAAATGTTTCATTCTGGATTCATCTGCTGATTATTGTTGTTGATTAATCATTCAGAATATATAAAGTACAGTGGTGGATGTAACATAACTCTATAACATACTGTACATCTGTATTTCTGTGATAAAATGAGACTTTAAATAAATCATGTCAGTCTGTGAGATAATGTAAAGTTATTTACCTGAAGGAAGTACAGAGAAGTTAGGAAGAAGTTGTGGGTTTTTTTAAGTTTCATTCTGATGCTCGAACGTTCTCGTGTCTCTTCCTCTTTTTCTCTGTCAGTCTCAGGAGGACAGTGAAGAGAGGACATGTCTGAACCAAAGCTGACATGATTCATGAGCAGACCGATAGCAGACCCTCTGCCTGACTTCATACACCACTGTGCAAACAAATGGGGTGTTCAGCAAAAACGTTTTTCATATGACTGTAACAGTGTCATATGAAGAGTCTAACATGGTGCACATTAGGCTTCACACTTTGACAGACGTTCTCGTCAGTGAAATGCAGGGTGGAAGTAACTAATTATATGCAGAGGTGGTAAAAGTACACACAAGTATCCGTACTCCAGTAGAAGTTCAGATACTTGGTAAAAGTAGAAGTGCTGATCAGGGGCGGTCCTGGCTAGATTTACGCCCTGGGCGAACCATCCCTTGACCCCCCCCCCCCCCACACCCAAAACACGACAATATATTACATTATTTGTATTATTTTATTATATATAATCTTAAATACAAAAAGGTAGCAAGAACAGAGAAAAAAAACAAGATCAATAAATGAAATACAGTATATAAACACAAATGTAAATTGCACAAATCCTTCATCACAGGATCTAATAACCATGCTTGAAAAATCCCTGAAGAAAGCTAAAAAAAAAAAAAAAGGCTACTCTATGGAGCATAAAAAAAAGATTCCTGCAGTAAACTATTTCGTATTTTACACACAAGTTTTGTTTTGCATCATCCTATTTAGGGCCCGACCGATATGGATTTTTTGGGGCCGATGCCGATTCCGATTATTAGGGGGGAAAAAATCCGATAACCGATTAATCGGCCGATTTTTTTATTTTTTTATAAAGTTTTAAAATGTTATTAATTTAAGTAATATATCTACATATTTACTTATTTTTTTTAACAAATGGCTGCTTTTGAGCCTTTCAGACACTTCTACAAAGAATTAAAGGCAGAAAAATAATTTCAAATCCTTTTTATTGCTGAGTCAAGCAGCATATTAACACGACAACCATCCAACATTAGGCCTACAACAAGGCACCATTAGCTACTGCTCTTCACGCCGACAGGAAGACCGACTGATCATCTCAGTAATATACCACAGATTTATCATGAATCAAACTCGGACCAGAAAAGCGTTTTCAACTACTCGCCCTTCTAATGTATATTATGGTGCCTTCATGTGCTATGGTATTTATGGTAAATACCAAAAGACGACATGAAAAGTGCACATGAACACCCTCTCATGTGGTATTTTCCACTGGGCAACTCGTAGAATTTTTTGATGCCCGAGTTGCCGAGATGAGATAACCTTTCACCTTTTCAACATGGCGGCGAGCAACGGAAGATTCGTGAATGGTAAGCAATGTACACTACTAAACGTGTTTTGCTACCGTTAGTGGATAGTTTTTGTAGCCTATAAAGAGTTGCTCCATTGACAATTGTAATATGATGCGTTAACACTCGGTGTCAGTTTTTAAAATACCATTAAGCTTTCTTCAAGCCTGAATCTGTGTGTCCACCATCTTTATTTTCTCTGTACAACAACAAAAACACATGAACACAACGCACTGGTAAATACCAGATCACAAGTGGAAAATACCATCTGTACCATAGCACATGAAGGCAGCATTAGAAGTTATTTAAGTTAGCATATAGCGTATAGCATTAAAAAATCAATTCTAATAGTTGCTAGTTCAGCAAAACTACAAACCAAATACAGTCGTCTTCTGTGGCTAAGTAGCAACATATTAGCAAGAGGCTAATAAATAGCCTATAGGCTACTGTCACTCACGTCACTCATAGAAATCTGCATACCTTTATCTTTTGCCCGTTTCTCCTCTTCTTCTTTTCTTCTCTTTCTGAACTGGGCACCTGACGGCTTCTCTGGTCTTTTACTTTGATCCATGATGAAGACGAAGACTCGACATCATTACCGATGTCACGTGATGTATACAAATTCACGTAGACGCCCGTTGGAGGCGGTTTGTGTTGTGTGGCCTGGGATCATCAGTCTATCCCCCGCCTATTCTGACACACACACAACCTGTGTGACTCTCAGCAGCGAGCTGACGTGACAATGTGGCCGCCCAGCGCCACTCCACTGACCTGACATGGAAATGAGCGGTAGTCTAGAAAACTGGCGAGGTTTTTTTTGTTTTTGTTTTTTTAGCGCGCTCGTGCGCCCTCACATAGATTGCGCCCGGGGCGGTCGCCCACATTGCCCATAGCAAAAACCGGCCCTGGTGCTGATTCAGCTTCTTTACTCCAGTAAAAGTAATAGAGTACAGGCTCTGACATGTACTCAGAGTATCAGAGTAAAAAGTCTCCCTCTGAAGGACATTTGTGGTCAAAGCTGACTGAAGCTCACGTCATATTAATATAATTCAAAGACTATTAAAGTTAAAGGTAGAGTCAGTAGGATTTGTCCCAGCTGTTCCTGAACGCACCACAAAGATAGTTGATTGTTGAGTCTCATTCCCAGGACGTCAAATAGCCACATGTTGGGTTGGTAAAGCGTCCCGAGCAGCAACAAAGAGAGAAAATAAGAAACTCTCTGCAGATACGAGACACTAACACGTCTTTTCTCCCCATTCAGCCTCCCTCTCTGTCTGTTCACGTCTTTTACGTCTTTGTTTCGTCTCGCTGTGTCTGCCGTGCGTGATGTGCTCTGATAGGTCGACATCAGTCTTGTGATGCTGGGAAGGCGGTTTACACCAATGGGGCCTTTTCTCCCGCCTTTAGACACCTCTCCATTTTCCTCATATGACTCACAATTAACCGATAACACGGGTTTCCCTATTTCATAATCCAAAAGGGGCTTTTACCTTCATCTTCCTACCTACTGGGGTTCTCTGGGAATTTCGGCTCTCAACTTATCCTTAATGTAGTTGCAGCTGTGACTCTGAAACATCAGTTTTATCAAACATGATGATGTGATGCCAAACACTGAGAAGGAAAAATCAGCAAACCCTTTGACTACTTGTTGGTTTTGGCGTTGTCTGTGTTACACACTGTAGAGATCATTGGATTTTCCTGTGTTTGTGTGCTCGCTCTGCTGTCGTGTACTGAGACTTGGGGATTTTCTGGGATGTGTTCCAGTGTGTTCCTGAGAAGTGATGCATTCAATAATAAAGAGCAGGAAACACAAGTGGACCTCCCATCAGTATGAATGGAAAGTATAAGAAGTGAAGCAGATTTGACAGCAATCATGAAACTAAAGCAACTTCAGTGTCCTGTTTGATCAGACAGACAGAGTGGAAGGAGTGAAGTGACAGAGAAGTTTTGTCTCCATCAGGATCAAACTCAGAATGAAGATCCACCACGTTCTGTTCTTCTGCTTCATCTCAGGTGAGGACTGATGACCTGACTGTCTCTTTAACGCAGCACCACACACTGCTTTGGGACATTTCATTTGTTAATGTGGCTAAATGCTTGATGACACTTGTTTTACAGTTGCTGCCATTTTTTGTTGTTGATGAATCATTTATTATGATTAATAATAAGATCCAATTTACATTAGATCACCTTGGGGCACCACCCTTGAAGAAGGGAAAAGATAACCAATTCACCAAATCAGTCTCAGAAAAAGTACTGAACTGTTTGTAACTCTGATTATGAGTTAGAGGTAGGTTATGGATGAATCTCCAGTAGAAATTGACGAAACCCAGGAAACGTTGCAGCTGCTGACAGGAAGTTGGCTTGGGCCACTCCTCCACTGTTCTTATTTTGGCAGGATCCGGTTGGAGCTATCCCTGCGCCACCACGTAGCCCAGCAAGTTCACTGCTGGGGAGTGAAACTCACACTTCTCTGGCTTGACAAACAGTTTATTCTCTAGCAATCTCTGTAGGACCAAGCGTACCTGCTGCACGTGTTCTTCCATGGAGCTTAAGAAAATCAAGGTGTCATCTAGATAGATAAACACAAAGAGATTTAGCATGTCTCGGAGGATGTCATTAATAACAGTCTGGAAGTGAGCTGGGGCATTGGTCAAGCCAGAGGGCATTACATGGTAATTGAAGTGGCCCAGCTGGTGTTGAATCCAGTCTTCCACTCGTCTCCCTCCCCAATCCGGACAAAGTGGTGGGTGTTTCGTAGATCCAGCTTAGTGAAGATTTGGGCGTGGCAAAGTGGCTCAAATGACGGGTCGATAAGAGGAAGAGGGTACTTGTTTTTTACCGTGATGTCGTCGAGGCCATGATAATCAATACAGGAGCGGTAAAATGAATGCAGCAAAATATAGGGACATCCTGGAGGACAAACTGATTTAATCTGCAAGAGAACTACATAGAAGGAAGAAGTCAAAAGAAATTCCACTAAAACCCAATAAAAACTGCTGTGTCTCATTCTACCAGTATAACAAGACATTTGGCCGTTGATTTTGAGTCGATGCCTCAGATGACCTGGGAGCTATTGAAAAAATCGGGCGGTGTATTCGCTAAAAATGGTGATTTTTTTCCCAAAAAATATTCATGAGAAAAAGAAATTCCACTAAAACCCAATAAAAACTGCTGTGTCTCATTCTACCAGTATGAGAAGACATTTGGCCAGAGACCCGAGGCAAAAGCAAACTAAGCGGCTGCTTGGGGCCCCCTGGCCACCAGGGAGCCCCCAGTTGAGAAAAAAAATTGAATTATTATTTTTTTTTTACCTTTGGCCGTCCCTGTACAGCTCCCTTGAGGTCAATCGTAAATCAGGACATAAATGAAAAAGTATTAACGCCATGCATGCAATACAGCTGTGATGCTTTCATTTTGAAAATGGTGCTTCTGTTTTTTTATTTACACGAAGATGCACATGTACGCACAAGCGTGGACAGCTACAGATGATGCTGATGCTAGCAACTAGCCCTCAATTTGTCAGCTCACGCCAAAGTAGAAGCCAAGTACACCATTTTAAAATAACATGGCTACAATTGCCATAGTGAGTTACTTGGTGGGTGGAAGCATCGAAGAACGCAGTCTGTTTTTAACGGTGGCAAACCGGTCTATCACTCTGTTGTGACTCAGATGCTGAAGCGTGTAAAGTAATATTATTTAATTAATTAAATTTATATTGAAGTGATATTAAGATACTCTTGAAAATATTTTGGTCAGGCTAATTTGGATTTTATACGTACTATATATCTTGTCTTTCTCCACTTTCTAATCATCACTCTCCTCAATAAAAGCTCAAGTTAAATAAGTCTTATATGATGCACCTTGACTGAAATGTTTCATATTGAGTTCCATTAAATTCCAAGACTGTCTGCATCACAGTGACTGATCCATTCATCCACACGTTGCAGGTCTATTCTGACACATTACATGAGCACTTTGAGGAAAGAAACACAGAAACTCAACATTAAAGGAGCATTCTGTAGTTTTGGTGAAGAAATGTTAATGAGCAGAGAAAGATCTTCATTGGCTGATTTTTTCTGCCTAAACAAACTAAATAAACAATCTCTTTGTTTTCATGACTGAATAAACTAAATAAACAAACTGACCTTAAAGGACAACACAGTTTATACTGTTTTACTTTGTTTATATGTGGCGGACCCTGCCACCTCTCTAGCTTCAAACAGTGTTCTGTTTGTATTATTACCTCATTAATATTGTAAATATTAAAATTCTGAGTTTGAATTTCTTCTCCAAATTTACGTAGTGCCCCTTTAATGATCAGCCTCTGTGCATGAGACGCATGCTCTACCACTTGAGTTACTGGGACGTCCCAGAGAACCACTGGTGTAATATATAACTATGTATTTTACTGTATTTCAGGTTGTCATGTGTCTTTAAACTAAAATCTTCATCTGAATAACACTTAAATGTACTGCAGTAAAAGTCTGATATTACCGTGAAATGTAATGGAGTAGAAATATAAAGTTACTGAAACAGAAATACTCCAAATTGTCCTTAAAGTGTCAACAGACACCCCCAACCCTGTCACTAGTTTAAGTACAGTACTGAAGTAAATGACTTTGTTACACTCCACAACTGATTTTACTGACAGAGACAACGACACACCTGAATACACTGAAATGCAACGTGACAAAGTCCAGATGATTCACAGAAGTCATGTTTCACCCAAATGTCACCAGTATGCATGTCTGTCCCTACAGGGCTGAGTGCTGTCTCATCACGTGTCCCTCGTCAGTACCATTTTGTTTCTGACCGGAAAAACATGACTGAAGCTCAGAGGTACTGCAGAGAGAAATACACTGACCTGGCAACTATAGACAACATGGAGGACGTGAGGATCCTGATCGACACCGTAGATAAAAACAATGTGTTCAAAACTGTGAGTTCATTGATGTCTTTCTTTAGTCTCAAAGCCATTTTTGACAAACATGTAAATGACACGCAGGTTGAAAGTTTTGCACTTCCACATTGGTGTAAAGTCAGTAGATACATTTTGAAGTAACATTTTGAGGTACTGTACTTGTACTTAACTATTTCCATGTAATGCCACTCTGTACTTCTACTCCACTACTTCTCAGAAGGACATTGTAAGCAGCACTTTAATCTTGTGTCTGATTAAGGTGCAGCTTGAGTTTAAACTACTCCTACCTCTACCTCTAGAAAATGCCTCGTATTTATTTGTTTACAATATGAAATGTACTCAGACTATATGTCTACATATGTCTATATATGTATACAACGCTCACTCCAAAGAAGTTGGGACGTTGTGTAAAATACAAATTAAACAGAATCGGGGAATGTGATAATTTGCTGATCCTTTTTGACATAAACTCAGTTTAAAACAGACTGAGTGTCCCTGTTGAGCTGCAGTGGATGGAAACAAAAGGAGGGAATGTTGTATTAGAAAGCCTGTCACTTTGGAAGATATGAACTGGATCTGTGTCACTCAGACTGCTGAAGCCTCAGATTCACTTCTGACTGTATATTGTGTTGTCGTGTAATAAATGTGAGGCTAAAGAAAGATACATTAAAATATTGCTTTCAGGGTGCCTGGATCGGGCTGTATGATGACGTGAACAGCTGGAGGTGGTCACTGTCAGACGCCAGTTTCTACAAAGACGGGGAGACTGAGTTCAGACAGTGGGAGACTGGAGAACCAGACAACTATCAAAGTATACAGCACTGCACAGTGATGCCTGATCATGGACGATGGTATGACTATGATTGTAACAGTCGCCTTTGGCCGGTCTGCATGGATGTCAGAGGTGAGAATATTCAGCAGTGAAGTTTAAAACACACCAGTTCAGGTTCTTGAGCTCTCCCTCATTATTTGGGCCGATACAGGATCAGTCAGTCAAACTTTATTTACAGCACCTTCCATCAAAGTTAGTACAATTCAAAGAGCTTTACAGACGACTTACAAGCCAATAAGGCAGCAATTAATATTGATGATTTGACAGCGATGCAGATGAGAATGAGAAAAAGAAGCTTGTCAGTGATGAAGGACTTGTTTGGGTGGAGCAGATAGAAGAGCATTGTAATAGTCCATCCTGCTGGATTTAAAAACATGCTTCAGTCTCTGAGTCACTCAGACGGAGACGTGGCCGCAATTTAGCTGTTTCAGATAATAAAAGGCAGATCTGGCTCCACAGCCCACATGAAAGCAACCGAGTACATGTACTCTATTACTACGCTACTTTATTTACTGTGTAACTTTATAACTCCACTGGGTGTCAGAGGCAAAATGATGTATTCTTGAATTGACTTCATTTACTCAACAGCTGTAGTTACTTGTTACTGCTCAGATTAATATAAACATTAAAAACATATGAGAAGCTTATAAAATACAACACATTGTTATATATTGAACTAGTTCCCAACCTTCTCGTTTCTTTCTGCTGGTGACCTCTAACACAAAGCTCTGTCTACTGGAGCTTCTTGTCATGTTTCACATGTTCATGTGTTGTTAGTTCCACCAAAGAAACATTTCCCCACTAAACTTCTCACATGGTGAAGTCCAAAGAAGTCAGATGATCCAATGTTTTATGTGAAAGCAAATATTGGAGGAAAGTTAAAGAAAAGAAAAGCTGAAGACAGATTTGTGTATCAGAACTTTTTTCTTTTCTTTCCTCTCCCATCAACCATCTGACGAGCCCTCAGATGTATCTGGTGACCCTTCAGAGGGGCCCGTATGTTTGTGTTTCATAAATCTGAGAAAATATTCACATGTAGAAAAAATAATGTGTCAATCTATTAGATGTAGATTTTAAGGATGTGATTATTAATGGGGAGAGACTGTGAAGAAATACTCTAACATTTATTAAGATGATCATGTCTTCCATCTTTATTTTACAAAGTCATTAGTTCAGTGGATTTATAATGCTGTGAATACTGCCACAGACACGGCATGGATGGTAAACTGTATGTTATAGTACCTCTGCACAGCACTGTGCTCTGTTTTCAGGGCTGAATGTGACGTTTGTCCTCATCGAGACTCCCATGAACTGGACTGAGGCCCAGAGCTACTGCAGAGAACACCACACAGACCTGGCCAGTGTGAGGAACACAGCAGAGAACCAGGAGGTAAAGGACGTGATGACTTCAGGACAACGAGCCTGGATCGGCCTTTTCAGAGACTCCTGGAAGTGGTCGGATGGAAGTAACTCCTCATTTAGGTACTGGGATCAACGTTATGGTCAACCTGATGGTAGGATGGAGGCTTGTGTGGTGGCAGTCTTGGGCAGAGATGGAAAATGGTGGGACGTTCACTGTGACCTGAAGAGAGCGTCCATTTGCTACAGCCCACGTGAGTGTTAACTCTTGATTCAACTTGTATTAATATTTGTATTTTGGTTTAATTTAGCATCAAATGTCCTCAATGATAATGTAACAAAAACAACACAAAACATGAAGTTATGGACAGAAAATAAAATGTAAACACTCCTGATGTTTATCATTGACATGAAATTATCTGAAAAGTTAGCAAACAGACGCCACAGATGGAGGACAGAGCCACATGTTCCCTGTCATTGTTCAGACTGATGAGTCAATATTTACATGAACAGATGTTTTGCAGTTGTAGAATGACACAACGGACTTAATGCAGTGGTGTAACAGTATGAACGTACTGTGTGTTTGAATACAGATGCAGTTCAGACAACAAGCAGCAGCAGCACCACATCCAGCACGCCACCAACCTCCAGCATCACGCAGCCTGGCGCCGGTGAGTTCTGTTAACTGTATGTGACTGTGGGCATCGTCTACATTACACACATAATGAGATATTTTACTTCAGCTGCAGTCATAAATCCAACTCCTAATCTTGCCTCGGGCACCAAAATGGCGAGAGCCGGCCCTGAGGGCAAGAGCATTAAATCGCAGACAGTTTGTTGCACTTTTGGAGGAAAATGAGACTGAACATGGTGACACAGGCTACCACACAGCTGTCAGGTGGCTCAGCCTGGGCAAAGTGCTTAAAAGAGTATGTGATCTGAGAGAAGAGATTCAGGATTTGTGTGTGAGCGAAGGGAATGACATCCCACAGCTTTCAGATTTTTAAAATGAGAGAAAATTCATATTGAGCAGAATTAACTTCAAATTATTGTTGGTTCGGCCCTCCAACACAGCTCTGGTTTGTCATGTGGCCCCTTGGAATAATTATTTGCCCAACCCTGCTTTGAGGTTAAAAGGTGACTGGTTTGGTGTAAATAACAACTATATTAATACAGGGGTCTACCAAGCCCAGGGGGCCAGAGGTCTAGAGGGGCCAGGAGCCCCAAAACATTTGTGGCATGTGAGCAAGGATGGATTACTGAATGAGCCAATCGGGCCCTGAAGGGGCCCTGAAGCCCAAGTCGTTGCGTGAAGTAACTACCTCAATAAGTCAAAAAGCAAAAGGCTATAATTCTGAACGAATGTAGGTATTGCCCTTCTCCAGCTGGCCATCCCAAAAATGCACCAGAATACAGGAAATCACATCTACCAAATTCAGGCCCGGATGGCCCTGATGGCTCCTATTGGATCGATTTTCCGATCCAATCCTCAGACACAAAGAAAAAAGACACAAAGCAAGATGTGAAACAGAGGGCTCAAACCGAATAAACATCGGGTCATCATTTTAACGGTGGCGAAAGGTCCGTGAAGATATGGACCTGGTGCTGATACAGCGGCGTTTCTGTTGAGCAGGTAACCTTCGTCTTTATTGTGGATGTTGTGACACAGATAAGTTTCATGCCGATGCTGTTGATGACTGTGAAAGCTGCCGTTAGTTTGATTCTGTGTTATTAGACGGTGTCTGTCTCTGCAGTGTTGTCAACACTTGTTTACTTGTTCGACAGAGACATTAGCCTCTATGCTAGCATTGTAAGCTAACAACAAGCTAACATTGCTATCATGTTTACACCAAATTAGCCTATTTATGTGCTCGTTGCAGCTAAATGAAGCAGCAAGTAAGATGAATGAATGGATGAATGAAATCCCAACGCGAAGCGGAGGGGGTTCGGATTTATTTCTGGATTTTTATTTTATTTGTCCGGATTTATTTCTCCATAACAACCTCTCGCCGGGTCACTTCTCAACTGTTATGCTAACCCTCCTCCCGGTCTTGTCCGTTTGTTTTCAACGAAGCCTTTGCTAAATCAATATGATGGATTATCATATAGGCGTTACGATGTGTGTATTTGTGTCTCTTATCTGTCACAAACAAGAGATTACGGTTATATAAATATAATTGGTGGAAATAATGTATTCTGTGGGTAACGGGGGCGGGACTAGATAAGCATCTGCTTCTCCCGCTTTCCCTTTCGGGCATGTGTACTACCTGATTTTAACTAAGATGATGTGTGATGATGACTGTCTAATAACATGCCGAAATAAATAAATAAATAAATAATTGTCGGAATGGCAACACTTAAACCTTTAATGAAACATCCCATCGTTCCGTCATTTTTTGCCTCCTAAGGTCGGAATGATGGTGTTTATTTCTTTTTAAAATGTCTTGCCACTCCGACACATCTTTTAAAAGGGTTAGGGTTATGGGTTGCGGATTATAGTTAAACTTTGTCGGAATGCCGGGACGTTCGCATGTTGGAATGACGGTATGTAACCGTGTCGCGGGAGGCTCCGAGGGGAGAGCGATACGAGCTCGGAGGGGGAGGGGTGTGTTTGGGGTGGGAATGCTTTTTTCAAACCTTTCTCAGATCGTAGACCAGAGCTTTAAGTACAGTACTGAAGTAAATGACTTTGTTACACTCCACGACTGATTTTACTGACAGAGACAACGACACACCTGAATACACTGAAATGCAACGTGACAAAGTCCAGATGATTCATAGAAGTCATGTTTCACCCAAATGTCACCAGTATGCATGTCTGTCACTACAGGGCTGAATGCTGTCTCATCACATGTCCGTCGTCAGTACCATTTTGTTTATGACCTGAAGAACATGACTGAAGCTCAGAGGTACTGCAGAGAGAAATACACTGACCTGGCAACTATAGACAACATGGAGGACGTGAAGATCCTGATCGACACCGTAGATAAAAGCAAACTCAATGTGAGTTCACTGATGTCTTTCTTTAGTCTCAGAGCCATTTTTGACAATCATGTAAATGACACGCAGGTTGAAAGTTTTGCACTTCCACATTGGTGTAAAGTCAGTAGATACATTTTGAAGTAACATTTTGAGGTACTGTACTTGTACTTGAGTATTTCCATGTAATGCCACTCTGTACTTCTACTCCACTACTTCTCAGAAGGACATTGTAAGCAGCACTTTAATCTTGTGTCTGATTAAGGTGCAGCTTGAGTTTAAACTACTCCTACCTCTACCTCTAGAAAAAGCCTCATATTTATTTGTTTACAATATGAAATGTACTCATAGACTATATGTCTACATATGTCTATATATGTATACAACGCTCACTCCAAAGAAGTTGGGACGTTGTGTAAAATACAAATTAAACAGAATCGGGGAATGTGATAATTTGCTGATCCTTTTTGACATAAACTCAATTTAAAACAGTACAAAGACAGTTTATTTATTTCATGTTCAACTTCACTGACTTGTGTAAATATGTCTATTCTGAAGCGACGCGTTTCAAACAAATTGTGACGGGGCAACAAAAGCCTGAAAGTTGTTGTGTGGGAACCTTCCACAGGTAAACAGGTTCATCGGTAACAGGTGATAGTATCATAATCGGGTATGAAAGGGGCGTCCTCGAAAGGCTCAGTCGTTCACAGGCAAGGATGGGGCGAGGTCGTCAAACACATGATTGTATAAATGATTTTACTACATGAGCTCAGGAACAGCAGGACTGAAGTCAGCTCTTTGCAAATGTTTGCATTGTGTCTTTATTCTACACAGCGTCCCAACTCTTTTAGACTCGGGCTGTGAAGTGTTTTTAATATAAAACTCCCTCGTTGTGTTTCACCAGACTGAGTGTCCCTGTTGCTGCAGTGGATGGAAACAAAAGGAGGGAATGTTGTATTAGAAAGCCTGTCACTTTGGAAGATATGAACTGGATCTGTGTCACTCAGACTGCTGAAGCCTCAGATTCACTTCTGAGTGTATATTGTGTTGCCTTGTAATAAATGTGAGCCTAAAGAAAGATACATTAAAATATTGCTTTCAGGGTGTCTGGATCGGGCTGTATGATGACGTGAACAGCTGGAGGTGGTCACTGTCAGACGCCAGTTTCTACAAAGACGGGGAGACTGAGTTCAGACAGTGGGAGACTGGACAACCAGACAACTATCTAAGTAGAGACCACTGCACAGCGATGTATGATGGTGGACAATGGTACGACGTTGAATGTAAAAATCGCTTTCAGTCGGTCTGCATGGATGTCAGAGGTGAGAATATTCAGCAGTGAAGTTTAAAACACACCAGTTCAGGTTCTTGAGCTCTCCCTCATTATTTGGGCCGATACAGGATCAGTCAGTCAAACTTTATTTACAGCACCTTCCATCAAAGTTAGTACAATTCAAAGAGCTTCACAGACGACTTACAAGCCAATAAGGCAGCAATGAATATTGATGATTTGACAGCGATGCAGATGAGAATGAGAAAAAGAAGCTTGTCAGTGATGAAGGACTTGTTTGGGTGGAGCAGATAGAAGAGCATTGTAATAGTCCATCCTGCTGGATTTAAAAACATGCTTCAGTCTCTGAGTCACTCAGACGGAGACGTGGCCGCAATTTAGCTGTTTCAGATAATAAAAGGCAGATCTGGCTCCACAGCCCACATGAAAGCAACTGAGTACATGTACTCTATTACTACGCTACTTTATTTACTGTGTAACTTTATAACTCCACTGGATCTCAGAGGGAAAATGATGTAAAAGAAAAGCTGAAGACAGATTTGTGTATCAGAACTTTTTTCTCTTCTTTCCTCTCCCATCAACCATCTGACGAGCCCTCAGATGTATCTGGTGACCCTTCAGAGGGGCCCGTATGTTTGTGTTTCATAAATCTGAGAAAATATTCACATGTAGAAAAAATAATGTGTCAATCTGTTAGATGTAGATTTTAAGGATGTGATTATTAATGGGGAGAGACTGTGAAGAAATACTCAGTAACATTTATTAAGATGATCATGTCTTCCATCTTTATTTTACAAAGTCATTAATTCAGTGGATTTATAATGCTGTGAATACTGCCACAGACACGGCATGGATGGTAAACTGTATGTTATAGTACCTCTGCACAGCACTGTGCTCTGTTTTCAGGGCCGAATGTGACGTTTGTCCTCATCGAGACTCCCATGACCTGGACTGAGGCCCAGAGCTACTGCAGAGAACACCACACAGACCTGGCCAGTGTGAGGAACACAGCAGAGAACCAGGAGGTAAAGGACATGGTACCTTCAGGACAACTAGCCTGGATCGGCCTCTTCAGAGACTCCTGGAAGTGGTCGGATGGAAGTAGCTCCTCATTTAGGTACTGGGCTCAAGCTGAACCTGATAACTATGGTGAGAATCAGGCTTGTGTGGTGGCAGACTTGGGCAGAGATGGAAAATGGTTCGACAATTCCTGTGCCTGGAAGAGACCGTTCGTTTGCTACAGCCCACGTGAGTGTTAACTCTTGATTCAACTTGTATTTATATTTGTATTTTGGTTTAATTTAGCATCAAATGTCCTCAATGATAATGTAACAAAAACAACACAAAACATAAAGTTATGGACAGAAAATAAAATGTAAACACTCCTGATGTTTATCATTGACATGAAATTATCTGTAAAGTTAGCAAACAGATGCCACAGATGGAGGACAGAGCCACATGTTCCCTGTCATTGTTCAGACTGATGAGTCAATATTTACATGAACAGATGTTTTGCAGTTGTAGAATGACACAATGGACTTAATGCAGTGGTGTAACAGTATGAACGTACTGTATGTTTGAATACAGCTGCAGTTCAGACAACAAGCAGCAGCAGCACCACATCCAGCGCGCCACCAACCTCCAGCATCACGCAGCCTGGCGCCGGTGAGTTCTGTTAACTGTATGTGACTGTGGGCATCGTCTACATTACACACATAATGAGATATTTTACTTCAGCTGCAGTCATAAATCCAACTCCTAATCTTGCCTCGGGCACCAAAATGGCGAGAGCCGGCCCTGAGGGCAAGAGCATTAAATCACAGACAGTTTGTTGCACTTTTGGAGGAAAATGAGACTGAACATGGTGACACAGGCTACCACACAGCTGTCAGGTGGCTCAGCCTGGGCAAAGTGCTTAAAAGAGTATGTGATCTGAGAGAAGAGATTCAGGATTTGTGTGTGAGCGAAGGGAATGACATCCCACAGCTTTCAGATTTTTAAAATGAGAGAAAATTCATATTGAGCAGAATTAACTTCAAATTATTGTTTGGCCCTCCAACACAGCTCTGGTTTGTCATGTGGCCCCTTGGAATAATTATTTGCCAAACCCTGCTCTAAGGTTGAAAGGTGACTGGTTTGGTGTAAATAACAACTATATTAATACAGGGGTCTACCAAGCCCGGGGGGCCAGAGGTCTAGAGGGGCCAGGAGCCCCAAAACATTTGTGGCATGTGAGCAAGGATGGATTACTGAATGAGCCAATCGGGCCCTGAAGGAGCCCTGAAGCCCAAGTCGTTGCGTAAAGTCACTACCTCAAGGCTATGAATCTGAACGAATGTAGGTATTGCCCTTCTCCAGCTGGCCATCCCAAAAATGCACCAGAATAAAGGAAGTCACATCTACCAAATTCAGAATTTTCTGGGGGAGGACCCCCAGACCCCCCTTTCCCCGTTTGCACCCACTTTCATACAAATAAGGTAGGGGGGGTCCTTATGCATCTGTGCCCAGGAGGACAGTAGTTCATAATCCATCACTGTATTAATACAATTTATAATGTAACATTATAGTGTGACATTTGTGTCAATAATTCTCAAGCACAGGTGACTCTGCAGTGGTGGGAGGGGGGCCCCAAATCAAATTCTGCTTAGGGCCCCCAAAAGGCTTGGGCCGGCTCTGATCAAACTCCACCTCCATCTCACCTTATATTTTACAACACAGGTGTTTTCTTCACAGTAGCGCAAAGAGTGAGAGGAAGTTTGATGACGTAACACTCAATGACGTTTTATGCATCATGCAAACCACATGAGACACATTTTTTTTACAACAAGGAAATAAATTACAATAATTTTCCTTCTTTGTGGACCCTGTGTACACTTCCTCTCTCTCTCTCTCTCTCTCTCTCTCCAGTCTGCTCCAGTGTCCCTCACCCAGGTTACATCTGGGGTCTGGTTGTCTCACTGGTGGTTGTTTTCTGCTGATCCTCCACATATGGAAGATGAGGAGGGACTTCAGGTCAAGCAGCAGGTGATTTTCTCCGACTCCACATACCGTCCTTGACAGTTTCTACCACTGCACTATAAAACCGTTGGAAAGAGATTCAAATTTCAATGTAGATTGAAGCTCTGGTCTAGTATCTGAGAAAGGTTTGAAGAAAGCATCCCCCCCCAACACACACCCCTCCCCTCTGTGCTCCTTAATCCCTCCCCTCGGAGCCCCACGACACACCCCCTCCGCAACAAGAGAAACAAGCCGGCCGGCAGAAATCAACTACAGCCCAGCTTTGGGCTGTCCGGATGGCTCCTATTGGTCAATTTCTTTTCAGTTTTACAGACACTAGAGAGAATGGATTTATTTGGTTCCCTTTACTCTTCACATTGTGTAGGTGGTATTATTGGGTCATAACCACCATCTAAAATGATGTTAATAATAATGACAAATCTTTCAAATGGTAGACCATAGCTTTAAACAGAAAATCTGGGATTGCTCAACAGGTTCTGACACAATTGCTTCTCGACTTTACACAGAAGTAGAATAAAGCAGGTGTTGATTTTGCCAACTGAAACACTGTCTTTGTAATTAGAACGGGTGGATGTATGCTGCCCTCTGCTGGACAACAATTAAATTAACCTCCCCATTTTGTTTTTTAAGTTGTGATTTGGTCTTAATGTAGCATGGACGTTCAATTCATAAGGAAAAACAATTTATTTGGAAAATGAACACACAAAGATTTGAAAAAGGTTTTGTTCCTCTGGTATGAACAAGACTCAGCCAAAGACACAAATCAGCCACAAAAAAGACATTTAAAAATGATTTATGACCATAAAGAGAGCTAAAAAACCAAGACACTGATTCAGGACAACTGAAAAGACACTGAGCTAAAACAGAACAGAACAAAAGCCCAGGCTGAGAGGCATCAAGACCAGCAGTCCTCACTCCTTTCTGATGCTGGCACAGGAGATATTAAGCACTTCTCCCAGGCCAGGTGAACCTCATTGAGCAATCAAGAAGTGGCACACCTGTGCAGAGCAGGAGAGGACAGGAGGGGAACAGGAACAAGCAGCACAGGGACACAGACAGCCGTAACCACAGCACTGAAAATACTGAAAATGCATACATGAAAGTAAAAACATATAAACATGTGTTGTATTTCACTCTGTTTCTTTTAATTGTTTAATTTAAACATTTTAAATTTTCCATAGGAAACTCGGGTTAATACAAACTTTCCATATTCCTGTCGGATTAATTTTCAATCAATCAATCAATCATCTTTATTTGTTTAACGCCAGTTCACACCAAAAGTCATTTCATGACACTTTCCAAACTGTAAAACTGTACTCCTCGATTCATTTTTCTACATTTCCCCCATGAGCAAGTACAAGTCTTTTAACAGGCAGAGGAGAAACCGGACTCAATGGTACCAACGAGATGCCTTTTAAAATGAGAACCATGAAAAAGAGCCTTGACTCTACATTCAATGGCTGCTGTGCTCTCAGGACCGGCTCACACACTGTGGATGATCTGTTCCTGTGATCTTACAAAGTAATGTTACGCACTGATGATGTGTTTACTCGTGATATTCAGAGTCACGCAGGTTATCTCTACTGTTGGTAGTCTGCTAGTTAGCTTGATTTGTCTATCACACATTATCTGGTCTGTTGCAATGCCTACTGCTGTACAACAGCTGTGATGTCATTTCCTGTCACCTTGGTAAAGTTGTTGATCTTATTTTCAGATCCCTTTCACCTGTAAGGATTTGGCTCCAGCCTCCACATGTGAGGACAAACCTGCACCACTCACACATACAGCACTCAGATTATCTGTAGATTCTGGATCTGTATTTGTTACTAACATGTCACTAATGTGTTGATCTGTGACTTCAATAAAAGTACTAATACCACACTGTAAATGTACTCTGTTAAAAGTCCTGCAATTAAACTGTTACTGCAGTAAAAGTATGTAAGAATAATCAGGAAGATGTGCTTAAAGTATGAAAAGTAAAAGTACTCAGTGTAGTAAAATGTTTTACTCTGGATTAATCTGCTGATTATTGTTGTTGATTAATCATTCAGAAAAGTGAGAAATGTGGTGACAATGAGCCAGAGCCCAAAGTGACACCTTCATACTGTTTGTTTTGACCAACAAACAGTCTAAACCTCAACATTATTACAAATACATCAAAATGAATACAATTGTTTAAAGGAAAAGCATCAAATCATCACATTTGTGAAGTTGGAGCCATGAAATGTTTTTACATGAAAAAGGACCAGAGTGATGTAGTGTAATATAACCATAAGTAAGTAGTTAGTGGTTAATGACACCTGGTAATAAGTACCGAGATGTTAAAGAAGCTAATCAAAATGTGAAGGAATCATAAATGAATGGTTAAAACATGTATTACTCTGCACTAGCTGATTGAACATGCACCTATTGATCGGATTGATGATTAAACTACTGTATTGTGTTAACTTGGAGTGAAATGTAACCACAAATGTAAGAAATCATGTAACCAAATATACCACACTTTTATTATTCATAAAAAATGCAGTACGCAGAATGATCAAAGCTAATGGGATATATTCAGAGGGAAACTTGTTTTTAAAAAAGCTCAGGCCAGAGTCACTAAGAGCTGATGGTGTGTTCTGAGGAAAGTACCTGGTTTTTAAATGACCAGACTCAGAGAGTAGAAGCTATTGGTGTCAGGAACGGCAGGGCACGGACAGGTGCATCGGAAAAATACCCGTGTCAGCAGAAGTGAGGAAGAGCAAGGATTGGTTGAGACCAAGAGGCCATGGGAGGACACTCCCAGTTTTTAGGCTTAAAAGAAGACATCAAATGTATTCGATCAGATCAGTTGTTCATGGACATTGTCTGTGTTTGATCTCAGCTCTTCCTGCAGGCAATAAAAGCTTCACTGCACTCAGCTTTGAGGACTTCTGGTGATTTTTGACTCCTGCTTTTTGGAAAACCTTCTGAACATCCAAGACTGAAGAAAAGTCGTGACACGACAGTGATTGTAAAGATGGTTCCCAGCTTATTTTCTATCAGTTGACTCACTGATTAATCAGTTGTTTGATTAATAAAGTGGTGGATGTAACATAACTCTATAACATACTGTACGTTTGTTCTTCTGTGAAAAAATGAGAGTTTAAATAAATCATGATTTCAGTCTGTGAGATAATGTAAAGTTAGTAACCTCAAGGAAATACAGAGCAGTTCACAAGTTTAAGTTTCATTCTGATGCTCGAACATTCTCGTGTCTCTTCCTCTTTTTCTCTGTCAGACTCAGGACGAAGGTGAAATGCAGGGTGGAAGTAACTAATTATATCCAGAGGTGGTAAAAGTACACAGTAACTGTACTCCAGTAGAAGTTCAGATACTTGGCAAAAGTAGAAGTAGTGATTCAATTAGTTTACTACAGTAAAAGTAATAGAGTACAGGCTCTGACATGTACTCAGAGTATCAGAGTAAAAAGTCTCCCTCTGAAGGACATTTGTGGGTTTGTCTGGAAGAACAAAGAAATAATGGTGTTTCTCGCATCATGTGCTCACTAATATCACATGTAGGTGTGATTTACTGATGTAATGCCAGGTTAGAGAATATGGTTAGTTGCATGCAAAGACCCTGAGTCTGTGTGAAGTATCATTCAACTATCGTCAAATTAGCCATGTAGCAAAGCAAACTACCAAGAACTTGACCTGAGATCACAATAACACCAAAACAGTGAGCAAACACATAGATTGAACACATGTGCATTACATCAACCAGAGTTAAAAGTCCTGTGCTTAGCCATGCTATGCTATGCTGTGTGCTATCTAGGCTAAGTTAAACGTTACCAGTCTTTGAAGAAAAGGTGCTGGTTGTTCCTTGGCTGATGAGCCAAGCAGGAGAAGGTTATTATTCCAATGTTGAACGATGCTGTTCTTGCTGTGCAAAGTCTGATGAAAGACAACACGTGGAGGAAACTGGTCGCTCCTTTTCTTTGCAAGGATAGCAGCTCGGTGCTAACTTGCTTGGTGTTCCTTGGATTGTAGAGTTAGCTGGTAAGCTTTGTGTTGCAACTGCTGGTGCTAACTAAGCTGGAATACTAGCCGGACCTCACGTCGCTGCTGTGAGGAGAAGTTCTTTGGGCCTGCTGCAAATGCAGCTGGCAACTCTCAGCAGCTGTTAGGCCCAGAACAATCCAGAAGAAGAGATCTTGAGGGCAGGCAGCCCTGGGGAGAGAGAGGTGGAGAAGAGAGGGAACAAAGGAAGGAGCTGGAGTTTTGACTATCTGGTCAGAGGGGGGTCTGTCACCCTGACCAATAGTAGCTCAAAGCTGAATTTGAGTTCAGTTCAGAGTCCATTTTGAAATCCACAGTGAACGACTTCATCTGTGGGTCCCAACATACTTAAGTATGCATGACACCATGTGATGTGCTTAGTTGCTTTTGAAATCATAATTGAGTTCTGAGCACAATTTGAATTCATATCTAAACCTTTCATCTGCATTTCTGTAGCCAATAATGTTATATGATCACAAACAAGCCAGCGAAAACCCTGATATACGGACAAAAACACTAAATTATGCAGCAGGTTTGGAGCAGAGACCATGACCACTGAGCAGAACAGAGCAGGAGTTCATTTAGACTGGACAGAAACCTTTTCAGTAGTCTTTCCACCACTGGTGAAATGAAACATGTTGACTGTGGTGGTTTCTAAAATGACCAGTTCTGCACTGACTCCAGACCACAGACTGAGCTGAACTCGCACTTCATCATCTGTTCTCACAGATCAACTGTAACCACTGAGAACTTTGCATTGCACAACAGAAATCCTGCCATGAAGCAAGAAAAACATACTTCAAAGTTGTATCTGTTATTCTCAACAATATATGAACGTAAGAAAGAGTGAAGATGGGTTAAAAACACTAAAACTATAATGTAAGATGTGGAGGAGCGAGAGTAGAGCCATTAACAGCCTGAAGAAGTGTATCTGCATTCTCACTCTACAGGCTACTGTGGGTAATAACACTTGTACAATCAAATGCAATCCAATACAGCAGCTCTGCCATAAATTCTACCTTTGCAATCTGAAATGGCTGCCGTCTTTATTTCTCAGCTGCAGAGACTTGTTGCTGTATCTGTGTCGCAGTTCACGCCTCTCTTGAAAAAAAAGAGTTATACCCCCAGATGTCTCAGTTCCCCTTGGTACTTCTTCATTCCCTTAACTAATTTATTTAAAAACAGGAAACAAAAAGAGAAAGTACGAAATAAGAAGTGCACAGTTAAATTAAAGCGACTTCAGCTTTTTGTTTGATCACACAGGCAGAGTGGAAGGAGTGAAGTGACAGAGACGGTTTTGTCTCCATCAGGATCAAACTCAGAATGAAGATCCACCACGTTCTGTTCTTCTGCTTCATCTCAGGTGAGGACTGATGACCTGACTGTCTCTTTAACGCAGCACCACACACTGCTTTGGGACATTTCATTTGTTAATGTGGCTAAATGTTTGATGACACGTCTTTTACAGTTGCTGCCATTTTTTGTTGTTGCTCCAGCAGAACAGAAATGATCATCTGTGTTCTGTGTTCATCTTTCCAACAGCTCTGTGTGGAGACACTGGGCTCGTCAGCGCAAAACTCAACATTTACACAGGAGCTGAGGGGGGAAGTGGTTCAATGTCGTGCTACCTGTCTGACCCTAAAAACATGAAGTTCTTCTGTAAAGAAGAATGTAAAGCAGAAGGTATTCTCATTAAAACAGAAGATGTCAGAGCTCAGAATGGCAGATTCAGCACTGAATATAAAGTAGAGTCTTCTGGAAGAGGAGTTCTGACTGTGAAAATCACAAATCTGACCAAGTCTGATGCAGGACGGTACAGGTGTGGTTTGGGCACAGATTTGGTTCCAGACTCATACTCGGACTTTGAGATCAGAATTTCTAACGGTGAGTTTCTACTGAAAGTCTTTAAACCTGATTTATTTAGTGAATTCAACGATGTAGGAATATTTCTTTTATCTAGATATGAAAACAAGAGAATATATTGTTATATATTTAAAAAAAGGATTTGATGATTTATAAAAATACTGAGATCAGACTGCAGCATTTCACAGACAGTAACTGTTGACTGTTTCTCTTTTCAACAGAACTGCCGGGTGAAAACACTCGTTTCTTCCGTACAGATACTGAAGGAGAGAATGTCACAATGGGATGCCGCGATGATGTTCAAAATAAACAGAAGTTCCTGTGTAAGGACAAATGTGAAACACAAGAGGACATTATTATTGAGACTGATGGCAACAGAGCTCAGAGTGGCAGATACAGCATTGAATACAAAGAAGGATCTACATTTGGATTGTATGTGACCATCACACAGGCGAACACGTCAGACACAGGATGGTATAAGTGTGGCTACGGCAGAGCTTTGTCTCCAGATTCATCCTACCCATTCCTGATCCTTGTCATGGGTGGTGAGTGTTTATTAAAATCATGACCTCTTCATAATCTACATAACATTTGTTCATAGCACATCATTTAAAGAGAAAAAAAGGACATAAAAAGATGTTTTGTCATGCTCAAAATCCAAAAGTAAAATGATGAAGTGCCCTCTGGGGCGTCCTCCGAAAGCTCAGTCGTTCACAAGCAGGGATGGGGCGAGGGTCAACACTCGAAACACATGATTGTATAAAGGGGATGACAACACAGGCTCAGGAACACTTCACCGAGCTGTTGTCAGCAAACACAGTTCATTGAAAAAATGATAATTGTGTGACGTTTAATTCAACAAACCTACTTCAAATATTCATAAACATTTACTCTCATATGATATTTAATTCTGTCGTGTGCATTTGCTTGATTGATACTGTAAATATCATCTGTTTCTATGTTCCTACCAACATCAGACCCATCAGCCTCCAGGACAACACAGAGTTTCACGCCTCCATCAGTTTTCCCTGTAACCACCAGCCAGGGAACAGGTACACTACACTTCATTAACTATCAAGTTCATGTCTAATGCTAAACTCTTTGTTATCATGACAGGAGCATGTAGAGGACGTAGGATGTCTCCATGATGCAAAATACTCTCAGTTTTATACATAATGTAAAACATAATCTTCTCTTTTTTACATGACATAGATACAGAGGGTATTAGGACCAGGGGTGAGAAATAAATGAGAAGAGGACCTTTTTTTTTTTTCATTATGCACTTCAAGTAAAAAGTCGAAACAAAGTTTCGTGCAGCCTCCTCTTCCAAGCTCATGTGGTTTTTGCTTCTGAACAGACGCAGTTTTTGGCACAATCTCTTCAAAGTCCTCATGCTGACAACTACACTGTGTTTATGAGCTCAAAGAGAAATGATGTCTTTGTTACTAAACATCATTCTGAAGTACAGTTTCTACGATTCATCTACAAAAGGCATTTTGTTGAGGCTGTTCGATGTCATCTCAAAAGGTCGACTTCAACCTTGAAATGTTGACTTTATTCTCCACATATCTACTTTTTTCTTGAAGTGCATAATGACCCCTCGCCCTGATACTGTTCCGATAATGTGGATGATGTAAAACACGTAAACACATTCATTTATTTTTATTCATCTTATTTGGTCAGGCCAAAGTATTTTTCTCATTAAGTTCCTTAAAAGCAACTTCTTCTTTTTTAACCCTGTTCCTCTGCCTCCTCTCGTCCTCCATCTCTCACCCAGTGTTCCTCTTTCCTCTGGTTGTCTGTGTGATCGTTATCGTCTTGCTCTCGACTGCTGTTCTGCTGCTCGTCTACAAACTGAAGACAAAAAGGAGCTCAGGCGGCAGCAACCTGGAGGTGACTTCCTTTAACTCATTCTGTCTCTCTTTAGTACCGCCAAAGGTTTAAATACATCAACTGCACATCTGTCTCTGCCAGTGTCAATACAGTCTGTAAAAATCAGGTTTCTGTCTCTGGACATCGCCGTATTAGCAGCGATGCCACCTAATCGAAAAAAAATGACAAAGGAGGTAGAGAGTTGGTGGATGGTCGCCTGGTGTATTCACGGGATCACTTTTGTTTGACTGTGGGTTTCTTTGCCCCAAACAGCCAGAATACCACACTGTGTGTTCAGTGTTGTCTCTGACTAAAGTCACCTCGTGCAGAGACTCTGTATCTTTCTCTTGTCCTCCAGTGTCTGCTCGTTTTCTTTTTTATCTCCTCTCTGTACGTTCTTAAAGTAAAGTAGAGTTCCCCTCCATTCAACAGCAAATAAGAGAGAATTATGGAAGATTACAGGTTGGGAAGAGAAAGGGAAGATAAATCCACTAACATCTCTGTGCTCTCCTTGACTCTGGGTGTTTATTCCTCCAGAGCTCACCGGCTCCAGCAGCTGTCTGCTGGTTAACGCTAGTAGAGTTGCTCATTAATCCACAAAAAAACGGCCTCTATCCCATTTATTATTTTTCTAATATTTGCATGAAAAATTATCAAAAATCACAAAAACCACAAACACAGCTGTGATGTCAGGATCAGTGACTGGAATTAGCTCAGGTAAAGCCCAGTAGACGCCTCGCAGCTAGCTGTCTCTTAAAGCCGCCACTCAACGAATTATGTGTAACTTTAAGCCTAAATATAATTTTATATCCCCAAACAGATGTCATTAATGGAGAAGTTAGCTATTACCAGAGCCAGCATATTACCAGAGTAATAGCTTACTCTAGCTGCCATTAGCTAGTTAGCTCAGTTAGCAGTGCAGCTAGCTGCAGACTGGGAGGTTGGGGGCTGAGGGAGTGTTGGTGTTTACATTGCTAGTAGAATATCTGGACGAGGGCGGGTTAGCATGCTAACTTTGCAAGACAATACATAAACATCATAATGTCAGAATAACTATTTTCTCACATTCTGCTGATAATTTTAGTTCATTTTTGAAATTCTTATTATAATTATATATATATATATAATCCCCTTCTCACCCTGGTCGGGTGGTATCTGTGTCATCCTCAAGCTCGGGTCCTCTACCAGAGGCCTGGGAGTTTGAGGGTTCTGCGCAGTATCTTGGCTGTTCCTAGGACTGCGCTCTTCTGGACTGAGGCTTCAGATATTGTTCCTGGGATCTGTTGGAGCCACTCTCCCAGTTTGGGGGTTACTGCCCTGAGTGCCCCCACTACCACGGGGACCATGCTAGCCTTGACCTTCCACATCTGTTCCAGCTGCTCTTTCAACCCTTGGTACTTCTCAAGTTTCTCGTGTTCCTTCTTCCTGATGTTGGCGTCAGCTGGGATCGCCACATCTATCACCACCACCCTCTTCTGCTGTTTATCCACCACCACTATGTCCGGTTGGTTAGCCAGGAGCAGTTTGTCAGTCTGGAAGCTGAAGTCCCACAGAACCTTGGCCCTGTTGTTCTCAGCCACCTTCTGTGGTATGGCCCATTGGGACTTGGGTACTTCTATTCCATACTGGTTGCAGATGTTCCTGTGTACTATCCCGGCCACTTGGTTGTGCCTCTCCATGTACGCTGATCCAGCTAGCATCTTACACCCTGCTACTATGTGCTGGACTGTCTCAGGCTTCTTTGCACAGTCTGCAACTTGGGTCTGATCTACTCTGGTAGATCCTGGCCTCTATGGCTCTTGTGCTTATGGCCTGTTCTTGTGCTGCCATGATTAGTGCCTCTGTGCTGTCTGTCAGTCCAGCATTTTCCAGCCACTGGTAGGATTTCTTGATATCAGCCACTTCCTCTATCTGACGGTGGTACATGCCATGTAGGGGCTTGTCCCTCCAGGTTGTCTGCTCCTCCTCCTCTGCACTCTCATCAGGGTTCTGCTGCCTGAGGCATACACTTAGCAGTTCAACTTTCGGGGCCATTTTTTCGATGTATTCTCGAATTTTCGATGTTTCATCCTGGACCGTGGCCTTGACGCTCACTAGTCCTCGGCCTCCCGCTTTCCGCTTAGTGTATAGCCTCAGGGTGCTGGACTGGGGGTGGAACCCTCCGTGCATGGTGAGGAGCTTTCTAGTCTTGATATCTGTGGCTTCTATCTCCTCCTTTGGCCAGCTTATGATATGAGCAGGGTATCTGATGACTGGTAGTGCGTACATGTTGATGGCTCGGACCTTGTTCTTACCATTCAGCTGACTTTTTAGGACCTGCCTTACTCTCTGGAGGTATTTGACTGTGGTTGACTTCCTTGTGGTGTCTTCATGGTTTCCATTAGCCTGTGGGATGCCAAGGTACTTGTAGCTGTCTTGGATATCACCTATGTTGCCCTCTGGTAGGTCAATCCCCCTCAGTCCCGGCCACACTTGTCCAATCTGAATGACATTCCTATGTCATCGCTGTAGATCCTGGTGGTGTGGATCAGTGAGTCTATTTCTCGCTCGCTCCTGGCATACAGCTTGATGTCATCCATGTAGAGCAGGTGGCTGATTGTTGCCCCACTACGGAATCGGTACCCGTAGCCACTGTTCGTGATGATCTGACTAAGGGGGTTCAGGCCTATGCAGAACAGCAGTGGTGATAGCGCATCTCCCTGGTATATGCTGCACTTGACGTTGACTTGGGCAATCAGGCTTTGAATTGGCCTCTAGGGTTGTCTTCCACATTTCCATCGAGTTCTGGATGAAGGCCCTAAGGTTCCTGTTGATCTTATACAGTTCCAGACATTCCAGTATCCATGTGTGCGGCATTGAGTCGTAGGCTTTCTTGTAGTCAATCTAGGCAGTGCACAGGTTGGTCTGTCTCTTCGTACAGTCTCAGGCGACTGTTCTATCAACCAGTAGCTGGTGCTTGGCTCCTCTGGTGTTACTGCCAATTCCTTTCTGTGCCTCGCTCATGTATCGAGCCACATGCTTACTCATTTTTGCTGCAATGATGCCTGACAGGGCCTTCCATGTTGTGCAGACACAGGTAATTGGCCGGTAGTTGGATGGGATTGGTCCCTTCTGGGGGTCCTTCAGGATTACGACTGTCCTGCCCTGGGTTAGCCACTCATGGTGGGTCCCATCCCTCAGCAGCTGGTTCATCTGTGCTGCTAGGTGTTCATGGAGTGCAGTTAGCTTCTTCAGCCAGTACGTATGGATCATATCTGGGCCTGGTGCTGTCCAGCTCTTCATCTTTGACACTCTTTCTTGGATGTCTGCCATTGAGATGGTTACTGGTTCTTGTTCTGGGAGGTTGCTGTGGTCAGCTCTTAGGTCCACTAGCCATTGGGACATATTTATATATGGGATATATATATATATATATATATATATATATATATATATATATATATATACTCACTTTTGCAGCCTGCCAAGTGGCCATTCGAGGAACTGTGTTCTATATTCTGTTTTTCATTTTACACACCAACATCCATCTAAACCATCATTACATCTGATGAAAAAAAAAAAAATGTAAACAAGTATTAAAAAGTATTAAAAATTCATATTGCATTTAAAAGTTGTAAGAAATATGGCATATAATCATTGTATTAAATATATATATATGTAAATAATTAATATAATTAAATAAAGCAATAAATGTCTTTATAAATAAACACATGTACGTCATTTTAGTTTTTATATTTGTGTTGTTTTGTTGGTATTCTTCATTGTATACATGGCAAATAAACAGTTGTTTTTACATTTTCAGTGTCTCAACCATGAGAACCGTCCTCCAGGCTGCACAGGCGAGGAATCCGTCTACGAGAACTTCAGTCCAGGCAGCAAGGATCAGCACCAGACCTACTGTACACAACACCTGTGAGCTGCTCTGAATTCAGACCTGGATTCTGTTGATCAAGACCAAACCTGCTGAGTCTGTATTTTGTATTTTACAGCTGATAATGTGCTGGCAAGGTTTCATTTTATTGCTTTTTTTATTGGATAATATTCAATTGTATTTTGTAATGAAAGCCAAGACAAACCAGATTTTGTCTGTTATTTCTGATTGTAATTTTGAAGTAATTTTATTTGTCACTCTTCATTTAGGTTATATTATATTCAGCTTTTCCAAACATTTTATGTAGTTATGTCAAATTGATGAAACAGCACCCCCCTGGAGTTTAATGGGTGGTAAATGTCAGTCAATCTGTGTGGTGAAAGATGGTACTACACCTTTACAATAAAAAGGGACAGAAAAACATATTTTTCCTCTCACCTGTACAGTTATTCATCCATCTATAATATTGTGGTGTGTGGTCACAGAGATGTAACTACGTGGTATTCAGCTTGTAGAGCTGAAATCACCAACACAACACATTTGAAAACTAACTGCAGATATTCCACTGACTTTGTTCTGAGCAGCTTCATGTAGGAACTACTTTCTTACTGTTTAGAAGGAAGTGTGCATCTACTCATGAATGAGAGGCTAGCTAACTAAGCTAACTAAGCAAAATAATGTGACAGCTCAGTTGAGGAGGACGCCATTAATGTTTACAGCCTCTCATCTTTGACTTGATGCTCGCTTCCTTCTGCACAGCGGCTGGTGGATGTAGTTCAATAGAAAGAAAAGTAGTTCCCACATGAAACTGCTCACAATGACGTGTGGATTGTTTTGAGGTACTGGGACATGATTTCTGGGCTGTTGAGTTTTTCACATGTATTTTTTTATTTTTAGTTTGGCACTTTCTGCACCACACGTTGGGTGATATCTAGGTCCATTTTATTGGAAAGTAGGCAGACATATCTACTGCTGATATCTCCAAAACTCACTCCAAAACTATCTAGATAGATTAACAGCACTACAGGTAAGAGGAGCAATATATTTTGGGGGATTTTGGGTTGACTGTCCCTTTAAAGACTGGAGACTATAACAGCAAGTCATTCAGGTGAAATGACAGGGATGGTAAGCATCTCTACAATCACTGATATATGGTTGTGTGTACGAACATGGGTTGCTGATTTAGTTATTGCCCGAATGTAATGTGCCCTCTGGTGTTTTACTTTTCCAGATCCTGTTAACTGTGTGAGATTCATGTTTGTGTTCTGTGCAGAGGCTCTGCTAGTTGCTTGTTGTAGTTTAGGAGTTCTGAGTGGCGGCACACTGAGCTCCCACCGCTCTGTTGAGATTATCTGCTGCCTGTTCACGACTCAGATGTTAGTTGATGTGGTAAATATTAGTGTTTCCTTGGTTTTTTAGGTGACGCGCTTTAAACCCAGGGTGAGAAGAGTCTGAAACATATTATTCATGAAAAGCTAATTATTTTATTGATGCATAAAAATGTCAGTCTAGAAATACATGAAAATATCAATAAGCTTACAAATACACTGCAGTGCACTGAGACCTCAGATGTTTATATTTTTGAAAACATTTATTTTTAATTTAATGTGAATGATGAAACTGTGACATTCAAGTTTAATTCTGCAATTTTATTCCCAAAATTTAATCAAATAAGTGACAATCAACAGTAAAAGATGTACTGATGTAATGGAATATACCTTAAATGTAAATCAAAGGTGGTACATTATTTTATTTCATTCAACACTGATTAAATACACACAATTTTGCACAAATCATCATAATAAAGTTCAGCTCATATTTTACACAAGATCTCGTTTATTTTTTGTCTTTTTACTGTTTAATTGAGGATATCAGGTGTAGACAGAACATTTGGGTAAAAGGAAAAAGAAACTGAAAAAATAAAAATGTTTGTTTCTGTGTGAGGAGGAGAGGGCGAGGATGAAGGTGTAGAGCAAACGTTTCCCCGCTCAGTGATGACCAGCTGCCATCAGACTCCAGCTGCAGGCGGATAACGACCGGTTCATTTGAATCAGGTGTGTCGAGGCAAACATCTAAAACATGCAGAGCAGGGGCCCCTCCTCTCTCCACAGGACTGATCAGCAGCTCCCTCCAGTGGTCAGAGTGAGTAACTGTACAGCTGACTTCCTGTCTGTGTTTTAGTGGGTAGCAGCAGGATTCAACACACTCCAGACACATAAATGCTAAAAATCACCTGAACACCTGAACATTACCATAATATGACCTCTTTAAATGATTTGAATGTATTGAATAGAAACAGCTCTGAACATAATGCAGTCCAGTTCAACTCTACACTAACTACAATGTCACTGCGAAGAAATGCATTTTATTTTACACCTCTACAGCAGCGTCAACAAAGAGATGTAGTGGAGTAAAAAGTACAGGATCTCCCTCTGACGTGTGTTAGACCCACATTTTGACCCAAACTCTTTTTAATTAATTCATAATAATAACTAAATTTAATCTGTTCAGGCAAAAAGAGCAATAAACAGCTTATCTGCGAGAGTAACACACACACACACACACACACACACACACACACACCAACTGATTTCCTGTAAATGGAGAGGGGCGGAGCCACACTGACCATGTGATACAGGTGAGGAACCTGTCAGTCAAAGTGCTCAGTGACTCAGTTTTGAACTGTGAGAGCTGAAGGAGGAGAACTGAAGTCTGAAGCTCGTGAGTGTTTTTATATAAACAACGGTGGTTTTATTTAATGAAAATAATAAATAATGTCCTTTTAAGACCTTTCTGTTTGCCACTGTCGTTCACTGAAGCAATTTCAAGGCTTTGAACTGAACTGTGACTTTTATTTTGTAGACTTGTCTCTTTTAAACCTTTTCTATTTTAGCTTACTTTCCTATTTCTTAACTTGTTTTTAATATTTTGTATTTTTGATGACTTCTTACTTGTTCTTAATTTCCTTTGATGTCATTTTTATGCGTCTGTAAAGCTCTTTGAGTTGCCCTGTGACTATACAAATAAACCTGCCTTGCCTTATCAAACAGTATTGTATACTTTGTGTGTGTGTGTGTGTGTGTGTGTGTGTGTGTGTATGTGTGTGTGTGTGTGTGTGTGTGTTACTTCCTGGTCTCTCAGTCCTGCGTCAGACTCCAAAACAAACGTGTTTCCTGATTCTTGTGTCCTGAGCTCACAGTCAGTGTTTCACCTGACAGACTGACCTCAGGGCTGAAGATGAGTGTGTGTGTGTGTGTGGAGGAAGAGGAGGACAGAGCAGAGTCTCCAGGATCCAGATGTCTGTCTGTGAAGAGTGACCGGTCCAAACTCGGTCCTGTGAACTTCAGAAATGAACCTGGACCCAGACGCAGAGTAAGAGAACTGACACTGACTCATTCAGACTTTTTCTCTCCCAAGCCTTCATATGTTAGAGCAAACTCTAGCTGCCAGATCTGTTTTATACGTATTTAAGTACAAGGGTAACACTTTTAATACCTGAATTAACATGAACACCATCAGTAAATGAATACTAGACACATTATCTGTTAGGTAATGCTTATTACTGCATTAGATAATATGAATTAATGTAGCCTTCTTGTAAAGAGTTACCAAATTTGATCCTTCCTACTCATGAGGCGGGTCTGAATATTAGAAACACGTCTGATGCAGTCCAGTACAACATTAACACCAGTATCAGTAAATATAGCTGTAGTTACCGGAGGACACCAGCAGGGGGAGCGCAGGCACCATGAGCTAACCCTAACCCTGTCAGGACTTTTACAGCCAGTTCATGTTCCTCTGGATTAAAGGGAAGAGGAAGAAGAACAGGACTGTCATGTGAACAGACGTTTTGCTTTGTACTCAGCTGCCTGACTTTCTTTGTTTCTGACGGTGTCTTTTTGTTTTGATTTTATTAAGAAAAGGCAAGTAAAGACTTCTTTTTACTGCATTTTCCTTTTTGGTTCGAAAGCAGCTCTCCTGTCTGTTGATGTCTGATGTCTGTGATCAGTGTTATATATTACATTTTACTAGTTACCTTCATTTTTAAAGTAATATATTAGGTCCCGTTGCTGGCACAGAAACTTTCAAATGAATGTTGTGTGTTCAGGTGAATAAGCTGTTTCTTCCTGTGTGTTTATCATGTGACTGAGAGGAATGATGAGAAATCATGTGAGAGCTCTGTCAGCAGGTTGTTGTGTTTGTGTGAAGGTATGGAGTCTGCAACGAATCAGTGTGAAGACAGACACACACTATGTGAGGAGCATGACAGCCAGACCAACTCTCACAGGTGAGGTGACGATCTCTAACGTCACGAAGCATTTGATTCTTCATGTGAGACGAAGACATTTACCTGCTGTCAGCCGGACGATCAGTCATATCATCAGTCATATTTAGTTTCATAATTAGAAAATACTAACACTTCCATAACTTTAGTAATTAAAATACATGGTTCTTATTGTCCAGACCTGCATCCAATCATTACAACTTAGACATTATTTCAGTCTTTTATTCAAGGAGACTTTCAAACCCAATCGCCAGAATAAATGTCAGCTAAGTGTGTTTCTGCAAAACCACAGAGAAGTTCAAACTGAACGTGTCTTTATGTTGCAACTGTACATGTGTTCAGATTGAATTTTGTATGTCTCTCATCTCACAACGCTGTGCTTATGCTCTGGTTAGGTTTAGGCGGAAAAAACACGTGGTTAGTGTGAGGAGAAATGGCTGAAAATGTCCATAGGTGTTCTTTAAATATCCAGTGGTGTAACTCAAACTTCAGTGGGCCTGTTATCCACACCACCACCTCCGCCTCCACGTCCTGAGGTGAAAGGTGGCTAATAATCATATAATGTGAACATGATGTGTCAGGTTTGGTACGGAAAGTGTGGTCTACAGAAAGATTAACTGCTAACATTATATAACATTATAGACTGGGCTGGACTCCCTCTAAATATGCGAGCTTTAATACATTTATTTTCTATCAGGATCCATCAGAGACCTGACTGTGCTGAGCCTGAACCCAGCTGTGTGTCAATGAAGAGTCACTGGTCAATGGAGAGCCCACTACACTTCCAAGATGGACGCCACTCCGTTGATCAAAGGTGAGGATTTCAAACATTGACATGAGCACAATAAGGACAATAACTGTGAAAAGTCTTCGGTGATTAAGTCCCATTGTGACATCGTTTAGTTACCACTATCTCTCTGAGGAGTTTGAATATATGCAAATAGCACTGGAGCACTGAGATGCAGTTCGCCTGGGGGTGCATTTCAACCTTTGCTGGTGAGAATTACAGGGTTTCTTTTTGTTCAGGTTTAGTTGTAGCAAGAGCCGCAAAATCCTTTTGTGTATTCCAAAGAATAAAAACCAATAAAGTTAATTGCATGAGAAAAGAGGGCGTAGAGTCCGATGGCCCCACGTTGTGATGCAAGATGCTATTAAATGCAAACAGCTGATTAACTGGAATATACTGTGCAGTACATTTATTAAATCACTGACTTGTCTCGGGGTATTGTGGGTACAGTGCAGAATGGATTCTTTGTTTCCGTCAGTAGGAAGCTGGAAAAACCTGAACCCAGCTGTGTGTCTGTGAAGAGTAGCTGGTCAATGCATCATCCAATACTGTTCAAAGATGGACCCGACTCTGTTGATCAAAGGTCAGGATTTGAAACTGATAATTAAAACAAAATGAAGCAGAGTTTTCTTTCAGGCTCTCAGTTGTTTTTAAAACTTTACTGACTCAGATGAAGTTTTCTCTTTTAGCAGCAGCACCTGCTTCACACACACACAGTCAAACACATTCTCACTGAGCGCTTCACAGTACAACCAGTCTGATACAAGCAGATACTGTGCAGCTCCTCAGGAGCAGCTGGAGGCTCTTGTTGCCTTGCTCGAGGACAGCTCGGCAGTGCCACACCTTGTGTTTCTCTAAGTGTGGACAGTCATCATGTGAGTTAATTATTCATGATCCCTCCACAGAGTGAACCAGGAGATCCCAGATGTTCCCAGCGGTCAGTCAGCCCAGCAGCAACAAACACACCTGGACTCCATATTTATGGTCTGTACATCTACAGCAACTACTTTACATATACTCCGTTCACAATAATTGCCATGCTGCACTTCTGTTCAACATGGATCTGATGTTTGGATCCATGATCTTAGTTTGCTTGTGTCAGTCATACAATATTCTGTTCCAGCTGCTGGAGGAGAAAATTGTCACTTTTGTGAAGAACGAGCTGAAGAAGTTTCAGAGGGTTCTGAGTCCAGATTACCCAGAATGCTCAGAGAGTCAGTGGGAGGATGAGGAGGTGTTGGATGGTGAAGATGAGGAGCAGATGAGGAGCAGCAGAGAGGCGTTCCTGAAGATCACACAGCACTTCCTGAGGGGAATGAAGCGGGAGGATCTGGCAGACTGGCTGCAGAGCAGTAAGCGGGAACGATTGATGGATAGATGGACTATTTACTAATCTCTCAAGAAATGGAACAAAATATGTTCATATACTCAATGTAAGACATCTTTGACGTATTGATCTTGTTTGTCTTGTGTTCATTCAGGACACCCTGCTCCAGTTTATCAGCTCAAACTTAAGTCTAACCTGAAGAAGAAGTTCCAGTGTGTGTTTGAGGGGATCGCTAAAGCAGATCTACTGAATCAGATCTACACAGAGCTCTACATCACAGAGGGAGGGACTGCAGAGGTCAACGATGAACATGAGGTCAGACAGATTGAAACGGCGTTCAGGAAACCTCGCAGAGCAGAAACAACAATCGGACGAGAAGACATCTTTAAAGCCTCACCTGGAAGAGATGAACCAATCAGAACAGTGATGACAAAGGGAGTCGCCGGCATCGGAAAAACAGTCTTGACACAGAAGTTCACTCTGGACTGGGCTGAAGACAAAAACAACCAGGACATACAGTTCACATTTCCTTTCACTTTCAGAGAGCTGAATGTGCTGAAGGGGAAAAAGTTCAGCTTGGTGGAGCTTGTCCATCACTTCTTCACTGAAACCAGAGAAATCTGCAGCTTTGAAGAGTTCCAGGTTGCGTTCATCTTTGACGGTCTGGATGAGTGTCGACCTCCTCTGGACTTCCACAACACTGAGATCCTGACTGATGTTACAGAGTCCACCTCAGTGGATGTGCTGCTGACAAACCTCATCAGGGGGAAACTGCTTCCCTCTGCTCGCCTCTGGATAACCACACGACCTGCAGCAGCCAATCAGATCCCTCCTGAGTGTGTTGACATGGTGACAGAGGTCAGAGGGTTCACTGACCCACAGAAGAAAGAGTACTTCAGGAGGAGATTCAGAGATGAGGAGCAGGCCAACACAATCATCTCCCACATCAAGACATCACGAAGCCTCCACATCATGTGCCACATCCCAGTCTTCTGCTGGATCACTGCTACAGTTCTGGAGGATGTGTTGAAGACCAGAGAGGGAGGAGAGCTGCCCAAGACCCTGACTGAGATGTACATCCACTTCCTGGTGGTTCAGTCCAAAGTGAAGAACGTCAAGTATGATGGTAAATCTGAGAGAGATCCACACTGGACTCCAGAGAGCAGGAAGATGATCGAGTCTCTGGGAAAACTGGCTTTTGAGCAGCTGCAGAAAGGAAACCTGATCTTCTATGAATCAGACCTGACAGAGTGTGGCATCGATGTCACAGCAGCCTCAGTGTACTCAGGAGTGTTCACACAGATCTTCAGAGAGGAGAGAGGACTGTACCAGGACAAGGTGTTCTGCTTCGTCCATCTGAGTGTTCAGGAGTTTCTGGCTGCTCTTCATGTCCATCTGACATTCACCAACTCTGGAGTCAATCTGCTGGCAGAAGGAACATCCAAGAAAGAAAGAATAGACGAATCTGCAAAGACACACTTCTACCAGAGTGCTGTGGACAAGGCCTTACAGAGTCCAAACGGACACCTGGACTTGTTCCTGCGCTTCCTCTTGGGCCTGTCACTGCAGACCAATCAGACTCTCCTAGGCAGCCTGCTGGCACAGTCAGGAAGTAGCCCACAGACCAATCAGGAAACAATCCAGTACATTAAGGGAAAGATAAGTACGGATCTTTCTTCAGAGAAGAGTATCAATCTGTTTCACTGTCTGAATGAACTGAATGATCTTTCTCTAGTGGAGCAGATCCAACAGTACCTGAGATCAGGAAGTCTCTCCACAGATAAACTGTCCCCTGTTCAGTGGTCAGCTCTGGTCTTCATCTTACTGTCATCAGAAAAAGATCTGGCCATGTTTGACCTGAAGAAATACTCTGCTTCAGAGGAGGCTCTTCTAAGGCTGCTGCCGGTGGTCAAAGCCTCCAACAAAGCTCTGTAAGGAGAGAGATTAATTCATATTTGAAATAGTCAATTTGCAACTGGAAAGAAGCTTTGTACTTATATTGTCTGCGTCACTGTTTTCAGATTGAGTGGCTGTAACCTCTCAGAGAGGAGCTGTGAAGCTCTGTCCTCAGTTCTCAGCTCAAAGTCCTCTAGTCTAAGAGAGTTGGACCTGAGTAACAACAACCTGCAGGATTCAGGAGTGAAGCTGCTGTCTGCCGGACTACAGCGTCCACTCTGTACACTGGAAACTCTCAGGTTAGGATCACTGACCCACCATCTTGGGAGTGCCTGACTCCCTGCTAATCAAAAATGGACAAAGAGGTGGAGCATTGGTGGAGCTGAAGTGAGCCTAATTAGTTAAATAAGCTAAATACGCTAACAAGCTATCATAAAGAGACACGAATCTCAGAATACCTTAGGGGTGATCCGTAGAGAATTGTGTGGTCTCTACAGGTAGGAAAATTTTGCACATTTTAAAGTTAAATGCATCAATCTGGTGCACTTTGAGGGACAATTAAGAGTCTATCTCATACATAACATAACCATAAATGAGAAATTGTGGAAAATATAAAACAAAATAATCAAATATAACTCTAAGCTTTGGCTCTGCTGTCTGGTGATTAGTCCAGTCCTCACAATTTACTCTATACACATCTCCGGCTATACAATGTAAGCACACGCCTATAAGCTATAGTTAATAGTCAATATCAATCTATTGCTTTTAAGTCCTGACCTGTTACTTAACATTGCGAGACCAAATAATCACTGTCTTGTTTTAAATTTCATCTTAATTGTCTGGTCTGTGTGGTTCAGGTTGCTGCTGGAAAACGTGACGGTCGTTTCATGGGCACATGTGAATGTATGTACACGTGCAACATGGTTAAATTTCAAAGCAGCAGTTGCCCGCTGGCATTTATCAAACATAATAAATAGCATGAGTTGTATTTCCATCTCACATAACAAGACAAACTGAGCAAACTGACAAACAGACTGGAGAGAGATTGACTACAAGCTAGCACATCAACTTAACTTTACTGTTAGAGACCACAAGTTCACCTGAAAACTGTTTTCCCCATCTCTTCTCTGTACCATTGAGTTCATTAAAGTTAACATTACATTTCGCCTTCATTCAGGAGTCAAATAAAGAATTCTATAGTACATTACAATGGATGCACCTCCAAGGCTTGTGCTCTCCTCAACTCAGGGTGTTTATTCCTTCAGAAGCTCCCAACCATCCCCACAGCTTTCTCCTCCAGAGCTCGCCGGCTCCAGCTGCTGTCCGCCAGTTAACACTAACAGGGCCTCTCGCTTGTCCAAAATACCAGCATTGCTGGTTCAGTTTAACACACAGCAAGCCATATTATTTGTCATGGAGATCAGTGACTGGAATTAGCTGAGGTGAAGCCGATCAGACAGCTTGCGCCTAGCTGTCAGTCAATTATGCATAACATATATAAAACACAATTAAAGTGTTAGAATAGTTTGCTGTTTTCGTGAAGCAGCAACAGTTAGTGATATGTTTGCATTAACAAAAAAAACTTGTGAACATAATGGATGAGGAAACTGGGTTTGCTCCTGTGAAGCTGTGTGATTGTTCATGGACATTGATACCAGTCGAAGTACTACAGTAGCCTTCCAGCCCTCTCATCGGATTTTGCGACGTGTGTTGTTTTGTGTGTTTGCAGGTTGTCAGGCTGTTTGATCACAGAGGAAGGCTGTGCTTCTCTGGCCTCAGCTCTGAGCTCCAACCCCACCCATCTGAGAGAGCTGGACCTGAGCTACAATAATCCAGGAGACACAGGAGTGAAGCTGCTCTCTGCTGGACTGGAGGATCCGCAGTGGAGACTGGATACCCTCAGGTATAGAAAGGCCTGTTGAAGCCACAATCAGTCTCAAAGAGGAGAGATAGAGCTGGAAACATTCTCTGTCACGTTGTCAGCCTGGCTTATAAGACCCTGACACCCCAAGGTGACCTCAAACAACTATAGCTGATAAATACTGACTACATCAGACGATCAATACAGACAGAAGTAGTCAGAGAAGATGTGCTAAAACAGTGAGGTAGTAAAATTGCCTTTTTTTCTGGAGGATTTTCTTGTTGCAATATTGGGAGGTAGGACAGCAGTGTAAACATGTGGGCTCATGTCAAACAATAATACAGGGTGTTTTGATGCGCCTAAGCAGAAGTCAGGAGGGAACGGTGTTCCTCCTCAGATTGCAAAAAAGCAAGTTTTCTACTTTCAGTATCAAAAAAATTAGGACCTTCACGCATTTATGCTACTCACAATGCTCTCAACCGCTGGTTGTTAGACTGTAACTATGGTGCGTTCATAGATTCAGTCAGAAATGGTCATTTGGGGGGAAAAAAACAGTTCCAGTTTGAGAGCACTCGGAGCATCCTCTGTATGGAAGGTAGATTTGGTCGTAATTAAAATTTGTTTCTGGGGCCCTCCAGATAATAAATGTTTCCATCTCTGCAGCTCTACACAGCTTTTAAGCCTCTTTTAGCTTCTAGTTTCGTTTTTTGCAGCACACCTCCATTTCCAGGAGCAGCTGTTTTCTTCTAAATAGCTCTGATTAAACCACTACCTGCCCAGCAGCAAACAGAAGACAGACTGAGACATTTACGTGAATGATCATATTGCCAATAATTGGCCTGGTTGAAAGAGGATGTGCTGGTCTTCTTTCAGGGTGGAGCCTGGTGGAGTCCAATGGTTGAGACCAGCTCTGAGGAAGTGTAAGTATGTTTTTACTTTGAGTCATGAAAACAAAGCACATACTGGTGTCATCAGCATAAGTGATTAATATCTGCAGCTGTGTCATGTCTTCTCTCCATCAGATTCCTGTGAACTCACAGTGGACACAAACACAGTAAACAGAAAGATCAAACTGTCTGACAACAACAGGAAGATGACACATGTGGAGGAGGAGCTGCCATACCCTGGTCATCAAGACAGATTTAACTGGTGTCAGCTGCTGTGTAGAAATAGTCTGACTGGTCGCTGTTACTGGGAGGTGGAGTGGAGAGGAGGGGTTTTTATATCAGTGAGTTACAAAGGAATCAGCAGGAAGGGAAACAGTGATGACTGTTTGTTTGGACTAAATGATCAGTCCTGGAGTCTGGACTGCTCTGATGTTGGTTACTATGCCTGTCACAATAAGATGGTGACAACCATCTCCTCCTCCTCCTCCTCGTCTGTCTCTGACAGAGTAGCAGTGTATGTGGACTGTCCTGCTGGCACTGTGTCCTTCTACAGAGTCTCCTCTGACAAACTGATCCACCTCCACACCTACAACACCACATTCACTGAACCTCTTTATCCTGGGTTTAGGCTCTGGTCTGGTTCCTCAGTGTGTCTGTGTTCTCTGTAGGAGGAAGAGTCTCCTCCTGTTAGAGAAACTCTCTCAGTGCTGACCAAATAGTTCAGTCTGTAGATGACCACACAATGCAGATGTTACCAATACGGTGAATATATTTTCAAAACTGCAAACAGTGCACACTGCATTCATGCAATGCAAGGAATTTTTTTACAAATGGACAGCAATGCCACCAAGACATGGGAGAGAAGATAATTCCCTGTGTTTTTACATTTACACTGAGCAATATTAAGCAAAACAGGGCGAATGCATGGCGACAAATAAGTGAGGAGGTTATAGCCAGTTGTGTGAAATATTTGGTTAAAAAAATGTGTCAGTTGTTTTTTTGTTAAAATAAATATTAAATAAATATATTGAACATTTACAAGACAGTGACAAAAAACACATCGGGGGTAAGCTGTTGTTGCAGTGAGTTAAGTAGGGGACTGTCACTGAGGAGACTGTGGTTTGTATACCATTTGGAACATATCTTTATACTGTTCACATATCATTATTATTATTACACTGTGTTCACTTGTTGTTTTCACAATAAGTTCATGTATTATTTTCTGTTTCTTGTCAGTTTTCTGTCACTGTTTGGTTTGCTTAAGGCAACAAATAATCCTGGCAAGGTTAAGGCATGAAGACACCCCTTGACTTTCAAAGGCATAAGATCGCTATCCTGTTCACACTACTCAACTTTCTGTCTCGTGGTCGGAGTCTTTGTGGTCTGCACTACATGACTTACCAGTGATCAGTGGGCTTTTTGTCTGCAGACTCCAAAAACAAGTTGGGGGTAGCAAGATCAGGGCTGAAATCCAAGTGTGAACTTGGCTTTAAGGAACTAAATACTTGGTAAGGTTCAGGGAACAAAAATAGTTGGTTAGACTCAGGGAAGTAAAATACTTGGTAAGGTTCAGGGAACAAAAATACTTGGTTGGGTTTAGGGAACTAAAATACTTGGTAAGGTTCAGGGAACAAAAATACTTGGCGAGGTTTAGGGAACTGAAATACTTGGTAAGGTTCAGGGAGCAAAAATACTTGGTTGGGTTTAGGGAACTAAAATACTTGGTAAGGTTCAGGGAACAAAAATACTTGACGAGGTTTAGGGAACTGAAATACTTAGTTGGGTTTAGGGAACTAAAATGCTTGAGACGGTTTAGGGAACAAAAACACTTGGTGAGGTTTAGGGAACTAAAATACTTGGTAAGGTTCAGGGAACAAAAATACTTGGAGAGGTTTAGGGAACTGAAATACTTGGTTGGGTTTAGGGAACTAAAATACTTGGCTGCTATCACTTCAGACACATGGTGCATCGTATTTTTTAGGTAACGTAATTTGTGGTAAATGTCAATTAAAGGGCTTAAAAAACAGGACATTTTATTTTCTGATAGAGATTTGTCAGGATTAAAATCATTTATCTGTGATAGGCCCAGTTCACTAACATCATTAACACACTGACTGTGTTTCTCGAACACACGCAGGATGATGATTATTTGCTGAGATCACTGCTGATTTCAACAGTTCTTATCAAAAGCATAAATCATAAAATGTTGCAGTTCTACCATCTGATTAGGTCTTTAATATATATAGCAAAATAGTGCAATGAGTTTACTTCCAGTGAGTTTTAATGACGATGATGATGATGAATGTAAATGAAAAGTCAGATAAATGCCTGCAGTATGCACAAAGAGGGAGGAGACAGGGCTGTGTGTTGTGTTTAGAGGAGGGGCTCATTCAAATAAGTAAAAGTTTATCAGTGAAGAAGGAAGAGAGGCAGCAGTAGCCGTCAGAGCTTCAACATGACAGTTCACCACACTTTGATGTGCTTCTTCTTCCTCTGTGAGTACATTCACTTCATGTCTGTCACTCTCTCTTGTTATTACACCATTTGTCAATCCTATAACAGTTTTTCACGAGTGTTGTTTGTTGTTAATCATGGTGATCAGAGCCACTTTGAGGGATATGTTCATGTTTTTTCCAGTCTTTCCTAAAACAACCCTCACATGCCTGTTTGTAAGGTTGAAGGGTCGTTAGTTGCTGCAATCGTTCTTCCAGGAAAATATCCTTCAGAGGAAGTGATGAGTTAGAGGTCCTTCTTCTAAAGTCGTAACCCTAACCCTTGTAAAGTTGTTGTCCTTTAAAAGATGGTTCATTACAAGTCGAGTGATAAACTGTTCGTCAGGAAGGAAAATGAAGGACACAAACCTCCCAGCCTACTTTAAAACTCAAGTACAGCCAATATAAACGTTGTCACTGTTTAGAAATCATTGCCAGCACTCTGTAAATCTCTCTCTCTCTGTCTTTTATTTAAAGATTATTTGTCTTTTACATTATTATTATCATCATCGGTTAATCTGATAATTGTTTTCTGTTTCAGTGATTATGATTAAAAGTGTCGAAGGAGGTAGGAGCTGAAAACAAGTGTTAGATTATCAAATTAGTTTGAATTAGTGAATTGATTAGTCAGTTAATCGTTACAGCGTTGATGTAATCTCTTGCTTCACTCTGACTGTTAGCGGAGTAAGTTGCAGCTTCACAACTTTCGAAATACTTCCTAGATTGTACAAGACGATATCACGAGACGATATCACGAGACGATATCACATCCTACAGACAGATAAAAACCTGCAGCGTTTTGAAACAGCTGCACGGAAACAACATGTTGATGTGATGGTTCCTAAATCATCTGTGTACACTGTTAGAGCAGAAAAGAAAAGAGGAAACTGCATTGATTTGAAACTCTTGGGGTTATTAAACTGGATTTACGTACTTCTCTTGTCTGATAAATGGGAAGGACGAGTGTAAACAGCAGGTCATGTTGAAAGACTGTCTGAGCTCTTGTGGTTTGTGGACGTCTGGACTCTTTAGTTGTAACATTTTAAAATCTTTGACCTCAAAGTTTCACTCTACAATATCTTATATTCATATTTTGCCTGGCTCGCTATTTTAAATCCTGATTTTAGTTTTTCACAGTTTCCTTTCCAGTTTGTTCTGCTGAATACTGAGCTATGATGTGTCTCTGATCAGCACTATTACTCTATTCTACATGAACGTGTCACCCACTAGGCACACATTGCCAAATTAGCAGGTGGAAGTTCTTTCTAGTTTCCAAGAGGAGACTGTTCATATCCCTGGAAATGTACGGAAAATGAACCTAAAAATCCTGCAGATGACCTGTAACTGACAACTGTGTTCTTCCAAAGAAATATTCAGGATCTTAGCAAAAAATGCCATTTTGTGACCTCAAAATACTGCCTGAGAGTTACAGTACTGTAGCTCCTTATTCAACATAAACAACATAAAACTACACAAACTTGCATATTTTCCCAGTTCAGGGCTGTAAAAACTGATATAAACTATATTATTACTGGATCTGAAATCTCATCGGCTACATGATGCATCAATCATCCGGAGGCTGGTGTGTAAGTGGCTCAGGAGAGAGGAGGAGGAAGAGAGAGCGGGTCACTGCTCTACACGTTCACTCATTGGCTGTTGTCGGCTCTAGGGCGGGCACAGAAGCTCCTATCTGCTCGAATGAGCTGTCAATCAAACGGCGGCCAGCTCAGGATCCCTGGTGTAGAGGGATGATGGAGTCTGCTGTGAAATGTGGCGTCTAGTTTTACAGATAAAAGCATCCGTGATCTCAGTTTTTTGCTGTTTTGTCAACATTTAATGATGAAATACTGTGTTGGACGAAATATGTTGCTGAAATGATCCAGTGGACATTTTAGAATAAGAGAAAACAGTTTTTGTTGGAGTTTGATGCACTTCTGAAACACACAGACACTTTATTGATGAGTTGACAAAACTTCCTATATGCTAGTCATTTCATCACTAGCTTGTTTTCTGAATGAACCTTGCTGATGTGGTGGTATCTGGAAATGGTTTGCATGAATAGCTTTATAACGAGGTACACTTACATTTTAGCCTGTTTGCTTCGATGCGTTTGTAAAGTTTGGGCAATCAGCGGGACGCTTTGTTTCAACAGGTTGTTTACTGTGACAAACCGAATCCCTTCCTCAGTTATTCACACAAACAACTCATTGCTGTTTTGTTTCAACATGCTGTATTATTGTTTTTCATTTTTAGTTTTTGTCTCATTGTCCTGTAGTTATTTGAACAACATCCTGGAATATTTTTTATTTAATTCACATATTAATACGCCTCTTTGTACACCTCACCGCTTGTTAACATTGTGCTTTGTTATATTGATCAGACAGCAGCACACTTGAAGCAGTGACAGCATCTAATGTTGTTCATCTTTTAACAGCTCTGCAGGATGGAATCAGTGGCCGTTCTGGTCCCTATACCTTTGTCTATGCAACTGAGGGAGGAGATGTTGAAGTGTCAGACTCTTTTCATTGGCGTCATGACACAATGTTCTTCTGCAAGGAGGGATGTAAAGAAGAGGACATCCTCGTTGAAACAACTAATAAAACAGCTCAGAGCGGCAGATACACAATTAAGTATTGGAGATCTTATGGAGAAAGTGAACATTGGCTTTCTGTGACCATCACAAATCTGACCAAGTCTGACTCAGGACAGTACGGATATGGTTTCAAACGTGGATCAGGTTCATCTTACAGTCGGGATTTTGAAATCAGTGTTGAAGATGGTAAGTTTCTGCTAAAAGCCATGAAAATGTTCTTTCACTGTTCACTGACAGCTGCAGAGCTTTTGTTCTTCATATTTTGTATCACTGTGAAACTGATGAACGCTCATTAAAAACCAACAAGTCAGTAACTTCTAGATGTGATAGAACTCAAAGACTCAGAAACTAAGTGAAAACCAGTGAAAAAAAAAAAAAGTATTGTTATTAATTTGCTTGCTGTAACCATTCAGCAGCATCTACTTAATTGAATACATGTTGCAAATGATTCTTAGAGTTTCTTGGATGTTCAGGACACATTTCAACCCAGTCCAGTGGAAGAATTGGCACTTTTGAAGCTTTGAACACACAAAGAATCATAAAGAAATACGGCTAAACTTTAAAAAGTTTTTCAACGTGATTAGTTTTTCGGAAATCCATAATATTACTGGAAAGCTTCAAAACTGGCATTGAATGGAATTATTGCAATTAACAGCTGAAGATTATCTCACAAAAAAAATGAAAACAGATCAGGTGTTTAATTTTTTTATTTGCAATGCTGATCGAAATTCATTAAATCAAACAGAATCAGATTTTGTGTGCAGACTGTGATCGCGACGCATTGAACCGTGCTGGAAGAATCCAAATCATTGTTGGTTCAACTGCTGTGATCGGACTGCAGCATCTGAAGTGCAGATAGTGACTGTTGATTATTCATCTTTTCAACAGCATTTCTGGATGGAAATCCTCCTGAAGCAAAAACCCTCTACGCAAAAACTAGAGGAAAGATCATAGTTGCATGCCCGACGTCTACTCCTTCTACAAACCTGAAGTTCTTCTGCAAGGACAAATGTGAACAAGACATTCTGCTTCAAACAACTAATTATTTTAGATCTCAGGAAGGCAGATATAGCTTAAAATATAATGAAGGATCTTCTACAGGAGGATCTCTGCATGTGAGCATCAAAGAGCTGAACGAGTCTGACTCTGGATGGTACTCGTGTGGGATGGTCCGACCTTTATCACAAGAGCCCTATCGGCTGTTTAAGATCCTTGTCTCAGATGGTGAGTCTCCTCTTAAAAGTTAAAATAAAGTGTGTGCTCCCGTCTGTGGAGGCCTGAGGAAAGTTCTCACTGCTCAGCTGAAACACGTTCTCATCAGGACTTTGTGTTTTTATTGTTCACAGATCCAGCAGCTTCAAATCGGGAAGCAATCCAACCGACCTCCACGCCACCGCCAAGACGCACCCAGACCCCAGGTACATCCACACAACTGTGAATGTATAAATACTACATTACCCATGAGCTTTAGTGGCTTTAGAAATATCCCAGCTAGAGCAGCAAAATCTGTGTGGTCTGCTGAGGTCCAGATGAAACAAGTCGTAACATTAAACTGTTTTTTTACTTCTCATTTTCACTCCTGCCTGTTTAAGGGCTCAGTGTTTGTATTATTGCCAGATCGTCGCGCTGGGAGGCCGAGACGACGGGCCGGCAGATCAGCTGCAGGACGTTTATAAGATAACAGAACAGCAAGAGCAGGAAAACCAAAGACTGGACATAAATACAAACTAAACTAACGAGGGGATGAGGTGCAGGTGGAGAGAGGTGGAGAAACACAGGTGAGGGGAAGGAGCTGAGGAAGAACAGAGCAGGGTTAACAAAGGTGATGCAGTGCAGGCGTGAAGGGGAAAGCAGAGTGGGGAGGAACACACGAACACTGTTAACCACAGTGTGGCACCAACGCAAGACTCAGTGATGTAACGACTCTTCCTTCCTTTTTAGGTTTCAGAGCAAAAGACACCACAAAAACCCAGAAAAGCCTAAAACACAGAGATGACAGGACCCTGACACAGTCATTACTCCATCAAACACACAAACAAACTTTAATCGAAACGGCAGGAACATCAGTTATTCCTACTTTTTACAGCTGACCAATAATGAGCCGCTTGTAACTTTTTAAAGGAACAGTTCACCCAAAAATGAAAAATCCAGTCATCATCTCCTCCTGATGATATAAAGTCAGGCTCAGTCATCGTCTCCTCCTGACGATATAAAGTCAGGCTCAGTCATCGTCTCCTCCTGACGATATAAAGTCAGGCTCAGCCATCGTCTCCTCCTGATGATATAAAGTCAGGTTCAGTCATCGTCTCCTCCTGATGATATAAAGTCAGGCTCAGCCATCATCTCCTCCTGATGATATAAAGTCAGGCTCAGCCATCGTCTCCTCCTGATGATATAAAGTCAGGCTCAGCCATCGTCTCCTCCTGATGATATAAAGTCAGGTGAAGTCTCGTAGTCCACAGAACATTTCTGGAGCTTCACAGTAAAACAGCGTCGCAGCACTCTGCTAAACACCTGAAGCAGCTGGAGACTTGATTTAAAATGATAAAACAAAGCTAGTGAAACAGGAGCTCCCATACTGAGTGGGACTTTAGCTCTCTATGGAGCTCACAATATGGTGGACCAGAGTGTAAAATGGCTGCACATAAAAATAATTTGATTCAGGGAGGAACGTATGACGAAGCATTTCCTGCAGCCTGGTCCAAGGATGCAGAGTTACTTGCTGTCCCTGGTGTGCTGACTGAACTTTTTTACAACAAGCAAGTCTTCTACAGTACGAAACAAACCTTTCTTCTTCTCCTCCACCTCTCACAGACGTGCTGCTGTATCTGGTCGGGATTCTCGTCATCGTTGTGATCATCTTGGGGCTGGTGCTGACCATAATCTGCATTCAGAGGAAACTCAAACCTGATGGTGAGGCAACTTCCCATTTCTCACTAAGAAATGACTTTTCTGTCGGGACACGCACATCAAGCTTTTAATCACTTACTGACACGAGACATGTTTCAAACCAGGAACAAACCACAGCGGGCACGACACACACACACACACACACACACACACACACACACACACACACACAGCTGGGGGAGTCCATACACAACAATTAATGAACACAACACATGTTAAAGACTAGACGAGGAAGCAGGGGAGAGGGAGGGGGTGACAGTTCAGGAAGAAATTTGGAAACACGTAACATCGTGTGTGTGTGTGTGTGTGTGTGTGTGTGTGTGTGTGTGTGTGTGTGTGTGTGTGTGTGTGTTTCTTCAACCTAAGTAGTCAAATGTGCACTTTCAATAGTTTCTCATTCAGACAGAAACGTGTGGTCTGCTCCACAGGCTCGAGGACCACAGGAAACTCTGCCGGCGCAAACATGGAGGTGACTTTCTACAACTCTTTTTTACTGTCAATGCAAATATGATGCGGATCACGCTGATACATTTAGCTGTTCAGTCTCATATCTCCAAATGTTGATGAAGGTTCTCAGTCATCCAGGTCATGGTGATTCTAGGTGCTGTATCGTAGGCACCTGGACGTGTTTGAGTTTCTTGAAGACGTTTCACCTCTCATCCAGGAGTTAAGCCCCAGCAGACTTTACTTTGGCTGAGTGTACAGAACATAAAAAAGCAGCTACAGTGAACTCAAATGGTGATAATATTCAGATCAGTATCAGCAGAAACCAGACAGTGTCTTTACTTTAGGTCTGTTTTCATGATCTGTTAACGATCTGAGTTTGTTCTCATTTCTTTCAGATCGGGCTCTATGAGAACTACTCTCCATGTGAAGACTCCACCTACGAGAGCCTGGATCCAGCCGGCAGGGATCAGAACCGAACCTACTCCACGCTCGCAGAACATGCCTGATACTGTTTGGACTCAAAGGTCCAGTTTGTCTGGAGGAGTGCAGCTTGAAAAAACACTCATGCAAATAGATGTGAGCAAACATTAAGGTACATGTGGTTGTACCTGCAGTGGGTTTTTCTTTATGCCGTGTTTGTGTTGTAAAACTGGAGAGTGTGTTTCTCATTTTGCTGTTGTGTTACTTCTTTGCCATGTTTTCTGTGTAATGATCAATTCTTGATTTGCTTTTTTTAACTAAATGCTTTGCTTGACCTCTCAGGGCCACCGTAGACCTGTGGTGAATGGACTTTCTTTTTTCATGCTGCCATTGTGACACATTCTGTATTTTAACTTCTATATTTTTGGCTTTAAAAAGTAAAAAAAAAAAAAGAGTTAAGAAGTCATAATTAGGAGATTTAAAGTCATACTTTTGGCATTAGAGGGCATAATTATGAGATAAATAGTCAACAGCATGAGATGAAAAGTCACAATTGAGAGATAAAAAGTTATATTTATGGCATTAAAGGTAATATTTATGAGATTTAAATGTAATATGAATATTTTATATACTATCCTCTATATCTGCATTTGTTATAATAACAGTGAGAATAAGAAGAATTAAAATCGTACATCTAAGTTGTTTTGAGTTTAAGCTCAGATGAAGTCCAAATACAAAACAGAGGAGTATTAACGGTCGACATGACAACATGTCACAGACGACCACACTGTTTCCTCACAGAAATAAACTCTCACCCTCCAGTCGGCAGCAGCGCCTCGTCCTGGGGCGACAGCCACCCTGGTGCTGCTCGACCCAAACTCAAGGAATAATCAGGTTGATGAGGAGTAGTGTCACGTCAGGTAAAACAGAAACAGGTTACACTGAAGTAAAACACCTGAAAACTGGACTAAAGTTCAGCTCAGATCTCCCAGCATGCCGAGGGAAGTGTTGTTCAGAGAGAGTCCTGGAGGTGGCGGCATTAACACACACACCGAGAGAGAGAGTGTGTGTGTGTGTGTGTGTGTGTGTGTGTGTGTGTGTTGGTTTTCAGAGCGTCCAGTCGATAACCATGTCGACATTTCTCTGCCTCGCTCTCATTAGTCGACTCTTCGTCGATAATCGATGAAAACGACTGAGTGTGTTTAAATTCTTCCAGGAGATTCCTCAGAGTGTTTCCTGCGTCAGACCGATCTGATATTTCATCAGGCCATCATGAGGCAGAGTTTGACAGGCTGCTGTTTGTATTGATTAACTGTAAAACTCATCTGTGAATCACATGCAGGGACACGAGCAGGGACGGATCAGAACCACCGTGGTCTGAGTGCACAAGTGACTTTAATCATCACCAGTGTTAGACTTTTACTGTACTGGTGCTCTGTCTTGTGTTGCTTGTTTTCATTTGGAAACATGTTGTGTGTCTGAAGAGAAAGTTGATGCTGGACTGAACGATCATCAGCTTCATGACGCCAGCTCATCAGAACTGGACCTCCTGAGAGGACACTTGGTCTGTGTCGCTTTATGAGACAACATTAGTTTGATTAGGATGAGAGGGGAAGGAAAAGTTTGACATTTTGGGAAATATGCTTCAATTTTTTGTATAAAAAATATAGATATCAGATCACTTAAAGGTCTAGTTTGTAGGATTTAGTGGCATCGGGCAGTTTGGTTTCTATGGGACACATTTCGGCCAGTTAAAGAAAAGAAAAAGAAAGTTTGCCTTGATAAAACCAAAAAAGTCATGAAATATGAGATGAACAGTCAAAACAATGACACAAAAAGTCATAATTATGGCATTAAAGGTCTGAATTATGAGTTAAAATGTCAAAAAGGTGAGTTATATAGACATATTTATACAAGTAAAGGTCATATTTTTGCGATAAAAGACATGAGATAAAAATAAAAATATGAGATAAACAAAACAAAACTACAAGAGACATTGTCATAATTATGAGAAAATGTGTCAAAATGAGGAGATATAAAGTCAATTATGGCATTAAATGTCCTAATAATTAAATAAATATTCACAGTTTTTAGATAAAATGTTGATCATGGAATAAAGTCACAATTATGAGATAGAAAAGTGAAATAATGAGGTTTTCATGTAATAATTATTTGATAAAAAGTTGAAAATATGATACATTTTTTAATTTTTATCTCAATATTTTTTCATTAAGCTTATTTTTTGTTATTTCATCTTCTTCTGGACCTCCACAGGTTGAACCTCGCCTCGTTTCAGCCTCCTCTACGTGGCCACTCAGCTCTTAGTTTCAGGCGATTATGACACTGATGACAACGTGAGAATGAATATTATAAAGCTTCTTCCTCATCGTGCACGCTGGACCTGAGACCAGTAAACTCTAGAGGTGCCGGTACATGGATGTTGTTAGCCCTGTTTTCCCTTTGTATCCGATCTTTGTGCTAAGCTAAGTTAGCAAGTAGTTCCCAAAAAGTTTTCCTTTCAGACGGAGGAGAAACTTCAGAGTTGTTGAAGGACTCATGTTAAATGAGCATATGTTAGACGAGGATTAAACCTTTAACAACATGAAGGTAAAAAGTAGTTTAGAGCTGCTGCTGGTCAGGATCAGGCTCAGGGCGGACATTAGGAAATGAATACAGTACAACGGTGTGTGTGTGTGTGTGTGTGTGTGTGCAGCAGGGTGTGTTTTACAAGGAGAGTAAAGGCGGCAGTGGGCACAGGATTCATAAGCCTAATGGGTCTAATTGCCTTACAGGATTTATTGCTGTGTAATTAAATAAAAGTGTAAACTCTCGTTCATCTTTTCATTTCTCCTCCTGATCTCTCTCTCCATCAGTGCTGCTCGTTCTCTCCTCTGTTTAACTCGTCGTTTACCATCTCTCTCTCTCTCTTTACGACAGGTCGTCTTTAATCTGTACAAGGTGTGTGTGTGTGTGTGTGTGTGTGTGTGTGTGTGTGTGTGTGTGTGTGAGAGAGAGAGAGAGAGAGAGAGAGAGAGCTGCAGTTTCTTGGTGTTCTGTATTCCAGTCATATCGGCTGAGTCACACTTACGGTAAACTGTATCCATATGCAATGAGTGTGTGTGTGTGTGTGTGTGTGTGTGTGTGTGTGTCTGTGTGTGTGTGTGTGTGTGTGCGCGTGTGTTTGTGTGATGACATGTCCCAGACGATGCCAGACATAAGACAAGGACATGTGAGAGGAGAGAGAGAAAGATGCTCATCTGCTGTATTGATCACTGCATCTTAACCCTCGGTCCTCATGCACACACACACACACACACACACACACACACACACACACGTACAGGTTAAGTGAATTAAGCCTTAAGTGAGGGAAGACACTGAGATGGAGGAAAGGGTGGAGAGGCAGAGGGAAGGTATATGGCAGGAGGAGAGGGAGAGACAAAGACGACCTGCAGGAGCTGGAGGAGATAATGGACCTGCTGTCTGCTGGAGAGGAAACTTAATTTGCTGAGCAGGAGATCAGAAGATGAAAGTGAAATCAAGGGTGATTCAGGAAGGTTTTTGTCTCTAAAGGACACTGTGTTCTCAACCATTACCGCCTTTTATTTTCAGACCGGTGGCCCGGTTTGTGGAGGACAGCTGGTCCGGAACGAAAACATCTTAAAGTTCACGTGAAGTCAGAATCGATGTTAAAGTGTTTTTTATCACTCATAGATAGATTAAATTATCGTTATCGTTTATCGTCCACAGGGGAAATTCATCCCACTCAGGTCAGCACAAAACAATAAATGACATCATAACAACATAAATGTATAAGATAAATATCACTGACTACTTTAACTGTGAGGACACTCCCACACAGAGTTTAAAAGCCTGCGACTCCCCTCCAGTTAGTCAGAGCTGAAGAAGCCTCTTGGATGAGAGGTGACACGTCTTCAACAAACTGAAACAAGTCCAGTTGCCCACGATACAGAACTGAGATTTACTTTAAACTTTCAAAATGTCCAATATGTCCAATACGTTAAATTGCTTTTATAAATGAATCTCTGAATTATAAACTCTGTTGTCAGGACGCTATTATTAAGTTTCTGCTCTCCTGTTGCAGCTCATTAACTGGCGGAGCGACACGCTGCTGTGGATCTGCTTTAATCATCTCCAGGTCTGTTCTCATCAGGTCTCTATGGGTTTTTTTTTTTGAAGGTTGACTAATGTTAGACTGCTGGTGTGTGTTAAAAATAATAATTATAATAATAACGATAATAATAAAGGAGGAGGGACAATCACACTGGTCACTGTTACTGCACTCCCCCCGTATGTACCGTCCTGCCAAAGAGAAACCCTTAAACACAGACACTCTCCCTGTCCATCTGTCCTCTCTCACACGTTTGTCTTTCTGTATTTCACACACACACACACTCACACACACACACACACACACACACACACACACACACACACACACACACACTCACACACACACACACATACACACACAAAGGAAGAGCGGGGGTGTTTTGGCCGCCAAAATGCCACTTGAGTGTCACTGGCCTTTACAGTCTGAGTAAGAGAGAACAAAAATTTCCATTTTAGTGACGGAGAGGAGGAGGAGGAGGAGGAGGAGGAGGAGGAGGAGGAGCCATGCGGGAGAAGCATCCAGAGAGACAGACGGTGAAGGAGACTCAAGTGTTGTCTTCTGCTGTCCTCTCACCTGGTGTTTGAATGTGATTTAGTTCATTTTAAATCAGCATCAGTGATTTAAATTTTTTTTTTAAATTTCAAATATGTTTTCAAGAAGATTAGCCAGAGAAGATATCTGTGGAATAAAACATTAGCAATAGCATTTAAAAGTAGACATATAAGTCTGTAACTGAGGGATCATTCAGGGCTCAGTCCACCCAGCCGGCAGGATAAATGTTAGCTAAGTACGTTTCTTTATGTTACACAAAAAACAGCTGCAGATGGTCCAACTTCCTGAGAAAAATAGCTACATTTCACAGAGGTGGGAGGTAAGAGAGTACAAATACTCTGTTACTGTACTTGAGTACATGTTTCAGGTATCTGTACTGTACCTGAGTATCTCTGAGACTTTCCCTCTCTACATCTGAACACAAACATCTGAACTTTCTCCTCCTCACAGCTCCAAAACAGCCTCGTTACTTTAGTTTGATGCATTTGAGGTGAATATATATATATATATATATTGTATTAAATTATATTTAATATATATGTATCAAGATTTCAAAGACCAGAAAAGTCTGCTGAAACATGGAAATCCTTTTACTAGATGGTAGTCCTTCATTGATGCTGTAATTACTTTTTATATTTTAATGTTACCAGCCAGTTAAATGCAGTTTTTATTCAGCGATGTTCTTCCAACCAGCTGGTCACCAGTAAGACAAGAAAACCAGCACAGAGAGGAGACAGAGAGGGATGGAGGGAGGTAAAAATAGAGGAGGAGGAGGGGGGTAGCATGGAGGTAAAGAAGAAGGGAGGGGCAGGGAGGCACCAGGGAATACAGAGAGAGAGAGAGAGAGAGAGGCTGCAATGAAAGAGGCTGATGTCATCTCTGTGAAGCAGCCAATCAGAGAGCAGCAGGGAGGGAAGAAGGGAGGGAGGAGAGGCAGAGCTCAGAAGGGTGTGTTTTATGTACCACTGCAGCATCAGTGCAAAAAAGAGAGAGAGAGAGAGGAGAAAAGACACGACTCAGTGGACAGGAAAGAAAAAATACAGACAGAGAAGAAGAGAGAGGAGAGCGTGACGAGAGGACGGAGACAGGACGGGGACAAGACAGAGACGGAGAGAGACGTGACACCTGCAGAGGTAAGATGACAACAATAGCATCCCACCATGCTGCTGGCGTCTGGGTGTGTGTCTGTATCTGTGTGTGTGTGCGTGTGTGTGTGTGTGTGTGTGTGGGCCGGAGGGCGTGATGATGTCTTACATAATACGATGGCAGGTATGAACAACTGTGCAGGGTGAGCACTGAGACGTGTGTGTGTGTGTGTGTGTGTCACTGTATATACATGCATGTATGTATGTATGTATGTGCGTGTGTGAGTGTATGTGTGTGTGTGGGTGTATGAGATTATTTCCTCGTCTGTCTGCTTTCACTGTCTGCATCCTTTTTTGAAAACTGAAAACATAAAAAGATGAACTGACCCTTCTGTGATTGTCCGTGTGTGGCGGAGAGGCTGCGTGTGCGTGCGTCAGGCTTCAGGGAGTGTCTGACTCACTTGATTCAGCTTTTTTCATTTCCTCTGTCATCTGCAGCAGCATGTTTTTATTAATATTGAATGAAACGCGGCACTACACAACAACATTATAGTGTTCAATTATTCACGACTGGTTTGTAGCTCGCTTCCTCTCATGGTAAACCTCTCAGGGCACACTGTCTGTCAGGTGTGACTCTGTCAGCTTCATCCTCGTACTGAAATGAAAATGAAATCATGGATATAAACAGCACCATGTGGTTTCCGGCTTCTCCTGCTCAGTTCTTCCTGAGCCCCAGCGTCCCTCCATCGCCTGGTGCTGAGGACAGAACAGGAGATTTACGTTGTTGTGAGAGTGGGCGGTGTTTTCCTGTATTACGGAGTCCCACAGGGCAGCGACTAGGACGACCTCACCTGTCACGTCTCATGATTTGATGTAAAGCTCCAACTAACAATTACTTTCTCTATTGATTAGCCTGCTGGTGACCTTCTTAAAGGAACAGTTCACCCAAAAAATGAACTGATCTCTTCCCTCCATGCTGATGTAAAGTCAGGTGAAGTCTCGTAGTCCACAAAACATTTCTGGAGCTTCACAGTAAAACAGAGTTGCAGCATTCTGCTAAACAACTGAAGCAGCTGGAGACTTGATTTAAAACGGAAAAACAACGAGAAAATAAAAAATTTGAATTAGCCAAATTAGCTATTAGCACTTCCTGTTTGCAGTGTACTCATAGATGTACAGACACCTGTCCCTGGATTACTGTGATACTGAAGAAACCTTAAAAACATGATTTTTCTAAGGCAAGTTCTGCACACGTAAGGAGCGTCTTACTTGAGATTTCTAAGCGGATTTATGGAGTCATCATCTCCTCCCTCCATGTTGATGTAAAGTCAGGTGAAGTCACGTAGTCCACAAAACATTTCTGGAGCTTCACAGTAAAACAGAGTTACAACATTCTGCTCAATGACTGAAGGAGCTGGAGACTTGATTTAAAACGGAAAGAAAACATAAAATGTCTCCATACAGCTCGTCTGCAGTAATCCAAGTCTCCAGAAGCTCTGAGATCCCAAAATGATTTGTAAAGATGTTATTTACACTCTTGTCTAGTTTGTGCACCTACTTGAAACCAGGAGTGCGCAAATGCTTTTAGTTTAGCAGCTCCGGTGAAGATTTCAGCTTTAATAACGTCTTTTCAAATCAGTTTGGGATCTCGGGTCTTCCGGAGACTTGAATAAAACTGCACAAGCTGTATGGAGCCATTGATGTTTTATTTCAATTGTGCCTTTTTTATTTATTTCAGCAGCTCCTTCAGTTGTTCAGCAGAATGCTGCAACTCTGTTTTATCATGAAGCTCCAGAAATGTTTTGTGGACTACGAGACTTCACCTGACTTTATATCAGCATGTAGGGAGGAGATGATGACACCATGAATCCATTTAGAAATCCTTAAAGAAGACGCTCCTCACATGTGCAGAACTTGCCTTAGAAAAATCCTATTTTTAAGTTTTCTTCAGTATCAAAGTAACCCAGTGATAGTTGGCTGTACATCCACAGGTTCGCTGCAAACAGGAAGTGCTAACAGCACATTCGGCAAAGTTTTAATGGAGTTTGGGAGTATTTTATTTCTATTTTTTAAAAACAAGTCCCCGGCTACTTCACTTGTTTAAGAGATGTGGGGGAGGAGATAATGACTGAATTTACATTTTTGGCTGAACTGTTCCTTTAACTTCAATGGCACTCAGTAGAGCGCATACCTCCACCAACGCCTGACAGTTCCCTTTAATTTAATCTAGCCTAATCCAATAACAATTAAAAGATATTTAAATCCACTAGATCAGGATTTTTAGTAAGATCCCTATCAAATTGTAATCACCCGAAGATAGCAGCCACTAAAAGATTTCATCAACATGCATTATGCCCTGAAAATTACCAATGATAAAGACAGCTGGGGGGAAAAATCCCTGGATCCGTCTCTTTATCTGGATCCACACCAAAAGTTAATGGGGTCTATTCTAAGCCAAGACTCATCCTCCATCCAAGTTTGGTGGAAATCCGTTCTGTAGTTTTTGTGTAATCCTGCTGACAAACCAACAAATGAACAAAGACAGGAGAAAACACGACCTCCTGGGCAGAGGTGATTAGTCCGTTAATCCTTTTTGTCTGTAAAATCTAAAAAGAAAAAGTCAAAAAGACTTTATAGTTTCCTCCAACCCAAGACGATGTAAAATGTTTTGTGTCCGACCAACGGTCCAAAACCCAAAATATATTCAGCTTCCTGTCACGTCTGATAGAGAAAAACATTAAACCTTCACATTTGAGAAGCTGGATTCATTTTCTGTCACTCAACTAAACTTTGTGACGCGCTTCATGTGACGACAGAACAACCACACGTCAGATTCATTTCACTTCGTCTCCTTCACTCCCTGCTGTGTCCGTCCCTTTCATACGTGTCACCAGGTTTCTGTTTGACTGTTTACTCCTGAATTCCTCTTTTCACTCATAGCAACATCATTTAAGACACACACACACACACACACACACACACACACACACACACACACACACACACACACGTCTGTCTCCTCTTCTGTCGTTGCATTGTGGGGTTTTCTCACCACGATTGCTTTGGCAGTGGATCGCCTCAAATTAGGCCAGAATCTGAGAGGACGAGGAGGAGGAGGAGGAGGGAGGAGAGACTGAGGGAGGAGATGAGGGGAAGGAAAGTGGATAAGAGGGGGAGAGATTGGAGGAGATATCAGTGGGTGAAAGAGACGAAAGTTGAGGTTTATCAAAGGGGAGGAGGAAAGATTTAGCCCCAAAAAGAGCTGGGGAAGCCGGAGGAAAGAGGGAATGTGACGGAGAGAGAGGGAGATGAAAAGAAAGCCTGGACTGGGAATAGGATGAGAGAGGAGGAGGAGGAGGAGGAGGAGGAGGAGGAGGGAAAGTTAGGATCTGGCGTAGGAGGATTTTTTAGTCCAATTTCTGCTCTTGCCCCCCTCATCCTCTCCTCTCATGCTTGGCAGTAGTCAAGTTGACTGAAACCATCTGGTGCTATTTTATGTTAGCGCATCTTTTGTACTTCGACTCCAGACAGACAGACCAGACGACACATATGCAGTTTACACCGAGGCTGAGAGGAAATCCTTTAAACAATGGGTCCTCCATTTTACACGTGGAGAGAAACATAGCTAATGAAGCTAACGTTAACTTTGTGAGCTGGATGAGAACACTGATGAGAGGAACGGGAGGCTATTTAATCTGCATGTACGATGAACACAGCACACACACAGGCTGGATTCATCCTTATTAGCCTGTTTTTATCTGTTTGCAAACTCAGGTTAAAGGAGCATTGTTTAAGATTTGGCCATAAGATTGTGAAGGAACGACAGTGTTGACGTTAAGTTGCAGAGATGTTTATTGAAGTTTGCATTTGAGTTTTTGTTGCAGTCGCATGTTTTAAAAGTCAGCTCACATTTTCCATTAAAAATATGAAATGATGTTTGTCTGTGAGCCTTCAAGGGATGATTAAAAAAAATCATATAACTGTTTGTGAAGGTTTAACTATTTAGTTTGAAGTGAAAGTCAGACAAGTTTGAAAGATACTTTTCAAAATCATGCTGTTAAATTATATAACTGAAAATATTTAAACTGCCGACTGACTCAGAGATATTATGAGGATAGTTAAACTATTGAAAAGACAGATTGGTATCTTTCACTTCTGTCTTGTCTCACTAGTGTTTATCTTTAACTTGAAGTCAGACTGCGTCTCTCTCTGACATGTGCTGTACGCGGCAGACAGATTGTCTGACCTCCCTGTAGCGTCTAGATTTGTGCGATAGCGTAGCGCTGTGAAAAGACGACATGAATCTGACTTGTCGTGGCAGCTCTGTAAAGTCAATAAAAGTCCCAGGAGAGAGGTTGAGGATGCAGTTTGGAGCCAGACTAAAAGGTCTGAGCTGCAGGACCGCGGGTCGCGAAGGGAAGTCTGGGCCCAGAAAATGAGATTAGTCTGACTTTTGCTCTCTCGGTTCCTCTCTGTCTCTGATTCCTCAGCGTTTCTCATTGTGCTTTTTCTCATCCATCTTCATCCGTCTCTCTCACGACCCCACTCCCTCCCCTCTGGTCCTCCTTTCCTCTCTTCTGGCCTTTCTTTCTCTTTCTTTCCCCTCGTTTTTACATTTCTCCTCCACAGAATGAGGCCTTTGTGTTGAGAAATGAGAGGAATGCCCCTTTTCTCTATTTTCCCCTCTTCTTCTTCTTCTTCTTTTTCTTCTTCCTCTTCTGGTTTTCCTCACAGCTCTTCTTCCTAATGTCTCCTCCCTCCCCCTGTGTGTGTGTGTGTGTGTGTGTGTGTGTGTGTGTGTGTGTGTGTGTGTGTGTGTGTGTGGAGGGTCGGGGGTGCATCCATTAGCTCGGATTAGACACTGTAGGAGGGTCTTAACAGCCCCTCTGTGTTTGGGGTTTTAATCTCCTCAGAAACAGCTAATCTAACTTCAGTGGCTTTATGTACAGTACACATGTGTGAACACACACTCACACAACCACACACACACACACAACCACACACACTTCCTCCTGCAAATATGTGACTTGTGTCTGTTTTTCTGGCCGCTGTGGTTGGACCGTGACAAGAGTCCATTCATGAACTGACCACAAACACAGAGGACACTTTATGGGCCAAATATGTGACAACAATATCATCAGTCACTCGAGTGACAGATGATCACATGCTGCTCGATAAATCTGAACATAACACCGAGTACAGTGACCAGAAGTCTGACTCAACCTGGCTGAAGTGGCGGTCGATGGGGATCTTTCAGTCTGTAAATCGGTTTGATCAGGAGCTCGTTTTAATCCATATGTTTTCCATCTCATGCGAGTCTGATCAATATTTCTCATGACTGATTTAAGAATAAAGGCACACGTGAAATGCACATCCTGTAGAGATGAATCCATTATGTGATTGACGTAAAATGTATCAGCAAATATTCTGATCATCAATAAAGTCTGATTACAGCTTCTCTGAATATCTTATGACTAGTAATAACATTATTACAAGACGTCACCTTGGTTATAATCAGCAGATTTATCTCTAATGAAAACACTAAAATATTTGTCTTTAAAGTTGTTTAACTCCAATAAATATTAATAAAACATTTACCTACAGCTGGACAGATAAATGTTTCAGCAACTATTAGGATAATCTTTTTCAATCTCAAATATCAAATATTATCTGATTCCAGCTGCCAAAATGTGAGAGATTGTTTCTTTTCTTTGACGCATATTTTAGTAAACTGAATATCTTTACTTCTTGGACTGTTGCAAACAACTTGAGTGTGTTAATAATCTTTTAAGTCAAGTGGTAAATTCTTGTGTTTTTTTTACTTCCATTATAAACAGAATATCTTTAAATTTTTATATTTAGGTGATGTCACCTTGGATATAATCAGCATAGTATTAACAAGAATAATTATTTTATTTATTATTATTTATAAATAAACACAATAGTAATTTTTATTGATGAAGACAGTGGTTGTGACTTGCAGCCTCACATGTACAGTTAAAATATGTCCTCTTACAAATTATTCAACTCCTTAAAAAAAGATGAAAACATTTGAATTCAGCACCAAATTTCTCTGATTTCAGCTCAAAAATATGAATATTTTCGGGGTTTTGCATCTTTGTTTGGACAAATCGAGACATTTGAGGACGTCGCTTTGAGCTGTGACGATTTATTTTTTAACATTTTCTGATATTTAATCGTCAAACAACTGAACATTTATTTCATAAGCTGAACTTATCGTTCTGATCGTTCTGGTATAAATCCTTTGAATGAGTGACACCAGCGTCCTCAGCAGTGACAGCCAGTCGTCTGAAGGGTGATGGATTTTATTTGTGATATAATGGATTGCATCTTTTTTTATATATGTTATCTTTTTGCAAGTCCATTACGCTCAGATTGATGCATCTATTCTCAATTTCTAACATTTAAAATATATTTTAGCATCAAAAATAATGTCTGTAATAATTTAAATCTGAGATGGAGCACAACCTTTCGGGGACAAAACACTGGAAAGTCTTATTTTCTCCACGCTTCGTGGTTTTCTCTCCCTCTGTTTCTATTTTTGCTTTCCTTTATCTCTTCGTACCTGCAGTAAGTCTCTGACGCTGTCACTTCGCCCACAGCTGACCGTCGGCTGCTTGTAATCGTGGGATATTGACATTGTTTGTGTTGCTGTGATTTAAAAAGCTGGACAAAAAAAATGTGTTTCCTGAAAACCAGACAAACCGCAGAGCAGTCGAGGCAAACGTAGGAGGAGAGGCAGGTGGGAGACAATAGCGAGAGAAAGTGTGTGTGTGTGTGCATTTATATGTGTGTGTGTGTGAGAGAGAGAGAGAACGAGATGCAGAGGTGAATCGAGGAGATGAAGGGAGTGGCACTGGAGAGAAAGCGAGGGAGAGGTGTGGAGGGACGGAGTGGGGGATGGGAGAAAAGAAGGAGGGGCAGCGTGGGGGATGGGGGAGAGAAATATTACTGTGTGCTGCTGGAGTCAGGGGGTTACCATGGTGATGGGGGAAAGACGGGAAGGGATGGGAGAGAGAGAGAGAGAGAGAGCGGCTACATACACTTACACGTGATGCAAATTGACAGTTTCAGCGACTGATTGAATAAAATGATAAGCATCAAATCCCCTTTTAATTTAAACCTTCCTTCCTGCTCCTTCTGGGTGAGGTGGGGTGAGGTGGGGGAGACGGAGGAGAGGATGAAGCTGCAGAGGGATGAAGGAGAAGGAGAGAGAGAGAGAGAGAGAGAGAGAGGATCTCTGAGTTGAGTGGAGATGAAGAAATGCGACCTCCCACCTGGGAGTGGTGTAACTTGGAGACACAGTTGTGGCTTTTTTGGTCAAAGGACAAAGAGACAACGTGACAGACACACACGATGCATCCAGACGGACGTCAGAGTAAATTTTTGTGTGTCGGCTCTGAGAGTTTGAGGCAGTTTAGAGAACACAGACACAAAAAACATTTAAACATTCAGACAAATCGGCAAAAGGCTAACTGGACGTTCACAGCTGACAACTGCAATAACAATGATTTTCTCTGCTCATTTCTTTTTAGAGAAATTAAAAAAAAATGTTCTGAGCTACTTGCATTGTGTCTGTATTTGGTTGTCTTTTCTCTCTTTGCAGCATTTTTTTCTAAACACGTTCTTTGTCTTCGCTCTCAAGCGGACAACATTTCATCACAAAGACTCTGATCTGGAGGTGTTTGTGTCTGAAACGTAACACAATCGCCAGAGTTAATGTCGGCACGCTACGCTTCTGCAAAACCACGAATATGTTGAAACTTTTTATCGGATATGTGCGACTTCTTTCCGTATCAATCGTCGTGACAATGATGTGCTTACGCTGCGGTTAGGTTAAGGCACAAAAAAACACCTGCGGGTCAGGAAAAGATCTTGTTCTGGGTTAAAATTCCTGGTGTTGTCGCCACAAACACAGCTGGAAACTCTCCCAACATGTCTTTCAGAGTACCAGCTCTAGTTGCCACAAAGACGGCTACAGAATCACCAAACGGTCGCTAACATTTGTTGGTTGAAATGGTTTTGTCTTGCTTGGCAGTCGTGTCGTCCAGGTGACAAAAGATCAGCTCACATATTGTAGAAATGTTAATGTATACGTATGAAACATATCCTCAGTTTGCAGACACATACAGAGAAGACACATTTTCCAGGCGACTGTAACGATCATCTCAAGATCTAAACCGTTTCCCAGCCGATCCTCGTGAGCTGCAGAGCGGCTGCCGGGCTTGACCCCACACCTTGAAGATAAAGAGGATGAGGTTATTATGTGAAGAGGCAGAATCAAAGCTCAGGGTAACTTCTTCTACCTGCCAGCAGGGATTAGGTGTGATGTGAGTGGCTGCTGAGGCTGCTGGGAGTCGGAGCTCTCAGTGGATTGGCAGCAGCTGGTTCCCGGTCTGAGGATGAGAGCCAGACGAGCCTCTGGGTCGTGGTGGGTGTGCGTGGGCGGGTGGACGTGGTCGGCTCAAAAGAGGAAGAGCGTGGGCGGGTGGATGATTATGCATGTGTGTGTGTGAAGACGCTGCCAGTGGTGGAAACATTTCACAGGAACTCATCTGCATAATGTGGAGTAATTCTCTCTTTAGGCGGGTTATTGCCTCAGGCCTTGTAAAGTTTTACAGTCACGCTACCAAGAGCAAGAACGCCCGATCAAATTATCTTCCTCATATAAAGTTAGAAATGCTTTATTAAGACTGCTGTCATCAACGATGGATCAAGTTATTACACGTGTATTAAATCGTTCATGAAGAATTATCACCGGACTCTGCAGAAACCTTTAAACGTGTGAGCTCGCTGTTGTTTCCTGCAGCTTGTTTCAGCTCTCAAAGCTCTCACAGCCCACCGTCCACTGACCTGCTCAGCAGCAAACATCAGACTGACTCAGTGAGCGACTAGCTGGTGATGAAAGTGAAGCATTTAGCAGCTCAAGGGCCGGCTGCGTTTCTCAGAAGTTGGCTTCCTAATGATTACGGTGTTTGTCTCCAAATGAATCCCAGATAGCACACATACGTCTCATGCCGAGATGTCTGCATTTGGTTGATGTCGCAACATCTTCGTCACACTGTCTTTCCAACGTACCTCGGTCGACGTCTGTAAGCTGTGGGGATGTTGCTCTTTGTCTGCCAGATCCATCATTGAGCAGCTGTTTGCTTTGATTTATCTTGTGTGATCATAAATGAAGTCTTGTTTTCGGGACAAAAGCAGCAAGTTGTTACTTTGCGCTTCGGGAAATTTGCGATTGCTCAACCAAGACGATGATTTACAGATTAACCGATAATGAAAACAATTGTTAGTTGCAGCTCGTTGTTTTGTGCCGACAGACTTGCTTTGATGCTACAGAAAGAATTGCAACATATGATTTATGCTTTATTCATACAAACTCACTCACAGTGTGTGTCTGAGGCATTTCCTCTCTCAACCCTGTTTATAATCAGCTTATTCTCAGAAGCAGAGAAGCAAATAAAGGAAGAGAAGAAGAAGAGGAAGAAGAAGAAGAAGAAGAAGAAGAAGAGGAAACAGAGTCAGTCTGCTCACTGATCTTGCTGGTCAGCAGTGTGTTAATGGCGTTGGTTAACTGGGCCCGTCGCAGACTTGTGATATACGATCATGTTGGGTATTGATTGACATTACATACAGTGAACCTTCCCAGCAGCTGCAGGACGCTCGGCTCTGTCAGCGAGGCCGAGGCTGGACAGCGTCACTCTGAGTGCATCACTGACATTGTTGATGATTTCATGTTTTAATCGGCTCTGTGTTAATATGATCACATTAGATTAATCAATTACTGTTGCGGGGGATTACATCAGCTAAAAGGACCTGTTTCCTGTCGACGTTTAACTGTTTAACTGAGTTTTAACCAGAGCTCATTAATAGTTACATGACTGTGTGACTCTGCCTCCTCACGCTGCATTTCATGTGAAGGCAGTGATAGATGTATGGCCGTGGGTCTTGTATAAACCGCCCTGAGCACTCTGTTACACTGTGGCCTCTCACAGCTGGTGCCACTCGCCCCTCAGCTAAATCTAATAGACCCCAGCCGGGGCGAGGAAGCCACCCAGCGCGGGAGCTGCTGTTTATCCAGGAACATACCGTCACTAATGACTGATTTATGCGCTCCTATGCAGGCGCTTCGTTTGTCGTGTGGCGAGAGGCAAATCAGAAACAAACACACGACACTGGCTTTGTGTCTGCAGGGGTGTGTGTTTGTGTGTGTGTGTGTGTGTGTGTGTGTGTGTGTGTGTGTGTGTGTGTGTGTGTGTGTGTGTGTGTGGTTGGAGGTGGGGGAAATCCAGAGGTGGCTAAACAATGTCACGCCAATAAGAGCTGATTTGAATGTGAAAGGCGTCGGGTTGTGCTGTGGGACCAGCGGGTAAAAAAGTCTCCCCCAACCCATCTGAAAGGCAAATTCACAGAAATGGCACAAAGGTATAATTCCAGAGTCTGACAGCGAGATACTGGACATACATCATGATAATAAACGAGGTCATTTCTGATGCACGAATGCTCAACATTCACTCGTTTCAGCTTCTCTCTTGTGAGGATTTGATGCTGTGATTTGTCTCGTGTGATCCTAAATTGAATATCTCGGGGGTTTTTTGGACAAAAGAAGCAGTTTGAAGACGTCGCTGTGCTGCAGGGAAATGTGTGATTTGCTTAACCAAGACAATAATCTGCAGATTAATCAATAATGAAAACATTTATTAGCTGCATCTCTAATAGATGCACATCCAGGCATCTGATGATATCTCACTATCCACCCGTATATCCGGTTCAGTTATGGTTTTTGTTCGTACTGTAAGCGACCCGGTTAGGATTACGGTAATTTACCTGTTTTCAGTGTGCAGGTTGCTCAGAGGATGTTGTCGTTGTTTCCTGTAGCAACATGAACTTTGCAAACACAACCAGGGGAGACGAATGCTGACAGAAATAGTCGGCCAGCGGCAGCTTGCACAGTCTACAACCAGCGAGTCCAATTTCTGATGGAGTTTACAGGCAGTTCAAGAGTCGATGCTCTTAAACACAATGGTGCTTTGAGCTAAGTCCTGACTGTAGCATGCTAACATTTGCTTATTATCTCCAAAACACACAGTACGGTTGGAGCTGCTGTGAATGCCTTCAGTCCTGCAGGTATTTGGTTATAAACAAATTAGACTCAGGCTGATGAGGACACGACTGTCTGCACCAACTTTCATGGAAATCCATCCAATAATTGTTGAGATATCTCAGTTTATCAAAGCGGTGGGCCGACCGGGAGACCAACCGACGTTCCCATCCCCAGAGTCGAGCCTTAGCATGTCTAACAAACCCGGCCAGTGATCGTACCCAGCACCAGAACATTATTTGGACAAATCTACAGTGCCTCATTTACTGGGGGGTTGGATGCTCTCCTCTTCATTACAGCCTTTCTTTTATGGTTGAAGCTGATAAGACTGGAGAGTTTTCATATTTAAGCTTTGCCTCGAGCCGTTTCACACAAATATGACTGGTGTGGAGCCAGAGAGAGAGAGAGAGAGAGAGAGAGAGAGGCTGAACACACAAACACAACGGAGGAAAAGTAGGTAATGATGGAGGAATAGACACAAACAGAGAGAGACAAAGAAAGAGAGGAAGAAGACGACGGCGGGTGGTTGGAGGCCTGTCAGCTGATGTGCTTTGTACCAGGGTCAGAAACCTCCTCGTGTTTATCGAGTTATTCATCTCCTCTCCACCGCAGGGACTCCCAGTCCAGTTAGACACGGACACAAAGGCAGCTCGACACAGACACGTGAGAGTGGGTGTCTGAATGTGTGTGGAGGTGATGGTGACATGACGATGACATCAGAGAGGGTGACACAAACCGTCATCATGCTGGAAACAACCGAGAGTCACTTACCGGAAAGATTTGTGACCGGTTGCCGGGAACCGGATGTGTTGATATCACATCTCATATTCGGACAATGAGACAACCAGCTGCAGTGGACAGTGAAAGGAACAACAGAAGAAGAGGAGGACAACTCATTAGCCACAGTTGTGGGAAGACAACAGATTCTAGTGTCTGTTCAAACAAATGATCATTATATAAAGAGTTATTTTCCAAAAGGCCATGAATCAAAAGCAGAATCTCTTCATTCAGTTTCAGTATCTTCATCACCAAGAAAGTAACCGAGCATTCACTGGAGCTTATTAAAGCCTAAAGTTCTGTCCACACCAAGTGACCACTGTCACAACAACCATCACAATAAGGATAACGATGTGAGCGTCCACAGGGATGAACGATAACGCTCTGTAAAGACTGGCTTGGCAAAATGGATATTAAAGACCTGCTACTGCTGATTTTGTTCAAACTCTTGGCTGAGTCAACCTCAATTATTCCAGAGATTGTTTTAATAGGACATCAGAACAAACTTCAGAGACACCTGTCAGCGCCAAAGATAGTTTAGCAGTATGTCTCAGGTAATTTGAAAGTTAAAATACGTTATGTAAGTATTTAATAAGTTGTATAAGTAACCAAGAATGAGCAGCTAACTGCTGAACAACTGTCGTCTGTCGCTGCTGCTCGCCACATCCAACCACCTCATGTCAGGAAACATCTCACCTTATCATAATGAACATAAACAATGAGCATGGCTACTGTTACAGCTTGTCCAGTCATTCATTCAGGCTGAATGAAATGATTGAATGGACTTCGTACGGCCACACACACCTGATTTTGTTTCTTTATTTGTGGGAACATTTGATTTCATGTTTGCTGTCGGGATGTGAAGAGATTTTCTACAAATATAATAAAAGATGCGTCTAGAATAATTTACCAGCCCTATCCTAAAGGACAGACGGTAAACATGTCACGTGTCTTTATTTTATCAATCTGTAACTGTGACTACCGTTTTTCCCCGACTTTAACCGACTGCCTAATCATAAAAACATTAATAATGAACTATTTGCATTTTGTATCCAAAATTCTCATTAAGTTTGCATTAACATAATCCGGAGGAAAAAATAGCTTTTCCTCATTAATAGTCATCCTATAGAAATGTAATTTTAAGGAGACGGTACAGCACACACACTTACACACACATACTCACACACACACACACACACATACTTACACACACAATCTAACCTCCCATTCACAAACGCAGACATGATCGACTCAGTGGTGCTTTATTAAAATGACATTTTTGTTACATATTCATGAAGTCTGATGTGAAGGACATCAGCAGTGTGATCTGCAGACTGACACACACACACACACACACACACACACAATGTGGATAAAATCACCTATGGGTTGCTCAACGCACCTCGTTGCTGCAGGGCATAGCATGGTCAGCATTTGTGTGCCTGTGTGTGTGTGTGTGTGTGTGTGTGTGTGTGTGTGTGTGTGTGTGTGTGCAGTAGTAAATATGAGGTATGTAATGAATAATGAATTTAGGTGAATTTAGGTCATGCGGCCGACTGGGAGGGACAAACTGGGAATAGCTTTCATTTTCATCTGTTTCATTGTGTGTGTGTGTGTGTGTGTGTGTGTGTGTGTGTGTGTGTGTGTGTGTGTGTTGTGCACTCAGGGTGTAGTATCCTACCTCTCCTCCTCGCCTTTGCTTAATCTCTCCATCCACACTTCCCAATTCTTTCCTGCAGATCGGAATCTATCAATGAATTAATTTCTCGCTCTGTCGCTCTCTATCCGTCCACCTGCACCCCCCCCCCTCCGTCTCCCCCACTCTGTGATCCCCTCCGCCCTGATCCCTCGCGCCTCAGGCTTCCCAATAGACCGTCCCACCTGCCCCCGCCGTGCCTCCCCTCCTCCCAAACCTCCCGATGGACTGGCTGGTCCACCTGCCCGACCCTCTAAAGCCCCTCAGGTTCTGTGGGACGGCTCAGGACTCTGGAGGAGGCAGGGGGGCAACAGATAGAGGAAATTGGTACAGTATGTTTAATGTTAAGCGGTACAGAACAGAAACATGGCTGCCCGCAGGGTCTGGATGGGGTTTAATTGACTCTGAACATATCTGCCATTAATGATACTTAGTGTTAAGATTATATAGAATAATATACAGTATACAAAAGACAAAATTATTCATCCATGCATCGCCGATCACCTTCATTTCAGCCTCTAAGTTTAGCACTTATAAGGACGATACGCCATAAATAACAATAACACACTATGATGTAGATGTCAACAAGCGGCCACCACCAAGGAGGTGGGTTCATCTGTTGGTTGGTTGGTTGGTCGGTTGGTTGGTTGGTTGGTTGGTTGGTTGGTTGGTCAGTTGGTTGGTCGGTCGGTCGGTCGGTCAGGTTGTTTGTTTGTTTGTTTGTTGGTTGGTCGGTTGGTTGGTTGGTTGGTCGGTCGGTCAGGTTGTTTGTTTGTTGGTTGGTCAGTTGGTCGGTCGGTCAGGTTGTTTGTTTGTTGGTTGGTCGGTCGGTCAGTCGGTCGGTCGGTCAGGTTGTTTGTTTGTTGGTTGGTCGGTCGGTCAGTCGGTCGGTCGGTCAGGTTGTTTGTTTGTTGGTTGGTTGATTTTACTTTTGAAAGATGAAATAACACATTCCTCTTATAAACAAAAAGTAAAACACCCTCTCGTTCTATTCAGTACTTACAGGTGTTTAGTCTGGTATTAGCTTTATGGTGGCTAATGTTTAGCTTTATGTTTATGTTACAGAGTCAGATTTCTGACGTTATGACTTTTGTTTTTCTTGTACTACAAAGAAAACTGGAGCCTGAATGCGATGAACTTCAATGATCAGACCATGATCAAAATAGTTACCAAATGATTCTCTGTCGATCTGCAGTGGCTGTTGTGATTTTTAGACATGGCGCTCTGGGTGTGAGACATCGGAGATAAGGCCAGCGTCTGCACAACACAAGGATTAAAACACAGATCTTTGATTTGTACATGCAGTGTTGAAATATATCAAACTCCTCCATGGATGTGCTGGATGCTCTAACTTGCAGCGCTGATAGGATTTCAAGACTCTTCCTGCACATCACTCATCTCTAAATCCTAAATGGACTTCCCTCTTCTCTAGTGGCTCCCTGTCTGATTGAATTCAAGAGGCCGTAATGCGCCGGGGACGATGAAAAGTGAACAATACCGTGTATTAAATGTCATTGTGCGGCGTGAATTGCAACTGAGAGCGTTCTCTGTCAGCGGAGGTCAAGTGTCTTTAAGCTGCAGCCTGAATAAAGACACACAGACACACTCTTCTTCATGTCTGAAGAGAAGACGAGCCGCCATCATTCGTCTTTAGATTAAGACTTAATTCATTAATGAGCTCCGGCCCTCCCCCCTCCTCGACTCAGCGACACGGTAGGAGGTCCATGAATATTTAAATAAAAGGAAGTCTACATCAATAACCCCTTTCTTCTTCTGCTTCTTCTGTTTTTTTAAACAACCGCACACCAGAATCAGAGTATCTGCTGGATGTTATTACGAGAACTGGAGCATGCTGGGACATTTCCATCAGCCATCATTCATTTTCTGTATGTCTGTTACAGTCTGTGTCTGCCCTCATTACATCTGGGGAACCCCTACCACTGGTCGTTATCTTCCCCCTCGTTAATGCCCAACACACACACACACACACACACACACACACACACACACACACCCAGACACACACACACACACACACACACACACACACACTTTATGTCCCACTGTTCTCTTTGGATCATTTATTTTGTAAATAAGCCTGGCAGGTAACAGCAGCCCCAAGGGCTGGGGGCAGGTGTGTGTGTGAGAGAGAGAGAGTGTGTGTGTATGTGTGTGTGTGTGAGTGAGAGAGTGTGTGTAAGTGACCATGAAGCTGGGCAGATTGTGTGTATGTGTTGTGTGTGTGCATGTGTGTGAATGTGTGTGCCAGGAGTCATAATTGACAACAACAGCAGACTAGATGGGCGAGGATCTGACAACAATAGGAGCTGAAATGGGGGTCATGTATGTTTCCTGTCTATCTGTGTGTGTGTGTGTGTGTGTGTGTGTGTGTGTGTGTGTGTGTGTGTGAGAGAGAGAGAGAGAGAGAGAGAGATGTGTGCTGGGGACAGGTTGCGTAATTATTAGATGTAGGAGGGGGTCTACATTAGCCAGCTGTCACTCCTTGCCTCTGTGTGTGTGTGTGTGTGTGTGTGTGTGTGTGTGTGTGTGTGTGTGTGTGTGTGTGTGTGTGTGTGTGTTAAGACCAGCCCTGTCTCCAGGCGGTTACGTTCACAGATTGATAAGTTATGACACCTTGTGTGACCTCCTCTGCCCTTGTTGTCCGTTCATATTTCAGCGTATCAGCCCGTGTCTGTTCAGTCGAACCAGGCAGAAACACTCATTTCATCTTTAACACCCGAAGCTGCTGTAGTTAACTGTGCAGGTTAATGTTAGCATGTTAGCACGAGACTAAAGTTAAGATATTTAAAAAGTAACCACTAACAGCTGAGCCCTGCAGCCTGCCAACGTGTCTAATACAGAATATTATTGATTAAGACGTTTTATAACAGATCAAGTCTTCTGGTTGAAGTCACACGAGATAAAAACCAACAGAAAGGTAAACTCGTCTATTGGCAATCTGAGTAGATGCCTATTATTCGCCTATATCACACGTTCCACTTGTGATTGTATTACACTATTTCTGAGCATTTAGCATAAACCCATACAGGCGGTAGCTGACTTTTTTAGCATTTAACCAAGACAACTAGCTTTTTTTTTAAACTTTACCAGCTTCACTAGAAGCAACGTAGCAAGGGAACATAATACAGATGGAGACTGTTTCCCTGCACAGTGTGACGACGGAGATGTGTAGTAAACAAAGGTAACTCCTCGGAGACGAGGCTGATTAAGAAACTCCAGCCAGAGGAAAAAACTGGAGCAGCGTTTTGACTTTGTACTCTTTGCTTTGTTTGTTCATTAGAGGAATCTCCTTGAATTTCTTGTTATGTTTCATGAGAGTTTTCCCATAAATGGAGCCGCAGCCTGGTTTCGAGGGCTTTGAGGTGCCAGTTGGTTATTTTTAGAGTGAGTAAAAAGTGCAGAGCAGATTTGGAGGAAGGATTTCACGAGCTTTAAGATGAACCCACGGAGGAGGAGCGTGTAATCCCTCACTTCAAGTTAACAACAAGAAAATGACCAAACTTGGAGCGCTGAGGGTTTTCTGGCCTGCACGGCGAGGAGGAGGTATAAAGGAACAAAGGGGGGAGAGCCTGATCCATCTGTGTCTGCTTTCACCCCCCCGCCAACCCCCCGACACTCCTGCTGTCACGGGTCAGCGTTCAGTCAGCAGCCAGGGACAAAAGAGAAGATGTTTAGATGAATGGAAATGCAGTCGATGTGGCAGAAACACACACACACACACAGTCTCTCTTTGTAATGTCATTAGCAGAGAAGATGTTTCCTGCTGCTTTGATCTGATCTTCTGTCTTTATCACGATGACCTCACCCCTTCGTCCTTCACACACAAACACAGCGGCGCCTATTGTCTTCGATTTGCGGTGCGTTAGATGAATAACTGGACTCCAACGTGTGTTTTAAAGTATTGAAATGAATTTTCAACATCACACACACACACACACACACACACACACACTCACAGTTAGTTAATTGGGATGTTTTTGTTTGTGGGTCAACATTAATTCCTCCTCTGAATACATTAATGTTTGTCTTCTTCTGGGATGAGTTATGTTTGATGAAATTAATGATGTCTCTGCTTTCTCCTCTCCTCTCTCCTTGCCCCGTGTGCCCTCCCTTCCTTCTTCCTCCCCTCCTTCTTCCTCCCCCATCATCCCCTCCTTTGTTCTGGCGGTCATCCCTCCCTTCTCCTCTCCCCCCTTTTCCTTCTTATTCTCGCCCTCCACAGCCGGCAGCCGGAGCAGAGACCTGACCGAGAGGCAGAGAGCCTCGTTCAGAGTTTGGACTGTGAACGCATCACACACACACACACACACACGCACACACACACACACAACTTAAAACCCAGTTGTTTACTCGTCTCCACTCTCCCGAGGGTCTGCAGGTCCCTGGAGTGTGTGTCTGGCTGGGTGTGTGTGTGTGTTTATGTGTTGATGAGTGTGTGGGTGTCTCGCGTCACTTTTCATGGGACATTGAGAGATGTGTGTGTCACAGCGTCGGCGGACGGGCTATAGGGGGCCGTGCTCCCCCGCCCTCCCCCTGGTCCTCCTCCTCCTCCTCCCTTTGTCCTTCCTCACCTCGACACCTCCGCTCGCTCAGGCAGCCATCCACATCCCCGACAACTGTGAGTACTGCTCCACCTCGACCTCCGTCTGAGCCGTCAGAGCCGCCACATGGGAAGTGTGTTTCCCCCGTTCACTGTTTCCATTTCTAATTTTTTTCTTTCAACATCATCCTCAGAGTTAATTAGCATCGAAACACAGAACTCCCCCCAGATGATCCAACGATGTTCATGTTACAGACACCAGTTTTAATTATTTTATTTTTTTAATTTCTTTCATCTTGAAGTATTTTAATTACATGGAAATTTTCCATTTAATATGAAGACTTGAGTTCAAAGTTTTTCTATAATGTTGAGTCAATGTGAATAAATGAAATAACTCAGTTTGATTAAATTAAATTAAATTAATGCAGATTTATAAACCTGATGTGTTTACGTATAAAGTTAAGGGGAACCAAGTATTTTACAGAAAATCAATGCACTTCATTGTCTATGGAAAATGTCCATGTAATTATCATACTTTAAATTATCAACTCATCAACATTAAGTTAGGCCAAAAAGTAAAATCCAGTCTGATATAAAGTTTCGTAGTCCACAAAACATTCCTGGAGCTTCACAGTGAAACAGCAGTGCAGCTTTCTGCTGAACAACTGAAGCAGCTGGAGACAACAACCAAGAAAACACGAAAAAAACTCCAAAATGCCAATAAAACTTTCCCGAATTAGCTGTTGGTACCTCCTGTTTGCAGTGTACTCGTGTATAAACACTCAGCCATCACTGTCTTACTTTGATGCTGAAGAAAACTTAGAAACGTGATGTTTCCAAGGCAAGTTCTGCACATGAGAGGAGCGTCTTTTTTGAGGATTTCTGAATGGATTTCTGAACATTTCTGGTGCTTCACAGCAAAAGCATAAGCCTTGCAGCTTTCTCCTAAACAATGGAAGTAGCTGGGGTTTTGTTTTTAAAAAAAAACATAAAATGGCTCTGCTGTGATCCAAGCCTCCAGAGACCCAAGATCACAAATTTATTTAAAAAGACGTAGACAGCAGCTGGCAGCTAAAATAACTTTTGTCCTGAAATGTTTAATAACTTCTGAAATAATTATGCTTTTTAGAGGCTTTAAAATCTCCTGTAAAATGGAGTTTGGGCCTTCAGGGGCTCCGTAGTGAACGAGATTACATCATCGTGTTCTGCAGCATTGATTTGTCGAGGAAGCAGATGCAGTTTCTTCCTTCGGGCCAACAGGCAACGATTGTAGCCGAGATACTTTTGTTGTTCGTGTTCAGTGGAAAATATATTTCTTCTGAGAAAAGCCACTTTAATATCCTCTGTTAAGATTTAATAACCTTTCTATTTACTCTGAACCTTTGTTGACACACGGTCAGTAAAGGAAATGTAGGATTACAACCTGTTTGAAGTACAAAACGCAGACGATAATACTGGCTGATAACTTACAGTCAGATGAAGACAAAATGAATATGTTAGTCTTAAACAAACATGTATGTCTTTTTTCAAACGTCTGAGTTCACGGTATAAACACATACGAGACATTTTGACTGTCGTTTTGTAAAAATTCTGGTGAATTCTTCCATTATCAGACAAAGCAAATGTAAAATTGGGACTTTAAATGAGCCAGACTGAAACTTAAGATTCTCCTGAATCAAATGACGCACGGCACGTTATGATTCGTTAAGCCCGCAATCTAAGCAAAAAGCATTGCATGCACTCCGTCTGAAGCGGGTGCACGACTTGTGCACCGTGTGCTGAGGGCGTAAATAACGCATTTTAAATGAATTTGGCTTCTGGAGACTTGGAGACAATCTGCATGGAGACATTTTATGTTTTTTGGTCTCCAGCTGCTTCAGTTGTTCAGGAGAATGATGCTACGCTGTTTTGCTGTGAAGCTCCAGAAACGTTTTGTGGAGGACGAAACTTTACACTTCAGAATTTTAATTTTTGGGTGAATGTTTCCTTTAAAGTCAGTTTTAGCTCTTTTTTTGTTTGTTTGTTTGAGTGTATTCATTTCAGCAGCATGTCAAAATCAACTTGGAGTGCATTTTAAAAGTCTGCGTTCATTAACACGAGATATGTTTGACAAAGATAAAACACTGCACACTGAAATGAAATGAAAACCAGAATTAACCTCTGGTGTCGCTGTTCTTTTCTTCTCACTCGTCCTTGTCTTGTCATTTCATTTGTCCGTCTGCTCTTTGTTTGAAACAGTCCTGTGATAAATCCTGAAAGGTTAAATGTTACATTTAGTTTTAATCTTCACATTTAAACACATTCACATAAGTGCAAACGCAAACACACTTATCCACCCAATCAGATTTAGAGTGACCTCTGGTTTCAGAGGTTAAGTTCAAAGGTCAGGAGGCTTTGCCATCGTGGTCCCAGAGGAGAGGAAGAGGAGATGAGGAAGAGGAGTCGGGTTCGGCTCGACCTTCAGCCGCTGACCTCCTCCTCTGGGTGTGGCGGAGAGGGGAAGAGACAGAGGAGATGAGAAGAGCGGAGGAGTGGAAGGAGGATGTAAACCAGAGACTGGGGGTGGTGAAGAGAAAGAGATAAATGAAGGAGGACAGGGAAGGTGAAGAGAGGGGGAGAGAGGGGGAGAGCATGGAGGGAGAGAGGGGGAGAGAGGGGGAGAGCATGGAGGGAGAGAGGGGGAGAGAGGGGGAGACAGAGGAGAAAGATGTAAACTGATCAGCGACGCCATCGTGTCTGAGTCAGAAAACCGAGAGGAAGACGAATCCTTCAGACGAGTCGTTATAATGTCACTGTTTGTTTTGAACCTGCTTCATGTTTCCCTTCTCTCTTTTTCTTGCTTTCGTGCGGACAAACAGATAAAGTGCAGAACAGTAAGTGACTTTCTTTGTTGTGACAATGAAGAAGACTTCATTCCCACTCGCCTGTCATGTAGATGGAGGGAGTGTTGCTGAGCAGACAGTGAAGACCTGCTCACCAACGCTTCCCTCGGGGTCTCAAGTTTCAGATGCTCACAGCTGAACATTTCTCCTCCTACGCTCGTCCACACAGACTGACGAACCGATGAAATTCAGCTGAAAGCAACTGAACATCTCTGCAAAGCTTCATCTGACTTTAGCTTGGCACGCTGAGAATTTCCCGAAGCGTTTAATGTGTTATTTATTCAACACAAAAAGATGCATGTGGTGCTTTTTTTTTGCTTTCTTGCAGCAAATGTGATGAGAAAATTGATTCCACTCTCATGTCTGTACGCTAAATATGAAGCTACAGCAAGAACGGGTTAGCTTCCTGTAGCTTAGCATGAAGACTTGAAACAGGGGGGGAACAGCTACTCCACCTTCCAGCACTTCTAAAGCTCATTAATTAACATGTCATGTTACATTGTGTTGATACATTTGTTAAGGGGGCTGATGTGGTTGAGCTCAGCTAACTGACTCCAGCTTCACACTGAATGAGCGGACTGACATGGGACTGGCATCCTCTCGTCTAAGTCTTGGCGAGGCTGCAGGCTGTGACAGTTTCTTTTGTTTTTTACACTTTCAACAAGCTCGCTTGCTTTTAAGGCCCTCGGCCGCCAGGCAATTACAGCAGGATGTGGCTACAGTCCATTATCGGCTGTTTGTTTGTTGTGCCAGTTAGACTGTAATCATGTAGAAATTAGAAAACATTTTATATGAATTATTTAGCCCCTTTGTCAAAACTTTACGACAAGCCCAGCAGATTATAAGAGATGGAGAAACGAGCGATGACAGCGCAGGCTGACATCTGTAGCCGGCAGTGCAGATATCAGAGATGAGTTCAGTTATGATACAGATACAGACCTTGTTTTCCTCTGAGGTCGTCAGGAGGGGCACTGGTACCACGAGCAGAGGTGGGGTACATGTCAGAGCCTGTACTCTATTACTTTTACTGGAGTACAGAGGTTGAATCAGTACTTCTACTGGAGGAAAAGATTTGTACTTGCCTGGAGAAACATGGACAGATTGTAGCTCAACTAATGAAACAAAAATGGAAATTAATGATTTTAAAAATATCCCTGCTTGTTGAGTCAGTTTGCCAATGAGTGAGCATGAAAATACTCGATTCTGATTGGCTGCAAGGTGTCAATTAATTCATGTTAAGGAACCTATAAAGTAGTCAAAATAAACTTGTATTTACGTGACTGTACTCAGTGGTAATTAATCTGCTGTACATTGAGTTGTCTTAAAGTATTTCATTACTCTCTGTGTGTGTGTGTGTGTGTGTGTGTGTGTGTGTGTGTGTGTGTGTGTGTGTGTGTGTTCAGTGTCGCAGCCTCCGGTGCTGACAGAGTGGCCGACGTCGTACACAGCTTTTTCTCTAGAGGACATCTATCTGCCCTGTGAGGCATCTGGTAACCCAACACCCACGTACGTACAGCAGCCAAATGTGTGTGTGTGTGTGTGTGTGTGTGTGTGTGTGTGTGTGTACAAACAAGACATATGTCTGTGTCTGGCTGTTTGTCCACTTCCTCCCTCTGGCCTTTCTGTTGGCATGACGATAAATGTCCTCCTAACACAATCAGAGCAATAACAAAATCATCTGTCCGACTTTCCGCTTCTCTCCCCTCTGTCCTCGCTAACCTCCCTCCTTGTTTTTCTCTTACTGGAAATATACCCTCACTCTCGCTTCACTTTTATTATTTCTAATGACGACAGCTGGAGATACTCTTTATGTTTCTTGACGTCAGTGTGGTCACTGTTGTTTTGAATAAACTTAACTCAAACAGGAGGAAGTAGTGCATGTGTTGGGGACTATTTTCAGCAGCGGATGAATCCACAGTTGGTGCTTTAGTGAATATTGTGTTTGAGCCAGTGTATCAGTGTGGCTTATTGATGTGGCACACAGGAAGAAACACACACCTGTTCATCAGATATGTTCAAACAGTGCACATCCACTGCTGACAATAACTGCGCCTGTTTTTATAAGGAAATCTTATACTATATAAATATTTTTAAGGTGTTTTTACCGACAGACGGACCTGAGTGCTTCTTTAAGTCTATACATGTATTTATTAAGTCGTGCATCTGTGTACTTAAAGCACAGATGTATGTTTTATTCCTGCGTTGTGTCATTTAAAGGTTTTATATCCCATCACAGTTGCCGTTCGTCTGTTCGTCTTTGATTTACTTCCTCCTCCTCTCTGTTAGTTACCGCTGGGTGAAGGACGGCGAGGAGTTCGGGTCGGAGCGCAAAGGATCCGGGACGCTGCGAGCCGAAGAGGACCAGCCGCTAGACGTGTACGAAGGCCACTACCGCTGCTACGCCTCCAACACCCTGGGGACCGCCATGACCCAAACAGTAAAGGTCATCGTGGAGCGTGAGTCTCACACACACACACACACACACACACACACAGTCCTGTACATCCACACACGCTGATTCATTGATGTTATGAAGGATGTACAGTAAAGACACAAATCCTCTTCCTCTCCTCCCACACACACACACACACACACACACTTCACTGACTCATCAGTGAGGTTAACTGGGGCCACCTGTTCTGCTCTCTCATCTCCTGTTACCGCGGCAACCATTTCCTAGAGACGGAGCCGTGACGTCACCCGGGCCAGGAGGGTGCACGGGGGTTGCCGAGCATCGAGTCGATGCCGGGAAGTCGCTGTTTCACCTGGCTGCGTTCAGCCTCCGATAGACACACGCCTGTTAGAGCAGGAGATCGATGGAGGGAGGAGGTAGCTCAGGATCAGCCGGAGGGTAAACACAGGGCTGCATATCCAGGAGGTGTGACTTCAGTCTGAAACAGTCACTGAAGCAGCAGAAAGCAGCCCAGTCGCCAGGATCAAGTGTTGGCAGTCTGCGTTTCTAAGACGATGTGAACGGTTTAAAGAAATACAAAACACGCCGGAGCGCTGTGATAACGGGGCGAGCCAGACCTTTCTGACACAGCTGGCTATGCGAGATGAAAACGGATGCTAATGTTTCTTTGTGTCTGCTGGATTTGTAAATAGGCAACTGTCTAATTCACTTATGAATAATTCTGCCATCGTTGGTAAAAAGTTCGGCCTCCCTCCCGCATTTATTCTCCATTATACCATTTCCTCAGATCGATAGTGTTGCAGCGACTGTGAAGCATTAAATAGTATAAAGTCTGATTAGAAAAGGCAGCAGTGAGGTTCAGTGTGATGTGGAAGACGTCTCTGATGCTGTTGTTGATGTATGTTGAAGTATTTTTAACGAATAATCTGTTGTTTGGTGTTTTCAGCTCAACCGGTTCTTCTAAAACAACAAAAAGTACGTAAGAGAGCGCACGAGGGAGACAGCATCATCCTGTCCTGCAACCCTCCAGAAAGCTCCACTCCTCCGCACATCCACTGGATGGACAAGAGTGAGTCTGTCTTATTTTATTTCTGGCTTCCTGTTTCCTGTCCAGTTTCATAGACAGACAGACGGACACTTTGTCTCTATCCAGTCGTCCTCTAAGTGTCTAAAGTCTGAGCCGCTCTGTAGGATTTTGTTTGCATCCATCAGCTGAGGACCCTGATGGAGGGATTTGCATCGCTGCGCTGCATTGCAGACCGTTTCCACTCAGACTAATGAATGCGGTACTGTCACATAGTGTTTCTGGGCTCTTTGTATTTATAATTTCCCTGTTTCTTGTCCTCCCTTCTCTCTCTCTCTTTCTCCCTCTCTCTGCCTTTCAGCTTGTCAGTTTTGTTTAAGTGAAATGTGAAAGTCAACACTGCAGTGCACCCAAACTCTGAGCCACGAACCACCTCTCTGTTTCCCTCCCTCCTGCCTACACCATGTCCCTAAACTCTGTCGGCTCCGTGTCTCTTTCTCCTCAGAGATGGTCCACATCAAGCAGAACGACAGAGTGATGGTCGGCCTGGACGGGAACTTGTACTTCTCTAATCTGCTGAAGAGCGACAGCAGAGACGACTACATCTGCAACGCCCAGTACTCAGCAGCCAGGACTATTCTCCCTGAGACCGCCGTCAGTCTCACCGTCATGTCCAGTGAGTACACACACACACACACACACACACACACACACACACACACAGACTGCAAATCCATTAATTCACCAATACATTAAAACGTTAAGGTCAGCCCACATCTGGTTTTTGGCATATCCAGATTGATTTTAAACGAAGATTGAAGGGCAAAAGAAGCCACATGAAATGAGTTTTGCAGGCCGTTTGTCTCTGATCGCCTAAATCAGATTTCAAAGTCAGAGGTGCATCAGAGCGGCTGAGCAGAACCCACACTGACACTAGCAGAGCGGCCCGGTACGATGAAGGCGTTCTGATGATGATGATGGGTCTTTATTTAACATGCCTCCAGCTGCTGTCACAAGCTGTGGTTACATGGACGATATTTCTGAAATACTTCCTTCTGAACGGATTATCAAAGGTTTACGACGCCTCTCTCCGTCTGACTGTACAGATTCAGGCGGTTACACGAGGCACTTTAATTCTGATTGTTAGTGGAAACCTTTCATCCAAAAGATATTCCCTCGTTGTTTTAATGGTGGTGAAGAGCACTTCCCGGATGTGTTGTGATCTGCACCTCCACGACGTTCAGAGACTCAAAAAAGAGAAAGAAAGTTCAAAACAATTCAAAACATTTTCGATGCTGTAGAAGCTGAGATGTCCAAACTTTCAGTCCCTCCAGTGTTTCTCATACTGCAACTTCATCTGGAGTCTTCAGCCCCGTTTATATATGTTTGATATTAGTATGTATAATCAAATTAGTATGTATTGATTTCATATTATCTCTCTCCCCCTCTCTCCCCCTCCCTCCCCCCCTCTCTCTCCAGGTAATGATGTCGGTCTTGGTAAAAAGCCACACTTCTTCCGTCCCACCACCTCCCACAGCTCTGTTCAGGCCCTCAGAGGGGAAAGCATCACCCTCGAATGTATCCCCAAAGGACTGTAAGGATCTCAGTGTGTGTGTGTGTGTGTGTGTGTGTGTGTGTAAAGGTGTGTGTGCTGCCTACACTGTTCCTTCATATCTGCACTAGTCCACGTTCAGACAAACACAAAGCAGTAACATGTGAGCTGTTGAAGCAACGCCAAAGTGTGTAACAGACTAAAAACTCATCTCTGAGCTCGCCTCCCGTCTGCGAGCGGCTCCGGATCAGAACCTGATGTGACTCCGGGTGTTTAATCCTCCAGAACTGCAGCTGAGCAGCGGCCCTGCAATGAACTTGATGTTACAAAAACAGACACAAACAGACAGTGGGTCCTGAACCGTGTGGGCGTCTCCACCTGCTATTTTGGTTGGTGTGAACATGCAGCAGCGTGAACTGAAGCGAGCTGGGTGAAGGTCCTGACTGGTGATTCATAAACACACTCTCAGGCCTCGTCCACACGTGCACAGGTGTTTTTGGAAGCAGAGTTTTGGAAATCATATCTCCGTCCATACGACACACCTGAGGACACGCATCTCATGGTCATCCACGTACACTGGCCGTGCACGTGATGTTGTAAACAGGAAGCAGATTGTAAACTCTGGTCGACTGCTCAGCTGCAGAAGGTGCTATAGACGAGGCAGTGAAGACTGACGGCCCTTCACGATCTTCCCAGAAACAAAACATCAGCAGAACATCGTCAGCAGCAGTTTCCATCGTTGAATTATCAAAACAAAACATCAAACTATACAACATCTATTACGTCACTGGACAAACTCAAGTACCAGGGGGCAGGAGTTTTCCAAAAGCTCAGTTTTCTGGGAGCTGAAACACAGTTAACGTGTGTTCAAAAGGCCGAAACGCATAGAAAAAGCTTTGTTTTAGGAAACAACAACGAACATGTGGACAGTGCATCAGCCAATCACATCACTGGTCTCATAAAAGGGCCTGTGTCGGTACGAGAATAGGACTTTGCCTATTAGTAAATCTAGTGTTGCTTTAATCGTCCACCTTCATGTAAACTCTCTCCCAGTATGTGTCTGATCCGTTCACCTTCTTCATCGGCATGTTTCATAAAGTCGCTCAGAAAACACACCTCGCACCCTCATCTGCCCGTCCAAACAGTGGAGACCAGCCTGGTACAGAACGGCATCGCAACAACAAGGTACACTTGTTACACAACAGCGTAAGTCGGCCTTCATTTAATAAGAGAGGACGCGTCAAAACCAGAGCGTTTACAGGTCCGGCCGAGTGAAGTCTATGTGTGGGAAACACTGCAGTCACAGCCTGAGTTTTAATAAAACTGTATTTAATGTTATAAATGTTCATATAATATCACAGCTGATGCACACAACATTTGCGCTGAAATGCATCCTGCGCGCACACACACACACACACACACACACACACACACACACACACACACACACACACTGCTCACGCAGGTTGGACACTAATCCTTCTGATTGAATCATTTTATCTCCTCTGTGTCGGTGCTATTTTCTGTTAACTCTAATTATCCTCCTTCCCCCGAGAGTTCAATCGCTCCGCGGCGATAAATGGAGCGTCATTATAATTTTGCCTTAACGATGAAATAGGATATTACATCATTAACATGATCATCTGTATTCATTCAGCTCTAATTTCCTCCATATCTCTCTGAATCGATCCATCTCCCTCCATCGCCCTTCACTCTCCGATCAATTCAGTCTGATCTTCCTCTGATTCTTCTTCTGGTCTTTCTCTCCGGTTCTGACCAAGCTGATCTCTCGGTTTCTCGTCTCCGTGTCTGCAGACCCACACCGAAGGTGGAATGGAAAAAGAAGGACGGCAGGCTGGATGAAACAAGTGGCCAACAGCAAATGAGCAACCGCTGGCTTCACTTCGACAGCATCGCTCTGGAGGACGACGGCGAGTACGAGTGCAAAGCCATCAACACCCACGGCTCCACCAAGCACTCCTTCACTGTCACTGTGGAAGGTGAGCTGCAACACAAAGAGCACACAGCAACACACAGGCACACAGCAACACAAAGAGCACACAGCAACACACAGCAACACACAGCAGCACACAGGCACACACAGCAACACAGCAACACACAGCAACTCACAGGAAGACACAGCAACACAGCAACACACAGCAACACACAGGAAGACACAGCAACACAGCAACACACAGCAACACACAGCAACACACAACAACACACAGCAACACACAGCAACTCACAGGAAGACACAGCAACACAGCAACACACAGCAACACACAGGCACACAGCAACACACAGCAACACACAACAACACACAGCAGCACACAGCAACACACAGCAACACACAACAACACACAGCAGCACACAGCAACACACAGCAACACACAACAACACACAGCAGCACACAGCAACACACAACAACACACAGCAACACACAGCAACTCACAGGAAGACACAGCAACACAGCAACACACAGCAACACACAGGCACACAGCAACACACAGCAACACACAACAACACACAGCAACACACAGCAACACAGCAACACACAGCAGCACACAGGCACACAGCAACACACAGCAACACACAGCAACACACAGCAGCACACAGCAGCACACAGGCACACAGCAACACACAGCAACACACAGCAGCACACAGGAAGACATTTCCAGCTATTTATTAACTGCTTGTTGCAAAATAGCAGAATGTGATTATTAAATGATATTGGGGCACTTGAACGCACCATGAAGCCCCTTCAGGCCCACGTTTCCCACTTTAACCCGTACATGTGTGTGTGATGTCACAGTCCTTCATGTATGTGTGCCGTCAGTGGCTGCTGGTGGTGACGGGGCCACTTTATGTAAAGGATAATGGGATCGGACACTCTTTACAGTTGTTTGTGTTGTGTCTGCAGCGGCTCCCTACTGGGTGAAGGAGCCCGCCAACCTGCTGTACGCTCCCGGAGAAACTGTGCGACTGGAGTGTCAGGCCGACGGCATCCCGACCCCCCAAATCACCTGGAGCATCAACGGGGAAAAAGTCACAGGTACGGCTGCTTTTAATGTTCACTGGAGAAATCAGGCAGTTGATGAGTTACGACTAAGTATTTGTCCTCTCTGACCTGAAACTGAACTTGAGTGTAGTTTCACTTCGACTGTGTCATTACACTGATGTGCACGGAGAGACTTCAGGGAAGGGCAGCGATCGTTTCCTGGCTCCACTCGGGCCACTCAAACGGAGAGAGCCTCTTAAGATGAGATGAATTAGACAGGATACTTTTGTTGAGAGGGACTCGCCAAGATCCTCGGCTGGCTCCCAGAGAGAGAGGAGGGAGGGAGGGAGGGAGGGAGGGAGAGAGGGAGGGAGACAAGAAAGAAAGAAAGAAAGAAAGAAAGAAAGAAAGAAAAACAACAGTGGAGAGAGAGAGAGGAGATTGTGTCACAGCTGCAGCTTCATCTCTTGGTCGACAGCTTCCTGGTTAAACATTTCTTTGTGTTCAGAGTTTCTGTTTGACAAACTCTCACTGTTGTCACACTGTTGAGTCCCAGACTCCTGCTTTAACCTCTTCACCTCCTCCTCCTCCTCTTCTTCTTTCCCACCATTCTTCTCCTCCCCCGCTGCGTAGGGGTGGACGATGATCCTCGTCGCAGCGTGTCAGGTGGCGTGTTGATACTGAGGGATGTTGTATTCGCTGACACGGCGGTGTATCAGTGCGAGGCCACCAACGCACACGGCTCCATCCTCATCAACACCTACCTCTACGTCATCGGTACGTTCCTGTTGCACTGCAGCTGTTTGTGTTTACGATGAGGTCGTAACTGTTCGACGATGCGAAGTCTGCCATGATACAGTTCAACATGAGACGACATCATCACCCTCCTCTTCTGCTTTTGGACATAAAAGAAATAAACAACACATAAATTAATAACTGTGCAGTAAAGTTTACAGTAAATTGACTCTACGTATATAAAACATGACTCAACAACAAAATAATTTATAAATATTAAATGCAGCTCAATAATAATCAGTTGCATCAATACCAGCAGCTAGCCGGCTTTTCTGCTGCTCAAAGCACAAATTACATCTTTTATTTATACGTACCGTCGGCTTGACTGCAGCTCGCATGCACGTTTCTTCAGCCTTACATCGTTGAGTCTGTTGACGCTGACTGTATGTTGAGAGTAAAGATGTAGTAACTGTCTGTCTCTGTCCTCTGTGTCTCTCAGAGCTCCCCCCTCAGATCCTGTCCTCTGATGGGGTGGTGTACAGAGTCACCGAGGGCAGGAGCGCCAAGCTGCACTGTGAAGTCTTCGGCTCTCCGCGGCCGCACATCACATGGTGAGTTCAGCTATAAAAATGTGA